>NC_053489.1:141187141-141533807 GCF_905171775.1 Rana temporaria
CTATCAAATCGCATGACAAGTCGCTTTAATGTGAACGAGGGCTTAGAGTCTTTATTTTTTATTGTCTTCCTTCTACCAGAACATTGTTCTCAAGGTCCTCTGTCCTGTTGAGACATTCCTCTCTGGTTAAGTAATCTTTTTCTTTGTTTATGCACTGAAGTCTGGAGCACAGCTGAACCACACATTGAGCAATAGGGCATCAGGACCCTAAAGCATGTTTGTAGCATTTTCATTGTGCGCTTTTGGTATTTATATGATTAAAAAAAGTGTTTTTTGTTTTATTATGTATATACTCTAAAGCCATGTTTCTCAACTCCAGTCCTCAAGAACCTCCAACAGGTCATGTTTTCAGGATTTCCCACAGATGAAACAGCTGTGGTAATTGCTAAGGCAGACCAAATCACCTGTACAAAATAATGACAAGCCTGAAAACATGACCTGTTGGGGGTACTTGAGGACGTGAGTTGAGAAACCTTGCTCTACAGCAGTGGTTCTCAACCTTCCTAGTGTCGGGACCCCTTGATAAAATTTCCCAAGTTGTGGGGACCCCTAACAGTAAAACTATTTTCGTAGCGTAGGTTCCATGACAAGTAGTTTGCGCCTCTAACCCATGGACATTTAACGCTCCCTAAGTCTCTTCCACTCGTACAGTATTAAAACCCCTTCTGCTACATTTTAGGATGTACCACTCTCTCTTTTTTTCTCCTTTCTTTTCGTTTTATCTCTCTCTATCCTAATTTCTTGTTCCCCTCCCATCCCTCTCTCTAGACGTCTGTCTTGTTCTTTCTTATTCTTTCTCTTCCTTTTTCTTTGTTTGTTCCCCTCTTTTCCTCTCATTTCCATGTATTCTCTATTTTTATTCCTTCTCTTACTCCTTGGTGGGTGGAATGGGATGAGTGGCAGTGCTGGTGGGTAATGGGATGAGTGGCAGTGCTGGGGGGAGTTCTAAACAGCCATCTTAGGTGCTCTTGATCAAGGTCATCTGCTGATCTGAGAACTGTACTGGGGATTTTTAATGGCAACTATAATAACAGGTAGTGTTGTTCACTATGTCCCCTACTTTGTGGTGTCTCGTAGCAGTGACACCTATGCCCAAATCAGTAGATTGGGTCTCCTCCAGCCCCTCCCACTTCACATTCCTCACGTGTCAGCTGACCACTAGTCTCTGCCCCCCCCCCCCCAGCCATGATGTGAACTGAACAGGTGGCTGCAAAGAGGCTGAGTGGTCAGCCGCGGGCTCCAGGAACTGTTCAGCTGGGCGGCAACAGGCTCCAAGGACAGCCGCAAAAAGGCTGGGAGAGTGGTGAGGGCTTCAGGGATAGCCCAGGATACGATGACCCCCTGGCAAATCATCATTCGACCCCTAAAGGGGGGTCCCGACCCACAGGTTGAGAACCACAGCTCCACAGTATGTTAACTTTGGAGTTAAAACACTTATGTTTGTTTATTTTTTGCTCTGTCCTATGGACGCAACAGAAAATGAAAAAATCTCCCCAATGTGAATGAAATTTTGCATCTCATCTTATGCAGTTGTCACCTAGACATTTTCCCCCATTCAATAATTTACGCTCTCCTCTTGCTGTGGTGATAACTTAATTTTTTTTATTTAAACTCTCAAGTCTCCGTGCCAGTGGTCAGCAGGACATATAGAGGGTTGAATCTCCCCAGCAGGGACTCATTAAAAACTTGTCAGATGGTCTTATCCTCTCCCAATGTACCCAAAACAAAAACATTTTTTTGCCTTCAAATATATTTTATTGAGCAGTAGTAGCATTGGTTAAATATTTAATGTTAAAATTAACGATCACACACTTGTTGGTTTTGTGAAGGCAGCAATGACCTTCCTATTCTATCCAAAACGTAAAATAAAGGTTTTACCTAGAGATACACCTGCAAATGTGCAATTGGTATTTTTAACATGAATACTAATGCTATCGTTTCTCAATGTATTTAAAGCGGACCTTCAGGAAATTTTTTAACTTTCCATCTATTAAATCTTCTTATGGTGTCCGCCATAAGGTCGCAGTACCGAAAAAAATCGCAGATCACCGCCATTACTAGTAAAAAAAAAAAAATACTAATAACAATTCCATAAAACTTTCCCCTATTTTGTAGACGCTATAATTTTTGCGCAAACCAATCAAATGCTTATTGCGATTTTTTTTTTTTTTTTTTACGAAAAATATGTAGAATACGTATCGGCCTAAACTGAGGAAAATTTTTATATATTTTATATATTGTTGGGTGATATTTATTAAAGCAAAACGTAAAAATTATAATTTTTTTTGTCTAAATTGTCGCTCTATTTTTGTTTATAGCGCCAAAAAAAACGCAGAGGTGATCAAATGCCACCAAAAGAAAGCTCTATTTGTAAGAAAAAAAAGACACCAATTTTGTTTGGGAGCCACGTCGTACGACCGCGCAATTGTCATTTAACGCGACGCAGTGCTGAATCGCAAAAAGTAGCCTGGTCATTGACCAGCAAAATGGTCCGGGGCTGAAGTGGTTAAGAGGACATGTCATGCTTTTTTCTATTACAAGGGATGTTTACAATCCTTGTAATAGGAATAAAAGTGACCCATTTATTTTTTTTTTTTAAACAGTGTAAAAATTAATAAAACCAATTAAAATAAATAAGAAAACAAAAAAAGCAATTTTTTAAAGCTTCCCGTTGAGCTTGTGCACATAAACGAACGCATACGTTAGTAGCGCCCGCATATGAAAATGGTGTTCAAACCGCACAAGTGAGGTATTGCCGCAATCGTTGGAGCGAGAGCAATAATTCTAGCCCTAGACCTCCTCTAACTCAAAAGATGCAATCTATAGAATTTTTTAAACGTCACCTATGAAGATTTTTAAATGTAAAAGTTTGACGCCATTCCACGAGCGGGCGCAATTTTGAAGCATGACATGTTGGGTATCATTTTACTCGGCTTAACATTATCTTTCACAATATTAAAAAAATGGGCTAACTTTACTGTTGTCTTATTTTTTTCAAATTAAAATAAGTGAATTTTTTCCAAAACAAGTGCGCTTGTAAGACCGCTGCGCAAATAGGGTGTGACAAAAAGTATTGCAATGACCTACATTTTTATTCTCTAGGATGTTAGAAAAAATGTATATATAATGTTTGGGGGTTTTAAGTAATTTTCTAGCAAAAAAAACTGTTATAAACTTGTAAACACCGAGTCTGAAAAACAGGCAAGGTCCTTAAGTGGTTAAAGGAACATTTTTAAATGTTGGATAGAATGGGAATGGTCAGAACCCTTGTAAAGTTTTTTATTTCAATATTTCTTTATTAATGTTTTCAATAAAGTGAACAAAGTTTTTATTGCCGTCTATCTTTTCATTGGGGAGATTTATACCTGTCACGAAAGAATGTGAAGGATGATACAAAATGTTAGCGTTTGTCTCTAGAACAAGGGGTAAGGGAAAGTCTTCGAATGGCGACGCCTGTTCCAGGAACAACTGCTTAAAGTGGTTGTAAACCCCACTTTTTGACTTTTACCTACAGGTAAGCCTATAATAAGGCTTACCTGTAGGTATAAAGAATTTCTCCTAAACCTGTACGGTTTAGGAGATATTCCCCTCGCAATGCGCCGCTGATTGCAGCAGCTCATGCGCAGGGGGGATCCTCGGCTGAAGGGCTGCACGCATGCGCGGGAGTGATTTCATCGCCGCTCCAGCCAATCACAGCGCTGAAGCGGCGATACCCGGAAGACACGCTGAGTCAAGATGACATCTCGCTCGGCGTGGACTAGGTAAGTTCTCTTCTCCTCGTTCCGAGGTAAGTATTTCATAATGAGCTAGTATGCGGTGCATACTAGCTCATTATGGCTTTTGCCTTGCAGGTGTAAAAAAAAAAATTGTATATGCGGGTTTACAACCGCTTTAAGAGGGACATTCCCTTCGCTTTGGAAGATTTTTTTGAACTTAGACCCCTTTCACACTAAGGCGCTTTACAGGTGCTATAGCGCTAAAAATAGCACCAGTAAAGCGCCTCTCCTTTCACTCCATTGTAAAAGCCTGAGGGCTTTCACACTGGAGCAGTGTGCTGGCAGGACGCTCCAAAATGTCCTGCAAGCAGCATCTTTGAGGCGCTGTAGGAGCGGTGTATACACCACCCCTAAAGTGCCCCTGCCCATTGAAATAAAAAAAGCAGGCTATTTTAACCCTTTTCCGGCCAATGGCAAGGGTTAAAAGCCGAAAAGCGCAGCAGAAGCGGTAAAGCGCTGCTAAAAATGGCAGCGCTTTACCACCGACGCCTGGCGCTGCTCAGTGTCAAAATGCTTTTACTGTTGCATTTCTGGGAGAGGAATTTAAGGTAAATTTCCCCAATAGTATACACATAGCAAATAATATAACCTCCTTTATCCCGTACTAACTCTATCCAAAAAAAAAAGTTTTAGCCATAGCTACACCAGTGTTATATTTAAAGGGGTAACATTTTGATGAGAATCATAAGACAAAATAACAAATGCAGGTAACGTAAAGCGATTCATGTTTTTTTTTTTTTTTTAATGGCTTTTTGTTTTTACACCACTTCTTGTATTTGCTAGGCTGCTGGACTCTTGCTACAGCTGCGGCAGAAGTGGCACATTTTGTTTCTGAAGAGAATGCGGGCACCCTCAAAGCCATGGACACAAGCGGATGAGGCCACCATACGAACTGTGATCGCTGTGCTGAGCACTGAAGAGCAGGCTGCTGGTTTACGTCAGCCCTCTGGAATTGGGCAGAGACCAAGGCCAATATCTTCTGAAGAGCTTTCTGTGTCATGTTCCTGGAAGAACAGTAATAGTCGGAGGAGCTCAGATGCTGACTTTTCTGATGACCTTCCAAAACTGGACAGGTATTCTATCTGCTTTATTGCTACATTAGAATATAGTCTTATGGCTAATTCACACCAGTCCTTATGCTAATATGCATGCTGGGGTACGTTTTGTAGAGGTAGTGATGGGCAATGCATTGTTACTGCTATTAACACTGTTTGTTTGTCCCCCCCCCCTTTTTTTTTTTTAATAGTTGAAGTGTCACAAAATGACACTTCCTTTAACCCTGTCATGTAGTGCGATGACATGTGCTGAGCTGCGCTGCATAAAAATACATACATGCTGCATTTTTACGCACAAACACCACTTCACATACACTACAGACCAAAAGTTTGGACACACCTTCTCATTCAAAGAGTTTTCTTTATTTTCATGACTATGAAAATTGTAGATTCACACTGAAGGCATCAAAACTATGAATTAACACATGTGGAATTAAACATAACAAAAAAGTGTAAAACAACTGAAAATATATTTCATATTCTAGGTTCTTCAAAGTAACCACCTTTTGCTTTGATTACTGCTTGGCACACTCTTGGCATTCTCTTGATGAGCTTCAAGAGGTAGCACCCCATCACTCTCCTTCTTGGTCAAATAGCCCTTACACAGCCTGGAGGTGTGTTTGGGGTCATTGTCCTGTTGAAAAATAAATGATGGTCCAACTAAACGCAGACCGGATGGAATAGCATGCCGCTGCAAGATGCTGTGGTAGCCATGCTGGTTCAGTATGCCTTCAATTTTGAATAAATCCCCAACAGTGTCACCAGCAAAGCACCCCCACACCATCACACCTCCTCCTCCATGCTTCACGGTGGGAACCAGGCATGTAGAGTCCATCCGTTTACCTTTTCTGCGTCGCACAAAGACACAGGGGTTGGAACCAAAGATCTCAAGTTTGGACTCATCAGACCAAAGCACAGATTTCCACTGGTCTAATGTCCATTCCTTGTGTTCTTTAGCCCAAACAAGTCTCTTCTGCTTGTTGCCTTTCTTTAGCAGTGGTTTCCTAGCAGATATTCTACCATGAAGACCTGATTCACACAGTCTCCTCTTAACAGTTCTAGTGATGTGTCTGCTGCAAAAGGTGGCTACTTTGAAGAACCTAGAATATGAAATATATTTTCTGTTTCACACTTTTTTGTTATATATAATTCCACATGTGTTAATTCATAGTTTTAAAGCCTTCAGTAGGGGTTGTAAAGACAAAAATATTTTCCTCTTAAATTAAAGTCTGATAGTAGCTGATAAAGTAAAAAGTAATGTTTTGCATTATAACTAGTTTGATACTTGTTGAAATCGAGCCGTTTTATTCACATCCAGCACTCCTGAATCGTTATTCTCACTGACTTCCTGGTTTGCGGTGCGCATTCATTCTTGCTACGTCACGGCCTAATGGGAGCTACAGTTCCCATTAGGCTTAGCCTCCATGCCTGTGAGGGATAAGAGAGCATCTTCACGCAGGGCTGTAGTCATAGGGAGGGGGTGAGCACATTCTGCTTTCCACCATGCAAAACGGCTCAGATGCTGGTGGAAAGCAAGAAGAGGAGAGACAGGAAATGGCATTTTCAAACCTGGATTACTGTATTTTTGAAGTTAAAAGGAAAAACGAGGTAAGTGATGTTTAAATGCTCTAGCTTACAGCAATCAATTGATCTAATAAAAAACGAACCTTTAGTCTTCCTTTCAGTGTGAATCTACAATTTTCATAGTCGTGAACATAAAGAAAACTCTTTGAATGAGAAGGTGTGCAAACTTTTGGTCTGTACTGTATATGGTGCGAACAGGACTTATAGAAAACACTTTTTTTTCCTATGTACGCTTGCGTTTAGCCTACATACATATATCCATAGAGATCAATGCAACGCAATATGCAAACAAACCCTTACTGCATCTGTGACATTTTCTTAGCATAGAATTTTATTTAGGTGGTGTTTCTTAAACACTGGAAACAAATAGATCACAACAACAATATAATATAGAAATGTATTGAATAACCATCTTAAAAACAGCAGGCTAGAATAAAATACGCATATACATCCATATAACGGGAAGAACAACTCCCAAATCGCTGATGATCAGTAACAGTCACTGATCTCACTGCATATATTACAAGCGGAGTTCCACCATCCTTGTCGTCAACATGCTTCACAGAAGCCCACCTCCCAGGAGGAATTTTATAAACTAAACGTATACAAAATGGACAAAATTACTATTATAATTCGGTTTTGTATATTGCATTGTTTTTGTGATCTACGGGGTGCAAAAAAATGTCCAGAAACCCTTATAAGTTTCCATTAACATGGGATGTGGCGCACCTTTCATTTATTTTTTTCACATTTTTTATTTAATCTAAGAACATGGTCCAAGGCAACATAGCAGCATGATATGAACACACTGACATACAGTACAGCACAACACATTGTTATTGCTGGAACTCGAGCAATAAAAACACAAAAAACATGGTGCTCTCTTTATGTCCGTGCTGTCCTTCATATTTCGAAGCACGACATCGGGATGTGTATCTTTGAAACCGGACAGAGCTAGAACAGGTCATAGCCATGATTAATTGCTTGGCAGGATGAGCACCTGTTAGCAGACCTAATCAATCTTTTTCAAACTTTTATATAAAAATAAGTACCATTGAGCCATAAAGATATGGACCAGAAGGGAAAATATTAGAGAACAGGAAGAGAAAAAATTAGTCTTAAAATGGGGGGGGGGGGGGGAATAAAATGTGATATCGCGAATCACACAGGCAGTAAACAAATTGCATGACTGGTATTCAAAAGCACCAAATGTGCCCAGAGTTACACTAGGGCAAATTTAGTCTACAGGGTCACCTTCAAAAAGGGAGCGGGGCTTCATCCGAAAAGATTAACATGTTCCAGAGCGACCAAGTTTTGGAGTAGCGTTCTTGATGATGACGTGCTGAAAGGATAAGGTCCTCAAATTTGATTATTTCCTCTACTTTTTTGAGCCACATCCCGATGGTAGGAGCTTGTGGTGATTTCCCTTTAAGAAAAATGCATGCCTTGACAGTGTCGAGAAGGTTTTTTTGTATGTCTTTCCAGGAGCACCAGAGGCATGGTGCTCTCCCCCAGCAAAATCCATTTTAGACGGGATGTGCGAATTCCCGGAGCACAGTGCCGGGGAGCAAGCTCCAGGACAGAGCTCCAGTTCTCTGGCTAACAGGGTTTGCCAGTGTGGGCACTCATGACATCAGCTCCACATCTCTTGCAGAGTGCTCCGTGTCCCCTCTGTGGCAGCCGGCATGTCTCCCTGCTGACTGGCTGCACACCTCTGACTTCACTGATGCCAGCTCCTCCTTCTTGGCTCAGATGTTCTCCTGTACATACACAGACAGGAGGAGCCGGGGAGGTGGAGTATAGAACTGGATGAGCTGCGCTGCTGAGGTCTGTGTGTTTGTATGTATTCAGAGGAGGGAAACAATAGTAACTGGGGGGGGGGGTGTTCAATGTAAATACACCTGGAGGCGTGATGAGTGGGGGGTAAGAGGATATGTGCTGGGGGGTGCTTTGGGAAAGCAGAGGACAGGGTGCTGGGGGAGTCAGATTTGACACCACACCTTGTAAGTCCTGTCCCCTCCCAAAGCACCCTCCAGCATATATGAATGAATGAATTAATGACTTGTATAGCGCAACGCATGCGAACTGAATTATCCTCTTACCCCCTCCAATCAAAGGGGTGCCATGTGTCTCAAAGGGGGCAATTGCAGCATCTGGGACTCCTAGCACCCTGTAAGAGATGCCCCTGGTGCCCACTCTGAAACATTGGAGGGAGGGGGCATTTGTGCCCCGCTGGAGGGGTGTTGTGCTGGGAAGGGGGATAAAGAGCGTTTGCGCTGCAGAGGATTTGTTCCAGGATGGAAAGGACAGGGGGCGTATGTACAGGGGTTGCAATTGCAGTGTATAGAAAAGGGGCAGTGGGGGTGGCATATAAAGCAACCAATCCTCTCTATTTTCCTCCTGCAGCCGTCAAAAGGAGGTAAGAGGAGAATTTAAGTATTCTGTGGTTGCTAAAGCTGGTGGAAACTCTGGGTTGGAGAACAACTGGGTCATTGGTCCCATCATGGTAGATAATTTCCCCTTTTTTAATTCTGCGTCCCATATTTTTAATGTAGCTCTTGCACAAATTGTTATTTTTTTTATTTCTAAGTCTTAAGTGAGGTTTTATCCAGGGGAGGGCTTTAAGTTGGATTCCTACGATGTCTTGTTCTAGTTTAACCCATTGCTTATCCTCCGTATTATGGTGCCAATCTACGATCCTATTTAGAGAAGCAGCTTGTAAATATATTGAAAAATCTGGTAATGCTAGTGCCCCTTTATCCTCAGTTCTAATTAATATTTCTCTTTTAATTCTTGGGGTTTTGTGACCCCATATAAAACTTCCTATTGCTTTTCCTTAATTCAATCTTTACTTTTGTTGGGGATAATTAAAGGAATTGTTTGAAAGATGTATCATAGTTTTGGTAATATATCCATTTTTACTATGTTAATCCTTCCCATTCATGAATATGTTACCTTTTCATATTTTTGTAATAATTGTATTACTTTTCGGATTGTCGCATTATGATTCAATTCTTGTAGTTTGTTCAGGTCTCTCGGGTTTTAAATTCCCAAATACTTAATTGCCACCCGTTGCCATTTAAATGGAAAATCATTTTGTAATCGTGATTGAGTCTTTTGTATTTATGATACATTTAGCATTTCAGATTTATTTTACTTTAAAATTACTTGATTCCCCAAATCGTTTAAATTCTTTTATTAAATTTGTTATTGTAATAATTGGATTAGTTACATAGATTAGTAAGTCACCTGCATATACTGCTGTTTTGTATTCTTTATCTTTAACACAGATTTCTTGTATATCTTTATTTTTTCTTATTGCTTGTGTAAGATGTTCCATCACTAGTATATATAATAAGGGAGACAATGGACATCCCTGTCGGGTTCCATTAAAAATTTCTGTATACTCTGCTAGCATTCCATTTGTTCTAATTTTTGCCCGTGATTTGGAATACAATGTGACAATCCTACTGAGCATTTTTGGGCCCATTCCTATTTGCATTAATGTTTCCTCCAGGAACTGCCATCCAACCCTTTCAAACTCTTTTTCGGCATCAATAGATAAGACAGGTCGGGATGGCAGCCGTCTGTGCATATTCTACCAGCATACAAGTTTTTTATAATATTGTCGCTTGTTTCACTTCCTTTTATAAAGCCTGTTTGATTTATATTTATATGTTCTGGTAATATAGGTGTTAATCTATTCGATTATTATCTTTTGAATATAATCTTATATCAATATTTGTCAAAGAAATGGGTCGGTAATTACTACATAATGGGTGGTCTTTCTCGGGTTTTGGTATCAACATTATGTGAGCTTCCATACTTTTTGATGTAAAAATTTGTGTTCTAGATATAGAATTAAATGTTTTCTTAAGGATGGGGATCAATATATCTTGGAATGATTTATAAAATCTGGAGGTATACCCATCCGGCCTGGGGCTTTTGCCCAGGACCAGTCCAGCGATAGCTTGTTGGATCTCCTCTGTTGATATTTCTTTTTCCAGTTCCTTTGTTATTTCTCTCAAATACTGGTAGAGCTGTATCCTTTATATATGCACGAATCTCTTCTTTTTCTTATCCTCCTCTTTATTTTCTTGTTGGTAGTTTAAATCAGAGATATGCAATTAGCAGACCTCCAGCTGTTGCAAAACTACAAGTCCCATCATGCCTCTGCCTCTGAGTGTCATGCTTGTGGCTGTCAGTCTTGCTATGCCTCATGGGACTTGCAGTTCTGCAACAGCTGGAGGTCTGCTAATTGCATATCCCTGGTTTAAATTATACAATTTAGAATAATATGTATGGAATGTTTTTGAGTTTTCAGTAGGATCATATGTCATCTCTCCATTTGTTTTAAAAATGTTAACTATGGAGGTTACGGATTGTTGGTTTTTTAAGGTTCATGCTAATAAATTCCCTGTTGGATTACCCTGAAGGTACCATTGTGTTTTATTCTTATCTCTCGCCCGAAGGGAATCCTCATCAAGCAAGTGTTGAAGCTGTAATTGTTTTTCTTTTAATGTAATTGTATCCCCTTTTTTAAGAGTGTTTTTTTTTTATGTTTATTTTCCAATTTTATAATTTCCCTCCTTAATTGGGATTGCTTGATTGATTGATTGATTTTTTAGCTTAATTAGGCACCAAATGCCCACTGTGAAGTGAGCGTCTAAGCTTCTGCTCTTTATCTTTTTTCAGCGTAGATCCGTGCTTGATGAAGATTCCCCGTAGCACACATTTAAGTGTTTCCCATTATATAGGGATTGAGGTATCATCGTTCTCATGGTCTAGCAAAAATTCCCTTGCAACTTGTCGTATATCCTTTTCACATTCTTTATTTTTTATTAAATTATCATTCAGTCTCCATATCCCAGTTGTTTTTTATAATCAACTATCCTAAGTTCTATATATATCGCAGCATGATCTGACCAGGATAAGTTACCTATATTTGTTAAGGGTATCATCCTCAGACCAGATTGATAAAAAAATAGTCTATGCAAATTCTGATATGCTACAAAGCTTTGACTGTAACTTCCAGAATTATGATCTTATACCATGTTGTTTCAACACTAGTACCTCTTCTCGGGAACATAGTCCTTACTGCAAAGCAAAGGTACTATCCACAAATAAAAGCAATCACTGTTGTGCTATAGTCTTACAATACACAAATCAGCTCACTGCACAACCGGATGCAGAGTAGGAGTCTTAAATTTGCCTGGGATGCTTACAGCCCACAGCTTGTTGTCCATGCCGCTTACAGAAGGCTTCTGGCGTGCTGGGCTTTAAATCAGCCACTTGGCGCCTACACACAGGTGCGTCGTGTCTGCGCACGAGCAACCACGGCCCTCTCCATCTGCCCATTAGACAGCATAAAGCGCGCTCCCGGCTCGCGCCGATTGTCATAGTAGCGCTCAGGGCGAAGAGAAGGGGGAGAGATCACTGGGGGGGGGGGTCCCTGTATGCGTTTGTGGCAGACCCTGCAGCGGAGGAGGTGAGTGGCGTTTTAATTGACCGACTTCATTGAGCTTGTCCTGGCCATGTAAGAATACACCAGGTATGCACTTACCCCCTCCAGTGGTGAAAACCAGGAAAGACATCCTACTCACAGAAGATATTAAAATAAATTATCCTCTTACCTTATCCACGCTGCAGGAAAGCTACTAAAAAGTAGTTCCAGCTTTCACCCATCACGGCGGGCAAGTTGTGCTAACTTCCAGGTTTATCAAGGGTTCCATTAGAGAAACCTCATACCTGGACCTGTAGAAGACTGACAAACGTTTCGTGCCACAGTTGCATTGGTACATCAAAGTCTGGAGCCCAGACCTCCGCAGAGAGACATTACAGGCAAACCTCCTTTCTTCTTTACACAAGGCCCGGGTACCACCCATCTTAGGCTTTTTATATCGGCCTGGGGTATGGATGCGGTTATAGCTCCTAGGCCTCCGCAGAAAGACCATCAAAAGAGCTTTTTCTTCTTAGCACATGTTCAACATGACTAACCACCTTAGACACTGGCGAAAAGCTGAGGTACTCTCCATTTGGGAGGGGTTATATAGAGGAGGAACTCAATTCTAATTGCGTTAACCAGTGTCTAATTACCTGTGGTGACTACATAACCCATTACGTAATTAAGGCTCTGGGTCCTGTGATGTATGAGCAATAAATACTATTTACGGCTTTACAAATCACTGATGGAACATATTTTCCATTCTACGGTCATCTGTGTTGGTGGTTGGTTCTGTGCATCAGTCCTACTGCAGCTACTCAGTTTATTGGTTAAAAAATAAATAAAATGTAAAATATAAGTGTTTTTATTGCCCTACTCCAGGCTAAAAACAAAATTCATGCCTCTTTGTAGGTTTAAATTATTGCAGCGGCAATGCCTTAAAACCATGCCTGACCAGCGTCCTTCAACCCAGAAGACCGAGTCGAGACTAAGAGTGCAGGCATAATGGCTCTGTTTCCTCCATGCAAGGGGATGGGGGGCACTGCAGCACCATGTACTCTGTATACTGATAAAAATCTGCACTTATGTTGTCCTGTCAGGGCTGCACCTTACATCAACAGAACTGCCCACCACTGGGAGATGACCAAAGAAGACAACCCACCACACTGCTGTGTGTCCTTAAGAGGATGAGTTCAATCTCTTAATAGTTTCTTATAGTGCTCTGGAATAATGTTGGGAAGATATCTATGCCTAGAGCTTCAATCCTGCTTTAGGAAATATCAAAAAGCCCCTCTTCTATTGAGCTTTAGAGTTTGCCGCATGAGTGTCTGTAAGTGAAATGCTACTTTTGAGTAGTTACCCTACTTTTGAGTAGTTACCCTATCTGACAAAATAGATTTTTGCCTCTAGTAACCAATCATAGTCTAGCTGTGATTTGTACAGTGCAGGTTTGAACTCGAGAGCCTTGCAAAACTAGGTTTTCCATTCTGTTCGATGTGAAAATAGAAACAGACTCCTAGCTTGAATCGTTTTGATCCCATTCATTGATTTTTGCAGCCATTTTCTTTACAGTTTATTTTTTTTATTTTGCAGAACAAATGTGAAGTCTCCTCCTCCAGGGTTAACCCTGCAGACTAAAAATAAAGAGAAAGTGGGTTTACTCCCAAAACACCATGAAGATAGATCGGAGCAGATGTTGGGGAAGTTACTTGAAAGTATTAGCTGCACCAGTCCCTGTAAAAGCCCGTCCTCACCCTCCTCTGTAAAGGTAAGGGGCTGGGCAATTGCAGAGGCTGATCTGTAGATCTCTGCCGGGCTGTATTCTGAGAGATGGGACAGACAGTATTGTTGACATAATTTTATTTGTATTCAGTTTTTGATTGGTAGGTACATCGTGTGCCCTACCATGTAAATCAAGACACCCGAGCTGTAGGCTTATTAGGGTGTGTTCACTCCAGGTGCATTAATAATGATACAGAAATCCTATTCTATGTGCCCTGTTTAAACCATACAGGTGCGTTGGGTGAGCGCTGCAAAAAAATGCAACATGTCTGCATCTTTAAGCGGCACAACACGTTACAAGGTTAAATGAAGTATCATTTTGTGACATGCCAAGTAAAAAGTAAACTATATGTTGCATTATAGCAGTATATCACACCATCCCTTTATATAATTCATACCTTAATATGTGGAATGCCTTAACGTGAAACTGCAGCTAGGTTGTTTTTTTTTTTGTGTAAAAGATACATTTTAAAATTTTTGTTGGGGTTTTCTTTTTTATTGGACGATTGAGAACTGAACTAGATCTGTAATATAATTTTAACATTTAAAAGCAAGAATGAAAACTGTATTGAAAAAAATTGATATCTAATCTTCCAGTTATCATTCTTGCAGGGTTAGTTGTACAATGAAACAAAATTAAAGAATTAAAGATTATAGACACATTCATGAGGCAGGAAATGGGCATGTGTGGCATGCACAGGTCAACTTGTTTCAGAGTGAAATAGAAACTGGTTCAGAATTTGCTTCTAATAAAAAAAAGAGTTGGACCTGGCGTATGGGATGTGTACTGTGAGCAGATAGCTAACATCCCTCTCTCTGCTCATACAATGATCACACTGCATCATCTGAGACTGCAGTTAACAACCCTCCTGCTCCCTCCTGCACTCAGCTGCGTGGGAACATGGTGGGCAGAGGAACTGAAGCATGCAGCTCCTGCAAAGCTCCTTTTTGCCCTGTCTGTCACTGTCACGGCAGATACTCCTAATTAACAAAGGTGCTTGCATCCCTTTTGTTAGACGCAGCACCTGCTCTGTTTTCCAAGTTTAGAAGAGTGGTGCAGACTTTTTGCCTGCACCACTCTTTCGTTTTCCCCATTCTGTTTAACTTTTAAAAATAATGCCCCTAAACTGAAATGTTGAACTCATCTGATATGTTACTAATAATAAAGTAGTGTGGATAATTTACATTTACATGCAGCCAGCCTTTGACAGTTGCAAAAGCAAGAAAACAATTTTATAATGGTTTTGATTGAAGGCTTTCATGCGTTGTTATAGACCCGATGTATGCCAATAGCCATTACATGTTTAAAAGAATATTTATTATTTTTTAATGTCTTCCTGTCTTCAAAGTCTCCATCACGTCCAAATGTATCGGTGCATTACTTTATAATGAAGAGCAGCAACCTGAGAAATCTTGAGATCTCCCAGCAAAAGGGAATTTGGTCCACCACCCCAAGTAATGAGCGCAAACTGAACAGAGCATTCTGGGAGAGCAGTGCGGTGTATCTGGTGTTTTCTGTTCAGGGATCTGGACATTTTCAGGTTGGTATATGTATAGTTTACTGTCCATAGGCAACACATGCACACTTATTCATACCATTCAAGACTAACATGGAGTTTTCTGTGCTTTTATAAAAAGAAACAAGCATATTACACTTACCTGCTGTGTGCAATGGTATTTCACAGAACAGCCTTTAATCTGCACTTTTAGGGTCCCCACCAATGCTCTCGGCTCCTTCTCTTCTTTGTACACCCCACACAGGAAGCTGCTTCCTGTGGGGATGCACCTGCCAGCTCACTCCCGAGCCGCTATCTCCAATACAGTTGGCACAGGTGAAAATAGATTTGGTTGTAGAAAGAGTCTTTACCTTCATGTCATGACTCTCCTATAACCACAGTGCTGCTCCTGTGTCTTACCATTCTCATACCAAATGGGAAGTAACACACTGGAAGGTGAGCGTGTAGAATAAATGTATCCTTATAACATCATTATGACGGCAGGCCTATGGGTTTTGCCCTGTACACAGTACCTGCACGTCTCTGCAACACTTACTCTGGAGTGATATATATCACACATTTTATGGGACTACTATATTCACGATTCTTTGGATTTTTTCTGTTTTATTGTTTGATTTTTTTATTTAGGGGATTGTAGAAAATACATCGAAAATCAGATTATAGATATTGGTTTTTACTCATAGACATAACATTGGGGATTGTGCAGCATTTTTTTCTTTTATATATATACTTAAGTGATTTTTTTCACTTTACGCTTGCAGCTTTTATTATTCACACACTGCAGATAATCACATACATAATTTTTTTTATGTGCACATACCTAGTTTTCAACTGATAATGAAGATCTGCCAGCAGAGTACAGACAAGGTAAATTTGGTGAACCTAACTTCCAAACCTCCTTCTTTAACATTATAAAAAAGAGTAAGAAGTTAGGTAAGATTTTTCAGCAAATAAAAATGGAAGTAGCAATATTTAATGCAGAGTTACCCCATAGTGTAAATTTTTTTTTTTTTTTTTTGTTCTGGATTTTTACTTCCATTGACTTCAATCAATATTCCTCACTACTTCTTTCTGGAGGTAGTTTCAACCCTTGTTGATGCAGTGCACGCTATTTTGCACTTGGAGGATCAGCCTATTGACTCTGGCCTTGGGTCTTTTAGAGCCCCCCTACAGCTGCCTAAACCTTCCATTTTGGTGTCCATTTAATAAACTGTGATAAGCGGAGATCCTGATGATCACCGCTTATCTCAGGACAGTTTATTAAAGTGAGATCTGAAGATCTCACAGCCCTTCCATTGAAATATCTCCCTTCCCGATGCACCAGCTCAGAGGTGGAGAATCTGGGAGTGTGTGTGTGTGTATGTGTGTGTATATGTGTGTGTATATATATATATATATATATATATATATATATATATATATATATATATATATATTGCGCACACACACACACAGGAGATTATATATATATATATATATATATATATATATATATATATATATATATATATATATATATATACACACACACACAGTACAGACCAAAAGTTTGGACACACCTTCTCATTCAAAGAGTTTTCTTTATTTTCATGACTATGAAAATTGTAGATTCACACTGAAGGCTTCAAAACGATGAATTAACACATGTGGAATTATACATAACAAAAAAGTGTGAAACAACTGAAAATATATTTCATATTCTAGGTTCTTCAAAGTAGCCACCTTTTGCAGCGTGAAATTCGTTTTGCACTCCTGTGACCCGTTTTCATCAGTCGAGGCAGGCCATCATCTCGACTTCCAAGTCTGGATCCGCCAGCTACCTTGATTGATGGCAGTCTCAGCATTTCAGAAAGCCGCTCAGATGGCCGCTCCCTGCCCCTTCACGGTTCAGCGCACCATTGAGCGATGAGAAGTAGAGCAGAAGCGATGCTGAGTGACAGTATCACTCTCCTCAGGGAGGAGTGAGAACTAAGCCATCATTGGTGTTTGATGGCTCGGTTCTCAGTGCAGAGACACCAGGGACAGATGCTGCATCCACCGAGGTAAGTATGTCTAGCCAAAAAATACATACTTCTCTCAAGAGTTTTGTGGAGAGGTCGGCTGAGTGCCAATCTTCTCTTTAATATACTTCTACAGTGGGTGCTCCCAGGCCCTCAGAACCCGACTCTCCAAGAACCCACCATACTATTAGTCAGAAATTGACTATCCCCCACATTAAGTAGGGGGCTGTTTATGCGTCTTTGCAGGACCTTGGATAACTTGACCATCAGGCATTATTAAGGTGCAGAGAGCATCCCTTATACAGACTAACACTTGGTCTCTGGTACTTCCTTCATCTGCTTCCTCTTTTTTAACCCCAATCTCCTTGGGTTCCTTCCACCCCTGGAACCCTAGCTCCTAGTCCCTGTGTCAGTGCAACCTCTGAAGAGGTGGTCCACATCCAGGCCACCACTGTCTTCCTCAGAAATTCAATATGTTTAATTGTGGTATGTGAAAAAAACACAAATTTTATAGAGAATATTCTTCCATAAAGGACATTTGCGCGGTCATTTGTGAATACGTATATCTCATTGCATGGATTTGTCCTTTTAACTTCTATTTTCTTGCAGGGATTTGCAAGAATGCTTTCAGAGATTGGCAGAGAAAAGAGCCAGGAGTGGGGGTCCACAAGTCTAGGGGGAGTCTTTAAAGTGGAATGGATACGGAGGGAAAACTTGCCTTTTCAGTATGCTCACCACTTGCTGAACCCATGGAATGACAATAAGAAGGTGCAGATAAGTCGTGATGGACAGGTAACTTTATAGCTGTCTTGTTATCCAGTTAGTAGACACAGCAACTAATATCTGTAATATAATGGCATATAAGCTTATTAAACTGTAGACTTATTTCTAACATGAATATATTTTAAAACATAGCAGTACTTTGCTCATACCAGTCAATGCAACAAGATCACTTTATGTGGGGTTTCATAGATGGGCATTACTGTCCATCATTGTGCTTCAGATCTCCCATATTTGCCGTGACAGATATAAGGGGTTTGCAGCCCCCAAGCCCTAAATTGGGTCACACTGATTAAACTTCGGGTGCTGAAAGTGAGCAGGGGCTTGTCCGATGCCCCACAGACTGCACAAATCCAAATGAAAAGACTGGGCATATATTAGATTTTCAGAGTCCAAACATTAACAAGAATTTTTGGGTACATTGGCAGTGCCTTCTGCCTATCTATGGTGCCTATAATAAAAAGTAGGGCTGTTACTGATCAAAAATTTTCTGTTCGATTAATCGATTAATCGACTAATTTCGATTAATTATAACGCACATACAGATCCAACTACTTTTAGCTGATCTCCTTGCAGGCTGATTCCCAGTGCAGCTACCAACCACTGGAAAAATAGATAGCAGGATAAAAAAAACACACAAAGGCAACGCTCGATGGGAATAGCATTAAAACTTTTATAGTCTTCAAGTAGGTAACCAAATAAATATTGCACTGGAGATAAAATCGATGTAGCTACATAAACTTTAAAAAATGGTGCGAGTAATACCAAACGGTACCAAAAGCAGTCATAAAAACGTGTAGCTAAGTATGATACTGGTATAAAAATGTGTACAACGATACTACTGCTGAATCCAGATGAGAGGTTAACATCAGTCCGTCGGCATGTAGATGTCCCATGAAGGGAACTATCACAACTCCCAGTGGATGGTTGTAGAATCCCAGGTTGATAGAGGGAAGTGCAACAGCCCTTGCGTGTGGCAGATAGTAAGATCCTGCCAGCATGCAGATATGAAGGCACAGCAAAGGAGCCCTTCAGATGGACATGGCAAGCCACGCCGGTGTCCGTGATGTTACTGGATCTCCGACGGAACTCCCTGAAGGCCCAGAAGCCGGCGCAGAGGTGAGTACTAATCAAAAGAATTTTAATCGATCAAAAAAATTAAAGATTAATCGATTAATTAAAAGTTAATTTGCACAGCCCTAAAAAAAAAAAGAGAACCTGTTTCTTTGCCTAGAATTTAGGCTTGCTTTAACCACTTCAATACCCAGCCATTGTCATATGACGTCCACAGATGGGATCTCCCATCCTGGGTGGACATTGTATGACGTCCTCGGCTTTACGCCGCTATTGCGGGGCCGCAGAGCGGCGATCAGGGATCCGGTGTGTCCCTCGGGACACAGCCGCTCCCCGATGGGGGTACTGGAGCGGCGGAGCTTCCGGTGTAGCATACCGGATTCCTAATGCAGAGCTGCAGCGGCGTGCACGGCGATTGGGGATCCGGTGTGTCCCTCGGGACACAGCCGATCCCCGATGGGGGAATCGTAGCGGTGGGCGGCGGTGTTTCCGGTAACTTACTGGTAATGCAAAGCGGCGCAGCGGCGTGCACGGTGCCCGCGCGCTCCCCTGAGGGCGCGCAGTGCCGCGATCTGGGCTGAGGCTGTTCACATGGATACAGCCCAGGTCAGGGTAAAGAGCCAATGAAATTGGCTCTATACCACGTGACCGGCTGTGTCTAATCACAGACGGTCACTAAATGTAAACACAACACTGTGGGCCAGATTCACAGTCAGCGGCGTAAATGTAGGCGGGTGTAGCGTATCGTAGTTACGCTACGCGGCTGAAACTTAGAGAGGCAAGTGCTGTATTCACAAAGCACTTGCGTCTAAAGTTACGGCGGGGTATCGTAATTTTGCCGCCGTAAGTGTGCCTAAATCAAATGAGGAACAGGGGGACCCCACGTAAATGACGCTTTTTTCGAACGTCGCATGCGCACGCGCATGCTCAGTATTATGTAGAATTTTCAAATTAAATTACGCCCGCTCAATTGCCTAGTCGACGTGAACGTAACTTATCTCCAGCCCCATTCACGGACGTCTTACGCAAACGACGTAAAACACGACGCTTTTCCAACGTCCATACCTAACATGACTTACCCCTGCTTTGAGGGGTAACTTTACGCCGGCGTATGTCTTACGTAAACGACGTATCTTGCTATGCCGGGCGCACGTACGTTCGTGAATCGGCGTATCTAGCTCATTTGCATATTCGACGCGGAAATCTATGGAAGCGCCACCTAGCGGCCAGCGTAAATATGCACCCTAAGACTTACGCCGCTCGTATCTTAGCCGAATTTATGCATAACTGATTCTAAGAATCAGCCGCATAGATACGACGGCTCTCATTCGGACTTACGACGGCGTACATGGCGCTACGCCGTCGCAAGTGCTTTGAGAATCTGGGCCTGTGTGTGTAACTTACTATTGCCGTTCTCCTCTTCACACACAGATCCAGTGTGAGGAGGAGATCAGCAACAGTGAGTTACACATCTGTAAAACACTACATAAGTACCACTGTGCCCAGATTGCCCCCTCTAAATAAAGAGTACCTGTCATCAGGCGTACCCGCCACCAGAGTACCCGCCACCAGTCCATCAGGAGTACCTGTACATCAGGAGTACCTGCCACCAGTCCATCAGGAGTACCCGACACCTCACCAGAGTACCCGCCACCAGTCCATCAGGAGCACCCGCCACCAGAGCACCCGCCAGCTGTCCATCAGGAGTACCCGCCACCAGAGTACACGCCACCTCTCACCAGAGTACCTGTCCATCAGGAGTACCCGCCACCAGAGTACCCGCCACCAGTCCATCAGGAGTACCCGCCACCAGTCCATCAGGAGTACCCGCCACTAGTCCATCAGGAGTACCTGTCCATCAGGAGTATAATCCTTCCAATATGTTTAAAGAATGCTCCTTGTGTCACCAGTATAATGTCTGAGATAGTTGTTGTAATACTGAAGAAGGTACTAAGTTATAAAAAACATAGTCATTGTAAACCCTTATGTATGCACACTGAAATGGCAAGCGTCAGATAATACACAAAGAAACAAATCCTCTTACATAAGTTGCTTCTGTTTATCTGCAGCCCTCTCTCCTCCCTAACAGCCTTCTAAAACACTTAGATCAAAAGCTTTTTATGAGCAGTCAGATGGAGGGGGTCTGATCTCACACACCACATAGTATAGAGCAGGGAATTTGGTGTAATCTGAGACTTAAAGCGGTAGTTCACCCCCCCCCCCCCCGACACATTTTACCATCGAGACAGGCATTGTAGCGCGAGCTACAATATGCCTGTCCCGATTTTTTTAACCCCGGACTCACCTTGCAATCGGAGATCGTATTTTTCGGCTCCCGCGGGGAATGGGCGTGCCTATGGAGAGGGAGGATGATTGACGGCCGGCCCTGGCACGTCACTCTCCCCGAAGACAGCCGGAGTAGGTCTCGGCTCTTCACGGCGCCTGCGCACAGGCTATGCGCACGCGTCGTGAAGACCAAGCCTATTTCGGCTATTTCCGGAGAAGCGTGACGCGCCAGAGCCGGCCATCAATCATCCTCCGTCTCCATAGGCACGCCCATTCCCCGGTATCTTCAATCTACGAGAACAAGGTGAGTACGGGGGTAAAAAATTCGGGACAGGCATACTGTAGCTCGCGCTACAATGCCTGATTTTATGGTAAGGTATGGTGAACCCCCGCTTTAAGTGGAGAGAAGAACACTGCCTGCTCATCAGTCTTATAAGTTAACATGCACAGCGGAAGCGGTCAGTCACTTTCTATGTGCTGGGGGAGGGGGCTTTTCCCAGGACTGCTTGGTGTAGAGTTAGAGTTCCAGAAGAGACTTGTGCAGGTAGCAGAGGGAGGGAGAAAAGAGAGGAGCCACGATGGTTGATTTGGATTGAGGCAAGTACACACTATAGAGGAATATGCTGTATTCATTTTTCATTTCAGAGGTTCATTTCAAAAACACCTTTCAGTGTTTAATAGGAGCACAATTCCAGTACTTTCACGTGTGGATCTTTTGCAGTTTAGGAATTTTCTGACTATTAACACAGTGTACTGATAGTCTAGCAAATTACATTGTTTGCCATGTTGTGTGTTTTAGGAGCTGGAGCCACAAATAGGGGAACAGTTGTTGCTGCTTTGGGACAGAGTTCCTTTGGGAGACAAAAGTATTTTGCACTAACAGCCTAACCTCAGGTACTATTTTATGTTATGAAGTGTCTGTCTATATAAATCTTGTGCAAAAAAAAACAAATTTTCGAGGAACCATATTTTGTAAGTCACAGAATGCTGATATATTTTGAAGGTTATTTTTATGAATCCACAAAGCTAACACACTGGGATAGGCATCTTTATTTAAAAATACGTGAATGGTATTTTCAGATGAGTTAAATGAGATTAGAAAACTATATTGACATGGCTAACTAAAATAGACCTGCACAATAGATCGTTAAAGAATCGAAATTGCCATTCTCCCCCCCCCCCCCCCCCCTCCCGATCCTAAAACAGCATTTCCCCAATTCTATGTAATAAGTTCAGAAAGTTCTCTGCTCACTTATGACAGCTGACAAAAAAAGAAATCCAGGCAGCCTGCCAAGTTTATCTCAACATCGGAGATGACTATAAAAAAAATTTAATTTTGTTCTTCGATCAATAAATTTAAATAAGTTAAAGACTAAACCTTTTTCTGACACTTGTTGCTTACAAATTACAATTAGTATTTTTTGCTAGAAAACTACTTGGAACCCCTAAGCGCTATAAATATTTTTTTTTTAACAGAGTCTCTAGAAAATAAGAATAGAAGATGATCAGGACAGCCGCACTCCAATCCAACGTAACTTTAACCACTCAGCTACCAGCCGCCGTTAATTGACGGCGGCAAGGTAGCTCAATTGCCTGGCGGGCGCGATGGCCGCCGGGCACCCGCGATTGCCCAGTAACTGAGCAGGACCGTGGATCTCTGTGTGTAAACATAGAGATCCACGTCCTGTCAGGGAGAGGAGACCGATGTTTTGTCCCTTGTACATAGGGACACAGATCGGTCACCTCCCCCAGTCACTCCCTCCCCCTACAGTTAGAACACTCACTAGGCTACATATTTAACCCTTTCCCCGCCCCCTAGTGGTTAACCCCTTCCCTGCCAGTCACATTTATACAGTAATCAATGTATATTTATAGCACTGTTCACTGTATAAATGTGAATGGTCCCAAAAATGTGTCAAAAGTGTCCGATGTGTCCGCTATAATGTCGCAGTCCCAATAAAAATCGCAGATCGCCGCCATTCCTAGTAAAAAAAAAAAATAATAAAAAATATCATAATTATGTCCCTTATTTTGTAGGCGCTATAACTTTTGCACTAACCAGTCACTATACGCTTATTGTAAAAAACTGGAAACGGGCACTACAAGTCACAGCAACGGAAAACCTAGGACAGCTGACGCGTTTCACACTAACTTCAGTGTTTACTCATAGCTATGAGTAAACACTGAAGTTAGTGTGAAACGCGTCAGCTGTCCTAGGTTCCGTTGCTGTGATTTGTAGTGCCTGTTTCCAGTTTTTTTACATTAAAGTTACATTGGATTGGAGTGCGGCTGTCCCGATCATCTTTTGTTCTTATTTGCTATGTGCATTGCTAGCACCCTCCGTTCCTGAGAAGAAGATTGCACCCAACAAGACCTGCCTGGAGCGGCAATCTGTGTCTCCCTAGAAAATAAAATGGCGGTTGTTGCAATATTTTATGTCGCACTGTATTTGCGCAGCGGTCTTTCAAACACACAATTTTTTGGGAAAAAATACACTTTAATGAATTTAAGAGAAACAAAACAGTAAAGTTAGCCCAATTTTTTTGTATAATGTAAAAGATGATGTTTCGCCGCGAGAATCATGATCTTTATTCTAAACTAAAAATGAGTGATTCTCATTTTTGCCAGAATCGTGCAGCTCTAGGCTAAAATGATCTCTATCCTTGTTAAAGCAGGAGTGCTTAGTAGAGCTGTACGATTAATCGTTTGAAGATCTCTATTCCCCCTGCGATCTCCAGGCTGGATTCGCGCAATTTTCTGATCTCCCCGCTGGATCCACGGAACCAGCGTGGAACGCAAATGGCGCCGATATCGTGAACTGACGTCAGCAACCGGAACTGACGTCAGTCAGCAGACTGCGCAAGCGCAATCAACACACACATATTTATTTAATACAGCAAGGGGCGGATGCTTTTTTTCAAAGGGGCGGATGTATGGTTATAAAGACAGCAAGGGGCGGATGCTTTTCTCAAAGTGAAAGTTTCTTTGAGCAAAGCATCCGCTCCTTGCTGTCTTTATAACAATTACATCCGCCTCTTGCTGTATTAAAAAATCATTCATGGGGTTCCTCTTCAAGGTTTTGAGAACCCATAATTTTAATTTGTCAGATGAACACAATTTTTTTTTTTTTTATGTAGTCCTTATTTATATAACGGTGGAAGAAGGTACAAAAGAGCCGTTTATGAGCAAAATCAGGTTTAAAAAAATAAAAATAGACTATACACAGAATCAATATGTCATTGCCCCCATGGTTATAATTTTTCAAGATGTTGCCATTCTATGAAAGTTTAACATTGCATTCTCCATGTGCCGTCTACAGATTTCTTTTTTAAATTAACCATTTTTAAGAATCATGAGAGAATCATGGTCTTTGTTCTAAGCAAAAGAATCACGATTCTCTTTTTTCCCAGAATCGTGCAGCTCTAGTGCTCAGCCAGTGGCTTTCGGAGCCCTCTGATGTGGCTCGCGACCTCCTGTTTAATAAAAAGCCAGTTTATTAAACATCAGTTTAGCAAAGGACATATGTATTAAACTTCTTAATTTTGGCAGGGGCATATATCAGCACTTAAAAAAAAAAAAAAAAACTTTTCTCTTATCGTCCATGGACGGACACAGCTCCTTAAGTCTTGACAAGTGGGTTATGTTCCCTGTTTACAGGAGAGGACTAGGCAGAAACATGTTAAATGGTTAAATACATGTTAAATTAACAGAGGCGGTCCCTCCAGACATAACCCTCCTCACTGCAGCATGCAACCTCAATTTCGTTCTGCCTAGCAAAGGAGTAGGACGTATGGCTCCCTTTGGGCCCAGCGCCCTGAGGAGAAATTTTTATTTTATTCTATCTTATTTTATTTTATTTTCACTTTTTCTTGAAGAATCTTCTTTCAACTGTTGGCTGAGTGACAGGCTGGATATTATAGATCCTTGTAGTCTACTCAGTCCGACCAGCAAGCGTGGACACACCTATGCAAAGAGGCTTGGTCTGCCACGCCATACCTCATGACACCTGAGGTGGCCGGTGAGCTTTGCTCCGAGGTCCACATATGACTGGGCTGTGGTGTTGCCTCACTCACAGTGGACCGGGCCGACAGCTACCTCCATTGCGGTTGTAGGTCTGTCAGGAATGCGTCAGCGAGTCCTCACTCGGACGGGTAAGTACAGTCCCTCCTACTTCGGTGGGTTGGTACGGCTGGGCATTCCTGGGGTTCAGAGGTGCCCTGACAGTGGAGGAGCACTCCTCCCTTCCCTGCTCCTTTCCCTTGCTGCATTGCTAAGGCACGCTGTCCGGGGGGGGGGGGGGGCTTGCTTTCCTGAGAGGGCTGTGTTATCTGGCACCTTTTACTGTCTGATACAGGGTTTTTCCTGTGGGGGTTTTCACTGTAAAGGCTCTAGGAGGCTTTCCCTGTTTAAAATGTGGCATTTTGCCGCCGTTTGGCTGGCGCCATTTTTTGGGAGGTTTTCAATTACATTGAAAACTCCCATTGGCGGCCATTTTGTCGTAGCCGCGCCATGTGCAGCGGGCGGCCATCTTTGTGCAGTTCTGACCCCTAGTGCTGTATCTACGGCGCACACAGGTCCATGCAGACGCCGCAGTTCCTTCATGGTTTTTTTCCTCTCCACACGCTGTGTGATGAGAGCGGTCGGCAGCGCTGGGCAGTCTCCTCCTGAGGTGAGTCCCCTGGCTATGCTAACAGACTTATATTGGGATAAGTTTTTAACTCCCCGGGTCAGCGCAGAAAGTGGGTAAGATGCCCTGTATAGGGCCCTGGGAGCGTCAGTTTTTATGTTAAGATGTAAATGTCTTTTATATTTGGAGTCAGTATCTGGTCCTTCCCCTACATGCTCAGCGGCAGGTGTTAGCACCTGGGATCTCCACAGAGACTTCTTTGTTAGCCCTGGACACTTTTGGGCCAGGCTGGGGGCGGAATGCGGACGGGCGGGGGTTAAAAGCGTGCCCCCTCCCTCCGTTATCCCCTGGGGAATGCTCCGTATTATTGAATTTGTGACCATATGTGTTTTTTTATCTTTTTGTCTATGGTCTATGACTTTTTTTTTTGTTTGTTTTGTGTGTGTGTCACCTTTTAAAGTCCCACCCTCAGGGAGGTACTTTTGTTTTTTCTGCTATGGAGCCATGGACCAGGTACCTGGGTAGTAAAAAAAAAAAAAAGCAGGATAAGGCATTTATGGGTGCGCTTCTCACTGCTGTAAGGGACTCTCTTAAGCTGTATAGTGCAGCTGTGTTTCCGCGGAGGGCTCAGTCTTTTTTTGGATCTCACAAATCAGACCGCTCTGTGTAGGTTCTCTCCTTCTTGCCCTTCTTTGATAATTTCTAAGATGCGGAATGAAAAAAAGCCCCTGAGATAGTCCCTCACCACCTGGCGGTTCAGTGCCCTTTTGAGGAGAGCCCTTTCAGGGGGGGATCCTCCGGGTGTCATGTATAGCTGACCACTCTCCCTATTACGGGAGTCCCCGCTTGTATGGATCTGGCTGTTAGAAGATCCGAGGTACTGGCCCTTGTCATGTTTACCATGCTGGGGTCCGTCTTGCGGCCTATTGTGGCTACTACTCTGGAGTCTCAGTCGATTTCTGAGTGAGCATTTTTCACCAGACAGTGGAGGAGCACCGTCTCTGTACCAAGGATATTAGGCTAGCGGACCCGTTGGTCCAGGGCCTCATATAGGTCTGTGATGCTTCTTTGAATGCTGCGCCCTTGTTATCCAGGGCTTCTCCAGAGATGGTACGCGGTGGTGTAGTGGTTAATTCCATTACTTGTCAGCAAGAGTCATTGGTCCGAATTCCGGACACTGACACCAATCTAGCTGGAGCTTACTTTGTCGCTCTCTGTGTCTGCGTGGGTTTCCTCCGGGTACTCCGGTTTCCTCCCACCCTCCAAAGACATGTGTGCATACACTTCCATAATATACATGCAAACTTTGTGTATGTATTAGTACGGGGGCCAACAAGGGCTGACAAGGGCTCAGCTGGGGGACTAAATTGTCCCTGGGTGCGTAAACGTCATATGCAGTCGTCTTCCCTCCCTGCTCTAGGTGTGGGGGGGCGGCTTACAGGTTCACAATTCAGTGAATCTCCCTGCTCTCTGACTGATGGGGGGCAGTCCTGCATGGTGCAGTGGTAAGCCACCTGCACTTCGGTGCACAAGGTCATAGGATCGAATCCATTTGACCCACCATGGGACTGCTACCTGTATCTGCGAGGTGGTCTCTTCAGAGTCCTAGATAGGGTTTACGCCTATCCATAGAACAGAGTTCTTTTCTTGTTTATTCCTCGCCCGGCTTGTCTGAGAACAGTGTGGGACTTGTAAGTTCCGCAGGGACGCATACATGCATGTCCCCTTTTGCATATGTCACATAATGTTCTGTGCTCTGTGAGGGGGGATGGCTTCTGTCTGTGGCCCTCCCTCTCAATCTGGCGTTGGCACTGAGGGTTTTCGCCTAGGAGCTCGCAATTATCCTAACTTTGTTGGAACAGAGAGGTTTTGCCACGTGGGCTTCTTGAACGACATTCTTCTGAGGGCAGCTTCTGTCTCAGACCTAATGGAGCTGTTTATAGCCATTCAGACCCCCCGAAGTCTCGGGTGGGTGCTAAACATTTGGAGCCGGTCCCGAGTCCGACTCAAAGGGAGCGAAGGTCCTTCTTCCCCTGGAGAAATTGCAGACTCTTCAGTCTGAAGTGAGGGTATTAGCATCACGCTATTGGTCTTCTCTCCGGGTGCATGCTGGTCCGGGACCTGTGGGTAGCCTTCTTCGAGGCGGTACTGTATGCCCAGTTCCACACTTGGGCTTTCCAGGAAATACTGTCCAGGTGGTAAAAAATGTCTTGTCTCTGTAATCGCCAGATTCAGGTGCGCCACCTAGTCGGAGTCTTCTGAGTTGGGACGGAGATCCCCGGATCTTCGGCCCGGGAAGTTGTTCCTTCCTTCCAGTGATCGTTGTTTACGACGGACGCAGGCCTCACGGATTGTGCTGGACCCCTGGGGGGGGTCCAGTCGGCCCAGAGTCGCTGGATTTGCATGTACCTACGTCCACAACTTCCTGAATGTGCCTGCTCTCTTCTGATCTTGGTGGCTACCCAGGGTCGGGCCTGGTTAGTACCTAGGTGGGAGGCCGCCTGGGTGCTGTGGACCCTGTCTACCGTTCTTTGTCCCACTATTTGGTTGATCAGGCTTTGATTCTCCTCGTGTTCGAGGCGGTTGCAAGGTACTAGCCAACAACGCCACGACCGTGGCTTTGGTCTACCATGGGTATGCCAGCAGGCAGACTACTGGAGTCCCCTGATGCTGGACCAGGGTGACTGGTTTTCTGTGCCCGGGGGTGTTTCGGCTCCCTTGCAGGAAGTGAGTCTCACAGGGCAGGCGAGATTATGGCTCAGCGGTAGACTGCCTGCCCTGCAGGCAGTTGCCTCTGGGTTCAAGCCCAGGAAGATCTGTGTCGTTACGTGGCCCGGGCTCGCCTTGGTTTTTTTCGTGGATCTCCTGGCCGCTCGTCTCCACCACAAGAGTGTCGAAGTAGTGACCAGGTCTAGTGCTCTGGTACTGACGCGTAAGTTGCGCTGGTGACCCTGCGGGGGTCTATATCAGCGGCCTTATACCGTTCCTCCATTTGTGTTGCTGCCTCAGGTGCTCCATAGAGTGGAGGCTGAGGGGATCCCGATGTTCCTAATCACTCCAGATTGACATTGGCGTCCTTGGTACGCCGTTTTCGGGCGTTTCATAACGGAGGTACCCTGGACGTCGCCAGGGCGAGAGAGGTCCTTCTGTCTCGAGGTTCCATACTTCCTTCTGTTGTACAGTCACTAACTTAGTCAATATGGCTATTGGTAGCCAGACTTTAAGAGACCGGGGTCTGTCTGACTCGGTCATCTCAACCATGTTGAGGGCATGGTAGTCTTCTTCCAGGGGAATCTACAGTCACACCTGGCAGATCTACATCTCTTGGTGCGAAGAGATGAAGTGACGTCCACGGACGTATTCGATGGCCAGGGTCCTGCTGTTTTTTACAGCTTGGTGTGGATCTCAAATTACTTTTAAGCACCGTTTGGGGGCAGAGTTCAGCCTTGGCTGTGTTCTTTCAGTGGCCCTTTGGGGCCCATTCCCTGGTGGGTACCTCTTTGTGAAGGGGGTTTGTCATATTCTTTCCCCTCTTGGCCCATCTCTTCCCAAATGAGTTTTGACTCTGGTGCTCTTGGTTCCTCAGGAGCTTTCCCTTTGGAAACTTCAGAGAGATTTTCTCTTAACACTATCTCGGAAGGGGGGTCTCTGAGCTGGCGGGCTTGTCTTGCAAGCCGCCATGCTTGATCCTCCATAAGGATTAGGTGGTGGTGCGCCCGCGACCTTCCCTTCTTCCGAAGGTGGTCTCGGACTTTCGCCTGAATAGGGGCATTGTTCCATCCATCCTTTTTGCCCTTGGCTGGCGCATCCTACGGAGGTTGCTTTTCATACTTCAGGTGTGGTACACGCTTTGCGGGTGTATCTACCTGCTACGGCTCCGTTTTGGAGATCTGACCCTCTTTTGTGTCAGTGTCTGGTCCACAAAGGGCCTGACGGTCTCGTCGACCACCCTGTCTCGGTGGATCTGACAGACCGTCATACAGGCCTATGCTCTTAGGGGGTGGGCCCCCCTTTTGCCGGTCGCGGCACTTTCGACCAGGGCACCTGGTGCTTCCTGGGTTTTTTCCGACTTCATACATTGGTGTCACAGGTGTGCAGGGCGGCGACTTGGTCGTCCGTTCACGTTTTGTTTTTCAAAATTTCCTGGTTGCTGTGAGTGCATCATATGATGCTTTCGCCCGCTAGCGTTTGCAGGCGGCCGTTTGAAGTTGCATCTCCTCCGTTTGAGGAGCTCTGCTTGTTTTGGGGTGAAGTTAAAATTGGTTTTACTGATATATTTCCCACCCCTCGTTTTGACACTGCTTGGGGACGTCCCACTTGTCAAGACTTAAGGAGCTGTGTCCGTCCATGGACGATAAGAGAAAATAGGATTTTTTGTACTCTCCGTAAAATCCTTTTCTCTGACGTCCATGGACGGACACAGCTCCCACCCCTCCTTTTTAGGTTTGTACTGCTTGTTACGAACTGAGGCTGCATGCTGCAGTGAGGAGGGTTATGTCTGGAGGGACCGCCCCCTGGGCGGGGCTGTTCAACTCTGTTAATTTAACATGTATTTAACCATTTAACATGTTTCTGCCTAGTCCTTTCCTGTAAACAGGGAACATAACCCACTTGTCAAGACTTAAGGAGCTGTGTCCCTCCATGGACGTCAGAGAAAGGGGTTTTACGGAGAGTACAAAAAATCCTATTTTTTTTTTTTAGGCTGCTTTCACACTAATCTACAAGTGCAGTGCATGGTAAACCTATGCGTTAGCTGCACTGAGCCATATACTTCTATTATATACTGTGGATTTGGCACGCTTTTTGAAAGCACACCACAACTCCTGAATGCAGTAGTTTTGGTGCTATTTCAGAAGGTGCACCCCCAGCTGCAAGATAAAATCAAAGTCTATCACAAAGTGCAGCTAACCCACAGGAAAGCCTCAGGTGCACCCGCGGTGTGGGAAAAGCAAATCACATCAGTTTGAAAGCAGACTTATAGGGGGCTCAGAACAGTAAGGGGCCCCCTATAGGTTTGCAGCAGCACCCCCCCCCCCCTTACAACCACTGGTGTAGCATCAGGGCTCGCAAAGGCCACCTCCACTCCATGCCTCCCTGCCGCGTTCTGTTTTATACTTTAACGTGATGGGCAGTAGGGCGACATATACAGGAACCGATCCTCTCCATTTTTTTCCTGCAACAACTGAACTACGGCTTCTTCTTTCCCTCCCACCCGCATTCAATGGCTGCAGCAGGGAAATGTTCAACATGCTATTCAAACTAAACAATTAGAAATTCAGAACCATTTAATTTCATTGTGGCCCACAACCGGTTACCAAATCACTTAAGTGACCCTTGCTGTTAAAAAATGTATAATATAGTATTATATTGGGTCAACATATATGTAGAATTTATTTCCCGTGTAGGATGATTGCGAAAATGACCATCGCACGATAAGTCAGGCAGACAATATTGTTTTTACTGAGATTAGAGGCGCTGTACCATTACCAAACTGCATTGTTTTTTTTGTTTTGTTTTTTAACAGAAAAGTTTTTATTTGTCTCCAGAAGGAGAATCATAAAGACATACAACAAACAGCAAGCAACACAATTAACACATTGCAGCTACATGTTACAGACTACACAAAATCTAGAACAGGGTCATATACAGTTCCGTTGAGCACCTGGCAGTTACATCATATATTCATAGCGTTTCATCATCGGTAATGGTTGGGACTACCTAGTATAGATCCATGGCGGGGGCCTCAGGAGGGGCATTAAAGAGGAGGGAGGAACAGAGAGGAAGAGGTAATGGCAGGGAAGAGAAGAGAAAGGGGGAGCAGGAGGCCATGCAGGGAAAGGGAGAGGCAGGGGGTCAGGGGCAGGCAACATCAAAGGTGACACAAGTCCAGCGTCCGAGGTCATGAGCTCATTGCTTGGTCCAAGCACCCCATATTTTCTCAAACTTCTTAGGACATTTACGGTTCATATACATAAGCTTATATAGGGGCAGTGTGGCGTCCACAAGAGCTCTCCACTGGGAGACCGTCGGAGGCTCCGGCTGTTTCCACTTAAGCAGGATAGCTTTTCTAGCATAAAAGGAGGCGTAAAACACAAACAGCCTCTTATGTGTGCTGGGTATGACATTATCACAAACCCCCAGTAGCAATATAATTGGGTCCAGGTTTATATGCAAATCCCCCACTGAATTAATGACACCTACCACCTCTGACCAGAATTGCTGAAGAACAGGACAAGCCCATACGACATGTAGGAAGGTGCCCAGATCTGAGCCACATTTGGGACATCTTTCAGACTGGGATGGGTAAATTCTAGAGAGTCGCACAGGTGTATAGTACGCTCTGTGCAGAAATTTGAGCTGGATATACCTGTCCCCTGCCGAGACCATACGAGGAATAAATTGCTGAATTCCCTCCTCCCAATCATCAGCAGCAAGAGACGGCAAGTCCCCCTTCCACTTATCATACAATTTGGACCCTCCCTCCTTCTCCTCACAGGACAACCTAAGGTACAAAGAGGAAAGAATATGATCCACCCCCCTGGAAGTCAGGAACGTCTCTACTCTATGTGACCGTAGCTCAATCCCCCCAGGAAACTGGGCCTGTATTGCATGTCTTAGTTGTAGGTAGCGAAAGAACATCTTTTGCTCTTCAATGTATCATATGGTAAAAAACCTTAATCTCGTATCAAGCCCACAACGCCGGATCAGGGATTGTCTGAAGGTGGGGCAACCGAGGATTACCCCACAGCGGTGTGTGTGGGGAAATGGTATCAGGGCCACTGAGTTTAGCTGTGATCTGTTCCCAAACTCTGACGGTAGTGCGCATAGGGGTCGTCATCTCAGGGTGCGCCTTAGGTCCTCTAAACACCAGGTTACTTAGTGCTGAGTAGGAGCCAAGTATAGCCGCCTCCAGATTGACCGCAGGGTTGGTTCGCGGCTGGGAGAACCACCAGAGCACAGTCACCACCACTGCAGCCCAGTAGTATAGTTTAAAACAGGGGAGCGCAAGGCCCCCTAACGATAGAGGGAGCTGTAGGGTGGTTCGGGCAACCCTGGGGGCCTGCCCTCCCCACACAAACGTGCTCACCACCTGATCCAATTTTCGGAAAAAGGAGTTGGGGATGGGAACAGGGGTATTACGAAATACATAAAGGAATTTAGGGAGGAATGTCATTTTAAGGAGGTTGATCTTTCCAACAGGTGACAGGGGAAGGGACTTCCAGGCCTGGACCCTGGCAGTCAGCTGTTGGAGGATCGGATAGACATTATCGACTAGATACTGAGAGGGGTCCCTCTGTATTTCGATGCCCAGGTATCTGAACCTGGAGACCATGGCTAGCGGGATCTGCGGGTCCAAAGGGGGCGCGGTCTGGGATAAGAAGAATAGGGTTGACTTGGACCAATTGATCCGAATGCCCGAGAAGGAACCAAACTGGTCAATTTCAAGAGCTGCCGCCAAAAAGACAGATGCATCTGGGAGGTAGAGCAATGCATCATCTGCATATAATGAAAGCTTCTCAAGCACCGGACCCATCGGAATCCCGCTAACCGCTGGGGACGCCCTAAGTAAAATAGCCAGGGGCTCCATGGCCAGGGCAAACAGCCCTGGAGACAGAGGACACCCCTGTCTAGTGCCCCTGCTCAGAGCAAAGGGGGGGGGGGGGAGCAGGCCATTTGTACGGACTCTAGCAGAGGGGTTCCTATAGAGTAGCTTAATCCATGAAGTAAATTTAGCGCCAAAATTAAAACATTCAAGAACCTGCCACAAGAATTCCCACTCTACCGAGTCGAAGGCCTTCTCGGCACCGAGAGAGGCCACGACACCCGGAGAGTCTCCCCCTCCCACCCAGGACACATTTGTATAGAGACGGTGCAGATTTATGTCGGTGCCCTTGCCCGGCATGAAGCCAGTCTGGTCACCATGTATCAGGGATAAAATGATCGAGTTGAGTCTAGTTGAGAGGATTTTGGTGGTAATCTTGGCGTCTACATTCAGTAGCGAGATGGGGCGGTATGAAGCACAGGACGCGGGGGCTTTATTGGGCTTTAGTATGACCACAATACCCGCCTCTGCCATAGGAGGAAGACCGCCCTCCTCCAACATAGTCAGAAGCAGCCTGTGGAACTTAGGGGCAAGGAGCTCACTATTTGCTTTATAGAATTCGGCCGGAAGGCCGTCAGGACCTGGAGTTTTGGCCGACTGAAGCGCGGCCATTGCCACCTGCACTTCCTTGAGTGATAGGGGCATCAAGCATGTTGCGGGTGTTAACCGAGAGCTGCGGGAAATCGATCTGATCCAAGAAGTGGCCTAAGCTATCCGGGGTGAAGGCCGCCCTAGAAGTATAGAGACCCTCATAATACCATGCAAATTGAGCATTGACACCCAAAGGATCATAGTGGAATTCCCCCCTGTCATCTTTAATACAGGCAATGTGTGGCGTGGAAGAGCGCTCACGAGCCAACCATGCCAGTAACCTACCCGTCTTCCCCTCCTGCTCAAAGATTCTCTGCGACTGGGAGAGCAGCTGTTTCTTGGTGTTCGCGACCCGCAACAGGGATATCTCCCTGTGAAGGGACCTCATCGCCTCGTAAGTCAGAGCACTTTTATCCGTCACATATTTCTCTTCCAACAGAAGGGCCGCCCCCTCCGCCTCCTCGAGCGCCAGCGTCGTGTCCCTTCTAACTTTCCCAATTGCAGTTTTATATTGTCCCCTAGTGTAGGCTTTGAAGGCATCCCACAGCACCGGAGGGGAGACCGTGCCCTCATTATGCGACCAGTATTCTCCCAGCTCCCCCTCAACCAGTGGGACCACACGCTCATCCGTGACCCAAAACCCGGAGAGCCGCCACAGTGCAGACCCAGCCGGTGAATCAGTCCGCAAAGTAAGGAGAAGGGGCGCGTCGTCTGAAATCCCACACGGCAGGATCTCTACCTCCTGGACCCGGGACAGCAGGGAGTCAGTGGTGTAAACCAGGTCAATTCTGGAGAAGGAGGCATATGTGGCCGAACGGCAGGTGAACTGCTTCTTGTCCGGATGCCTCATCCTCCAAACATCAGTGAATCCATAATTGTCCGTCCATTGAGAGAGGGGGGAGTCCCCACCCGGCCCCGCATTAAGCCTATCCACAACTGGGTTAGGGGTAATGTTAAAGTCTCCAGCAAGTACAACCCCAGCTGACGGATATAGCGCTAGGAGCGGAGTGAGCCTCTCGAGCACAGCTATCGTGGCCGGAGGGGGGGACATAAATACCCACAACCAGAAGCTCCAGGTCGTCACACGTTGCATGGACCGCCACGTATCTCCCCTCTGGATCAAGATGGAGATCCAGGAGGGTGAACTCAAGAGATTTGTGGACCTGGACGCTAACCCCCCTAGAATACGAGGAATAGGTGGAGTGATAGTACGACCCCACCCATGGCTTCCGGAGTGCCAGCGTCCTGCTCCCCAACAAATGCGTCTCCTGAAGTATACAGATACGGGGACTATATTTCTTCAGATAGTTGAAAACCAGAGATCTCTTGATCTTGGAATTCAAGCCCCTCACGTTCCAAGATATAATAGTTAAAGGAGCCATAGAATCGTGATACATTCTATACCAGGGTAACAGTGCATCCCAACCCTCACAGAGATCACAGGCATATAAAACAGTAACAGCATAGTTATCACACCCACGAGACCACTACCAGGAGGATCCTACATTCCATGTATTGAAAGCATAGTAACGTCAGGCAAGTTCCCAAAAGGGGAACCACAGGGACAGATTACATCAACATTACAGCTGCAATATAAACCCAGCATAGAGTAAGAACAGATACTCCAACAAACTTCTGCACCGCCCACCCAAACCTCGGTGTGCTTTCCTCCCAAAAACAACCATGGCTACCGCCAATGGGGGATATGAACAGAAGGACACCTGAGTGAGTGTCACAGGACATGCAATAAGTTCTCCATTGTAAAATAAGGATGCACAGTCCCTGCAGAATAAAAGTATGGATTAATCACTTGGAGAGACATGAAGCTCCAGGGGCACATTCACTTAAAAAGGTTGCAAAACACGGCCTGAGTCCAGTGAGCCGGGGGAAAAAAAGTAAACTGGGTAAAAACAACAAAAATGCAGGCAAAATCCGGGACGTAGGGGATAAAACAGCCCTTCCCTCTCAAGCCGATTACAGTTCGGGTGAATCAGAGGACAGCACGTGGCTAGGCCCGCGAGTGTGAGATCCCCGCAGTCAGGTATGAACCGGGGGCCCAGGCCCTACTTGTCCCCAAACAGGAAGGGTTAGGCAGGAGAAAACAGCAGGCCTTACATAAGGGAGTACAGTAGCCAAAGAAAAGTGTCAGTCAGGCCAGCGTTCGTAAGGAAAAAATATTTATAGCAGACATACCAGTAGTATCATGGAGCCGGTCAGTGTCTGGGCAGCGTCTCCAGCCAGCGTGATGCATCCTCTGGGGAAGTAAAATAACGTACCGCCTCGCCATCTTGAACTCGCAAACGAGCTGGAAACAACATGCTGTATTTAATCTTGCGGTTCCTCAGATTAAGTTTCACCTCGTCAAACGAGCGGCGTTTCTTCTGGGTGTCCACCGAGTAATCTGGAAATATCATTAGCTTGGCTCCCTCGTGGCGCAGTTGATCTAGTTTCCTGGACCCACGTAACACTAAGTCCCGATCCCTGAAGTTTAGCAATTTCAGGATGAAGGTGCGTGGGGGAGCTCCCGGGGGACCCCGGGCAGCAGGCATCCTATGAGCCCTTTCCACCACAAAGAACGGGGAGAAAGCCGCAGCGGAGAGAAGGGCGCGCAGCAGGCGTTCGTGAAGGTCGTGGGGTCCGCTCCTTCTCACCCCTCTGGCAAGCCGACAATACGGAGATTATTTCTCCTATTTCGGTTTTCGGCTTCTTCTGCGAGCGTTTCTAGGGCCCTGACCCTGGTGTGTAACGTACGGAGTGAGGCCTCGTGGTCCTGGACCGTATCCTCAGTATCTCCCACGCGGCTCTCCACTTCAGTCAAGCAGGAGCGAAAGGCGTCCATGTCCCTACGGATGAGACCAATATCCAGCTGGACATGCTCAATTTTGCCCGTGAGAAAAAGAAAAAACATGGGAAAAAAAAACTCCTGAAACTAGGGAAGCGAACATGCGCTAAAAAATGTGTAATGGTGCAAGGTACTTGATCTCCAGTTGGGGAATGGGGGATGAGAAGGGGGAGAAAAAGGTGCCAAAGCTCACCAGACATCAATCAGGGGGAGTCTTCAGATGCACAAAGTACCGCATCAGCAATGAAAGGAGTATATCAATGTTGGTGTCTATTTTACCATGAGGAAAAGGGGCAGAGTGTAAGGTTTCTGATATATTAATATACGTGAATTAAAAAAAGGGGGGGGGATATAAAGAAAAGGAGTCTGTAAAGTTTAGGCTGAATGGAGGGACAGTTTTGGGAAAGCGGTTAACTTACGAACGCCAGCCAATGCTTGAGATGTTAAGGGGGTTATCCGAAGAGCTGGCCACCATATTCATTGAGCAGGGACCAGTAACAAGGTTTATCTGGGGAGGTGTAGCTGATCAAGCAGGAGCTGGACCGGGCACCTCATGAATCTCCTGCCAGGTAAAGACTGCTTCAGAATCCTCTAAAGCCTCGTACACACGATCAGTCCATCGGACCGTTCTCATCGGTTAACCGATGAAGCTGACTGATGGTCCGTCGCGCCTACACACCATCAGTTAAAAAAACAATCGTGTCAGAACGCGGTGATGTAAAAAACGACAACGTGCTGAAAAAAACGAAGTTCAATGCTTCCAAGCATGCGTCGACTTGATTCTGAGCATGCGCAGGTTTTTAACTGATGCTTTTGCATACCAACGATCGGGTTTGACCTATCGGTTAGACGTCCATCGGTTACATTTTAAAGCAAGTTCTCATTTTTTTGACCAAAGGTTAAATAACCGATGGGGCCTACACACGATCGGTTTGGACTGATGAAAACGGTCCTTCAGACCGTTGTCCTCTGGCGATCCTATCGTGTGTATGAGGCCTAAGAAATTAGCTTTGTCTTCTCCCACGACACAGAGCCTAGCTGAGAACAGCATTGTGTAGGAAATGGGCTGTATCCAGAGCTGATGTTTGGCCTCTGTAAACTGCGCCCGTCTTTTCTGTACTTCAGAGAAGTCCGGAAACACCATTATTTTGCCGTTATTAAAGAGGATATTGGCTTTCTCTCTGGTATGGCGCAAGATGGTGTCCCTGTCCCTATAATTAAGGAACTTGGCGATAAAGGTTGCTGGGGAGTGCACTCTGTGGCGGAGGTCTGGGCGCCAAACCGTGGGCCCACTCCACCACAAATGTTGCCGAGAATGCAGGCCTGCCAAATGTGGTGATGAGCAAGTTTTCAAGAAAGGTGGGGGGGATCCAATCCCTCTGCACCTTCAGGCAGTCCCACAAATCTGAGGCTACAGTAGCACCAGAGCCTATTGTCTATGTCGTCCTGTTTTTGTTGCACAGCGTGCAGTTGATGTTGGAGTCTCTGTGTTAACCTGCAATGGTGGCAGGTCGTCATCCACGTAGCTGAACCCGGGTCTCCCCCTCTTGAACTTGCTCTGTCAGTTTCTGTAGGTCTTGCCTAATAAGGGAGATATCGGTCTTCACCTCCTCTATTTTGCTCGTCGGGGTGCTCTGACAATTAGATATTGCCTCCAGAACCTTTGCGGTGACAGCGCTAGCTGGATCACTGATAGGAGGCATTAGGGTGCCATCTTCTCCTTGAGTCGGAATTTGTCCAACTTCGATGGTATCCGCCGCCTTCTTGGGCAGAGGGAGAAACCCTGTAGTGCACGGTAGGTAAGAAAGAAGCAGGGAATCCACAGGATTCTAGAAAAAGGATTGTTCTCAAGAGGAGCTCCCGACCTGTGCCCCTCACACCGTGCAGTTCCAGGTCACGCCCCAGCCCATTCATTTTAGTAAGTTGTCCTATGCATGACAAATGCGGCAAAGTAGCCAATGCACCATTTTGAGCAGCGTATGTCTTGCTTGTCGTGTTTGGGGTGCCACATGGCGCTACAAGCATGTCATACATTTTTACAGGTTCTGTAAATTCACGTAATTTTGTGAGCATTTACGCACTAGTGTAATGTAAAGGCAGCCTCAAGCAGAAAGGAGGTCAGCAGTGACAACCTAAATTTTTCTTGGTACAGATTCCTTTTAAAGTGGTACTAAAACCTAAACATTTGTACCTTTTTTTAAAGTGGGTGTAAACCCTGTTCATAAAATTTGAGCTGGGCACATATATCTGCAGTATTTTGTTTTTCTCTTTTCAATGAGCCAAGTCTTCTAGCACTCTCCTGAACGTTTCCGCTGTTATCAGCATGAGAACTCCTGACAAATTCTCCGACTTTTTAGACAAAAGCAGCCTGAATCTTTTGTCGGAGGAGGTTGCTAAAATAGAGTAGCAGAGAGCAGCTACTATTACAAGGCACCTCTGACAGTCTCTGCCTATGATAAGAGGGGGCCTGTGCCTTTCCTCCAATCAGCAATTTTAGCTATCTTGGCTGTATGCCCAGGCATCACACTCTGTGTTAACTAGGAACAAAATCTGAACTTTCTAAGCGGTATATAAATGTGAACACAAGATATATACATATAAAACCTAGGGAGGTTTGGTTTATCTCTGTGTATCATCTGAGGCTGTTCACTTTACTGGGTGTATGGAGGCTTTACATCCACTTTAATGCATTCTTTACAATAGGATAAAAAATGTCTAGGTATTCGTATCACCCTCTCCTCCCTTACACTTACCTGAGCCCTCATTCGATCCAGCGTTGTGCATGTCTCGAGCTCTTCTCTCCCCTTACTTTCTGGTCACACAGGCTTTACTGAGGCAGCGGGGGTCATTGGCTGCTGCTGCCAATCAAAGCCAGTGACAATGGATGGGGATGAGCCCCGCTGTTTACGTCTATAGAGAGAGCAAGACCACATGAATCGGCTTCCTATCAGGGGCACTCGCCAGAGAGGAGACGCCAGAAGCGCCAGAGGGGGACCCAAGAATAGGTAAGTGTAAGCCATTTAAAAAAAAATTACATTTACAACCACTTTAACCAAGTGGAGGTTCACCCTAAAACAATTATATAACATTACATCCAGCATACGAACGACATGTACAGTATGCTGGTATATTTTTTTTTTTTCCGCCGTACATACCGTTATATTGTTATTTTCTCCCCGGCTTCCTTGTTCTGATTCCCGCAGGACTGGGCGTTCCTATTGAGAGGTTAGATGATTGACGTCTGGTGAAAAACTTCCCATGGCACATCACCAGTTTTACGTAAATAGCCGACCTGCGAGTCGGCTCTATATGGCGCCTGCGCAGTCAGCTCTACACGGCGGGCGCAGGCGCCGTATAGAGCCGACTCGCAGGTCGGCTATTTACGGAAAACGGGTGATGCGCCATGGGAAGTTTTTCACCAGACGTCAATCATCTAACCTCTCAATAGGAACGCCCAGACCCGCGGGAATCAGCATACTGTACATGTCGTTGGTATGCTGGATGTAATGTTATACAATTGTTTTAGGGTGAACCTCCACTTTAAGGACCTTGCCTGTTTTTCAGACTTGGTGTTTACAACATTAGAACAGGTTTTTTGCTAGAAAATTACTTAAAACCCCTAAACATTATATATATATATATATATATATATATATATATATATATATATATATATATATATATATATATATATATATATATATATATATATATATATATATAATAATAATTTTATTTTTTTCTCTAACACCCTAGAGCAGGCATGTCCAAAGTCCGGCCCGCGGGCCAATTGCGGCCCCCCTGGTGATTTACTACGGCCCCCCTGGGGATTTGGATATATATATTGTTTGTGGCCCCCAGGACCACAAAGGATATATATCGTATTTATCGGCGCTGCCTCGGAGGGCACAGGGAGGGGGCGGGACGAGCGCCGTCAGATTACATGAAGAGAATCTCCTGTTTACTCAGTTGCATCTGTAATAGGAAGTCCAGTCTCCTGGGATGCCATTGGATGACGGTTCTGTCGATCATAGGAGGCGGGACTTTGTATTAAAGAGGTAACCGAGTAAACAAGAGAGATTCTCCTGTTTGTAATATGTCAGCACTCGTCCCCTCCGAAACTGCAGATGGGCATCAATCAGGCTGCATTCATGGCACATGTGAGGCTGCATTCATGGCACATGTGAGGCTGCATTGATTGTAATTGCAAGGCTGCATTCATGGCACATGTGAGGCTGCATTCATGGCACATGTGAGGCTGCATTCATGGCACATGTGAGGCTGCATTCATGGCACATGTGAGGCTGCATTTATGGCAAAGGTAAGCCTGTGCGTGTTATACGCTGATAAATACGGTATATCCAAATAACACACCCAAGCTCATCCTTAATCCTGAGCAGTGCTCGGGGATTCATTGGGGCCACAAAAGAGATCTATACAGTGTATCCAAATAACACACCCATGCTCATCTCTTCACCACACACACCTACAAAGGTAAGAGAATTCTTGTTGGGCCGTGTATAAGTGCTCAGACGAACACACTTAGACCGAATTTTAATGGTTCAAAGAATGTCAGGAAAAATGGTCGGCCCTCGCGCATGTTTACTTCATCAAATCTGGCCCTCTTTGAAAAAAGTTTGGACACCTCTGCCCTAGAGAATAAAATGGCGGTCATTGCAATACTTTTTGTCACACCGTATTTGCGCAGCTGTCTTACAAGCGCACTTTTTTTGGAAAAAAAATCACTTTTTTTAATAAAAAAAATTACAACAGTAAAGTTGGCCTAATTTTTTTTTTATATTGTGAAAGTTAATGTTATGCCAAGTAAAATGATACCCAACATGTCACGCTTCAAAATTGCGCCCGCTCGTGGAATGGCGTCAAACTTTTACCCTTAAAAATCTCCATAGGTGAAGTTTAAAAAATTCTATAGGTTGCATCTTTTGAGTTACGGAGGAGGTCTAGGGCTAGAATTATTGCTCTCGCTCTAACGATTGCAGTGATACCTCACTTGTGTGGTTTGAACACTGTTTTTATATGCGACCGCTACTCACGTATGCGCTCGCTTCTGCGCGCAAGCTCGGCAGGGCGCTTTAAAAAATTATTTCTCTTCCGTTCATGGACGGACACAGCAGCAATTGACCTTAGGGTATTATCCTCCCTTTTAGGAGATTAACTAGGCAGAAAAACAGCATGTTAAGTGTTAAAACACTCCACACAGTACAGTACCTCCCAGGGGGCGGATCCCCCGGGTACATCCCTCTCTCTGCATCATGCAGCCCCAGTTTTTTTCTGCCTAGGAAAAGGAGATGACATGGCTCTTCTGGGCCCATGTGCTCTGGAGATTTTTTTTTGCTATTTTCTCGCTTTTCTTTTATTTTTTCCTGCATTTTTGGATCCTGGGATCTACAATCAACTGCCGACTGGGTGAGAGGCTGGATCCTCGATCCTTGTAGTCCCCCCATGTTTGGCCATCGAGTGTGTGCCGGCCTTTAGCTACACGCTGGGCCATCCACGACATGCCCCGTTGCTCCAGGGGTGGCCGGTGAGCTATACGCTCCAGGGCACACATATGACCGGGCTTTATGTCCGTGTCACAGTGTGTCGGGCCGACAGCCGTGCCGTAACTGCGCGGACGTTGGTTCTGTCTGGGATGTCTCCAGTCGGTGGTCGCAGGATGGGTAAGTAGCAGTCCCCTTGCCTTGGCATGGTGGTGCGGCTGGTGCATTCCTGGGGAGGTCGATCGGGGGTCCGCCTTGCTTTCCTCTCTCCCTTACTCTCCCTCCTTCCCCGCATTCTGGGTGGTCGGCCGTGAGGTGGGGGGTCCGCCTGGGGGGCTCCGTCCTGGGTGTTTTGCTGTGTTTTACTGTGTGTTCTGCGCTGTTCACAGCCACCATTTTCCCGGCGCCGGGCGCCTTTGACGATCGGCGGCCATTTTCTTGTAGACCGCATGCTGTTTTTTGAATGTCGGCGGCCATTTTGGAAGGGGTTTTTGCCTCTAGTGGCCAAGGGACGGCACAGCACAGACAGCGCTCTGGGCAGTTAGCAGCAGTACAGCCTGGTCGGGTGGTGAGTCCTCTGGGGACCCCTAATCTCTGCTGCGGCCGGAAGGGTGGCCTGTGGGTCTTGCCTTGCAGTCCAAGGGCGGCAATTGGGTGGGTCAGCATGGCATCCGAACCGGAGGCTTCCCCCCTAGACATGCCGGAGTTAACCCTTAGTGCCCCTGTTCCTGCGGCCTCTGTGGATGCTATGACGGCAGTCCTTGAGGCGTTTGTTGCCAGGATTGAAGCGGCGCGTGGCCAGAGGGGGGGTAAATAGCGCCCCCTCCCCCCGCCGCCTTCTGGGAATTTGTCTGGCACGGAATCGGGCCCTGTTCTGCGTCTGGCCCTGGTTCTGTGATGTCAGAGGATGCAGGCCTAGTCCACACGGACAGTGAGGATGACTCTGCTTCAGGGTCAGCGCATGATAGGGCACTTGTTGGAGCTCTTATCACTGTGGTGCGGGATACTCAAAAACTTGAGGATTTGGCAGAGTCATCAGAGATGCCGGTCCCTTTTGGGTTCCGCAAGACGGCCCGCACTGCAAAAGTGTTTCCTTGTGTTCCTTATCTGGAAAAATTTGTGTACAAGAAATGGGATCGGCCACAGAAAGTTTTTTCTGTTCCAAAATGCTTTGTGGTCCGTTACCCGTTTGAGGAGGACTTCCTAAAAAAGTAAACCTCTCCTCAGTCGGTGGACCCCCCTGTGTCCAGACTAAATAAGGCGACCACGTTGCCTGTGGAAAGAGGGGGGTTGTAATGGCGCTTGCCAATTGAGAGCTGTAATAAAGTAAATAACTGATACGCACAGCAACGTATGGATAATAGCCAATGAATCCAATAGAAAAGTGTTCCACTCCTAATTTCCTCAAAAACCCCTCATGACATCCACAACCATGATGTGAAGGGTGGGAGTTGTGAAATTACTGAAATCCAAAAACCTATGATTAAGTGGCGTCGATCTGCCACGCAACGCGTCAGGTGAAAGAGAAGTGCCGTTGGTGACGTCATCTCCGCTCGCGGCCGAGAGCGGAGATCTGCTGCCCATCTACAACATTCGCTGTAACCATCTGCATGCTGTTTACAGTCATTCTTAATGTGAGTGCTACTATTTTGTTTATTAAACCTTATTTTATCTACTACACTATGGAGATTGCATTTTGCTTTTATTGAGAGTGGTCTGGATAAATCTGTGGTCGGAGGATTGGAGCAAACTGAGCTGTCCTGGATCCATAGTGTTTGCTGCTGGGCTTCATCCACATCTTACAGGCTGGTTTAGCCTGTCTTGAGGTGAGAGGCTAGTATTTCCTTAATCTTTGGTCTGCACAACTACACTGGAGGATCGTGCGGTGGACTGCAGTATCATCCTTTGTTTAAACACTATTGCACTTTTTGGGAAACTTTAAAATCAAGCACTCTATTAATTTTATTATTCATATATATATTTTTTGCACTTTGGAATATTTTATCCAGCACTGAAATTGATTTTGAACACTTTATTAACCTGAACTTTATTCGTTCATTTATTTATTTATGCCTGAACATTATTTATTTATTTATTTCACTTTGCACAATTTTTGGTGCACATTCTTTAAACACATTTAAAGTTTTTTCACTTTGTGTTTTCTGAACTTTACATCATTATCATTATTCACCTTATCAATATTTTGCATATTTGGTGATTGCACTGGAGTTTATTACGTATTGTAATGGTTTTCACAGTATTATCATTTAATGACTTCATGTCATTTTAGTCCTAATCTGTTTTTGGATTTCAGTAATTTCACAACTCCCACCCTTCACATCATGGTTGTGGATGTCATGAGGGGTTTTTGAGGAAATTAGGAGTGGAACACTTTTCTATTGGATTCATTGGCTATTATCCATACGTTGCTGTGCGTATCAGTTATTTACTTTATTACAGCTCTCAATTGGCAAGCGCCATTACACCCCCCTCTTTACACATGTCATTTGGTGCGTGAGCACTGTTTTAGTAGTGGCTGCTGCTCGTATATTTTAGTATTGTTATTTTATTTATTATAGTGCCCATGGTTAGTTTGGTTTTGCGCATTAGTTCCCCCCTTTATATATACGTTGCCTGTGGAAGGGGCTCCTGCTTTTAAGGACTCCGCAGATAGGAGAGCTGAGGCTGTGGCCCGCTCCATGTTCACAGTGGTGGGGTCGGCGGTGAGACTTGGCCTCCTTTGGGTTCGCCGGCCAAGGACATAAAGATGGAAGAACAATGTCCTTAATAAGAAAGGCCGAAACAACCTTAGAGAGGAATGACGGCTGCGGCCGCAGCACCACCTTATCCCTGTGAATGACCAAGTAAGGGCCTTGCAAGACAAGGCCGCTAGTTCAGAAACTCGTCTGACCAATGTAATTGCCACCAGAAAAAACACCTTCTGGGAAAGAGTCAGTAAAGGGATTTTCCGAATGTCCTCAAACGGAGACTTTTGAAGCACCGAAAGATTGGCCTCGCCGTCCCTGGTACACGGATCTGGTGCATCTGGTGGCAGACATTCCTTGGCGTCTGCCTCTGCGAGAGGATCTTCTGTCGCAGGGCCCTATCTTTCATCCTGCTTTACAGTCGTTGGCTTTAACGGCGTGGCTGTTGAGAGCCAGGTGCTGAAGGATCGAGGCCTTTCGGACTCGGTGATCTCTACCATGCTGCGGGCGCGGAAGTCTACTTCCCGGAAGATTTACAATCTTACGTAGAAAGGCTTACATCTATGTGTGAGGAGATGACTTGGCACCCTCGTACATACGTGATGTCCCGGATTCTGCTGTTCTTACAGCGTGGAGTGGAGCAGGCTCTTGCCTTAAGTACGATTTAAAAGGCAGATTTCGGCCTTGGCTGTTTACTTTCAGCAACCCCTGGCGGCGCACTCTCTGGTGCGTACGTTTGTGCAGGGGGTTGGACATGTGGCCCCTCCTGTGCGTCCTCCATGGGACTTGAATTTTGTTCTTTCGGTGCTTCAAAAGTCTCCAATTGAGGACATTCGGAAAATTCCTTTACTCTTTCCCAGAAGGTGGTTTTTCTGGTGGCAATTACATCGGTCAGACGGGTTTCTGAACTAGCGGCCTGGTCTTGCAAGGCCCCTTACTTGGTCATTCACAGGGATAAGGTGGTGCTGCGGCCGCAGCCGTCATTCCTCCCCAAGGTTGTTTTCACATTGATGACATTGTTCTTCCATCCTTATGTCCTCGGCCGCCGAACCCAAAGGAGGCCAAGTTACATTCCTTGGACGTGGTTCGAGCCCTACGGGTGTACCTGTCTGCTACGGCTCCGTTTCGGAGGTCGGACTCACTGTTCGTGCCGGTGACTGGTCCTAAGAAGGGTCTGGCGATCTCGTCGGCCACCATTTCTAGGTGGATCAGACAGGTCGTGCTTCAGGCCTATGCCCTAAAGCGTGGATGTGAGTGCATCTTCGGATTCCTCCTTTGGCCTCAAGGTTTTGCAGGCGGCGGTTTAACCACTTCCTTACTGGGCACGTATACCCCTTCCTGACCAGGTGAAATTTCAGCTTCTGGCACTGCGTCTCTTTAACTGACAATTGCGCGGTCGTGCGACGTGGCTCCCAAACAAAATTGGCGTCCTTTTTCCCCCACAAATAGAGCTTTCTTTTGGTGGTATTTGATCATCTCTGCGGTTTTTATTTTTTGCGCTATTAACAAAAAAAGAGCGACAATTTTGAAAAAAAGTCAATATTTTTTACTTGTTACTATAATAAATAGCCCATTTTTTTTTTCCTCGGTTTAGGCCGATATGTATTCTTCTACATATTTTTGGTAAAAAAAAAAAAAAATCGCAATAAGCGACTGGTTTGCGCAAAAGTTATAGCGCTTACAAAATAGGGGACAGAATTATTATTATTATTTTTTTTTTTACTAGTAATGGCGGCGTTCTGCGATTTTTATTGGGACTGCGACGTTATGGCGGACACATCGGACACTCTTGACACATTTTTGGCGCCATTCACATTTATACTGCGATCAGTGCTATAAAAATGCACCAATTACTGTATAAATGTGACTGGCAGTGAAGGGGTTAACACTAGGGGGGCATGGAAGGGGTTAAATGTATTCCCTGGGTGTGTTCTAACTGTGGGGGGAGGGGGGTGACTGGGGGAGGTGACCGATGCTGTGTCCCTATGTACAAGGGACACAGATCGGTCTCCTCTCTCCCCTGACAGGACATGGAACTCTGTGTTTACACACAGAGATCCATGTCCTTGTCCCTGTAACCCGCCGATTGCGAGTGCCTGGCGGACATCGCGGCCGCCAGGCACGCGCATCGGTATCTCAGGAATGTGACGGGCACGAGCGCGCCACCGGCGGCGCTCGCACGCCCTCTAGTGGCCTGGAAGAGCGGAGGACGCATATATGCGTCCTGTCAGAGATTTAGAACCACCCCGCGGCCGCACACATTCGTACGGCCGTCGGGAAGTGGTTAAGGTTGAAGTTCCTCCGTTGAGGAACTCTGGTTTGTTTGGGGTGAAGTTTGGTTTGCTGTGTTTTATCACCCCTCGATTTTTGACACTACTTGGGGACGTCCCGAAGGTCAATTGCTGCTGTGTCCGTCCATGAACGGAAGAGAAAATAGGATTTTTGTACTCACCGTAAAATCCATTTCTTTGAGTTCATAGACGGACACAGCACCCACCCTCCTTTGTTTGTACTGCTTGTTTACGAACTGAGGCTGCATGATGCAGAGAGAGGGATGTATCCGGGGGATCCACCCCCTGGGAGGTACTGTACTGTGTGGAGTGTTTTAACACTTAACATGCTGTTTTTCTGCCTGGTCAATCTCCTAAAAGGGAGGATAATACCCTAAGGTCAATTGCTGCTGTGTCCATCCATGAACTCAGAGAAATGGATTTTACGGTGAGTACAAAAACCCTATTTTTTTTTTCTTCTTTTTTTTTCTTTTATTAATTTTTACACTGAAAAAAAAATGGATCACTTTTATTCCTATTACAAGGAATGTAAACATCCCTTGTAATAGAAAAAAGCATGACCGGTCCTCTTAAATATGATATCTGGGGTCAAAAAGACCTCGGATCTCATATTTAGACTTAAATGCAAAAAAAAAAAAAAAATTGTCATTTTGGAAAAAAATTACAACAGGAAAATATTGCTTTAACCACTTCCAAACCGCTGTACGTCTTTATACGGCCTTACTTTAAAGATGGATATCTCGGTAACGGCAGCAGCTGCTGCCACAACCGAGGTATCCATCTTTAGTGTCAGCGGTTCTGTTAACGATAACGGCGGTCTCCACGGCGGATTCGCCGCGAGATCGCCGTTATCTGCGGTGGGAGAGTTCGGCTGCTGACTGGGGACGAGACTGAAGGAAAAATCTCCTTCGCCCGTCCCCATTTTTTGAAAAAATGACAGTTTCAATTTTTTTTTGCATTTTAATCTAAATATGAGATCTGAGGTCTTTTTGACCCCAGATCTCATAGCGGAGAGCGGTCTGAAGTCCACTCTCCGCTGACGTCACTGCCATCAGTCAAGGCAGTGCGTCATCCTGACTTCCGAAGTCTGGATCTGCTAGCTGCCATGACTGATGGCAGTCTCGGCATCTCAGCGAGCCGCTGAGACGGACGCTTCCCGCTCCTCCACAGCTCCGTGCTCAAATGAATGACAGTCAGCAGCTCTCCTCTCAGGGATATGTGAGAACCGAGCCATCGGCGGTGTTCGGTGGCTCTGTTCTCAGCGCAGAGACAGTGGGGGACAGATTCAGCATCGGTCTGATGCTGCATCCACCTAGGTAAGTATGAATCTAGAAAAAAAAAGAAATATTTTTTAAAGACAATTTGTTTATGGTGATTTCATATTACAGCACGTAATTACAGTCTATATGTAGCCCCGCTTTTAAAAGGAGTTCTCTGCTAAAACCTTTTCCCCTGAAACTTTGATATGTACAATGCTTCTACCTTTTAATTTTTGCAGTAATGGGCTTTGTCTGGACATCTCTGGTTACCGGATATGTCACGATGATGGTAGTTTTAACTGAAAAGGTATTTTGGGCAAAATTAATGTAGGTATTTGAGAGGTACCTTATGCCCTCTCCTCTTCTGACTCGAGATGATCATGATTCTATGGATAAAAACAATAGCCAGCTGTCACCCAGAGAAAGCATTACTTCTTTAATAATCCACCACTATCTATAGGTAGACAGAAACTGCAGTTCAAACCACCTTTGGTGTCCCAGGATGACCTGCTCTTAAAATACTAGTTCCCCGATTGTCGATCAAGTTTTTCAGGGGGGAGCAGATGCCTGTCTAATATCCGAGCCACGCGCGGGTCGTATACGCCACTTGCGCCTTCTCCGTTCCCCCTGCTGTCTTCTGGGAGACACACAGGTCCCAGAAGGCAGCAAGGACCAGCGCAAGTCTCGCATGCACAGTGGGGAACCAGGCAGTGAAGCAACAAGGCTTCATTTCCTGATTCCCTTACCAAAGATGGCAGCGCAGCACCCCAGAGCCGAGGGACAGATCGGCTTCGGGTGCCGACATCGCGGGCGCCCTAGACAGGCAAGTGTCCTTATTTTAAAAGTCAGCAGCTGCAGTATTTTGTAGCTGCTGACTTTAAAAAATAAATACAAAATTTGGTGGAACTCCACTTTATATCAATGGGGACAAAAGTCTTCTAAGAAATAACACACAAGTTAAATTCCAAACAACAGAGCCTTGTCGCTAATATAAAACCAGAAGTTTTGCAACTTCTATCAAGAGAATGTCTCTAGTCAGACAAGGCGATGGCATAAGACACCTTTCATATACAGGCATATACCCCACTGTACCTCAAAACGTTAACACAAAATTCTTTCAAATTAAAAATTAATACAGCTATAATAGGAGAGACATAAAGTGGCTTTCAAAAGTCTAGCTGTGTTTCTAACTTGGACATTGCCTATAAATCACTTACACGATAAAGCAGCTCATATTTCATTCACTAACCTATCAGTCATCCCTAAAATATGAGTAACAGACACTAAACCTATAAAGGTATACATTTGTTTGCTAACAGGCTGAGTCGTCATAGTTGTTAAATTACATGTATGATGATTGGCATGTGTGCTCACATGTCTCCAATAAAGGCAAATTAAGGCTTCAGTAACCTAATTTGCACTTGATGTGTTTAACTCCATATTGGCTCATGAGGCTGCTTGTGATATTTTTAGGCCTATAGGGAGTTGGAAATGGGCAGACCAAGTATTGGTGCTTTTCGTGACTAATGTACCTTTAAATTGACAACAGGGCCACATTAACTGGGATTTTAAGGGTCACAATTCTAAGACAAGCTTTTTCTGGCAGTTAACTGCAGTCTTTGTGCCTAGACACCGACGCAACACTATTAGCACAATGTTTACAGGCTATCCTGAAGTAATTAATACAGGAACACGAGTCTTGGTGTTAATATTGACATCTCCATATAGAACAGGAACCTTTTATTCAGACAGTCTTGAAAAGGCTTTATTCCTCAATTACAGCAGTCATTGATAGCTGAGATGACAGAAGCTACAATGTCCTGGGGAAAATGAAAGAATTTTTCTGCAGCCTTTTCATACTAATGATCTCTTCTTTCTTGTCCCATGCCTTTTTATAGGTGTAAGAAATCAATAGAAAGATAATAATGATATGTCCTTAACCCCTCAAAGGCCTTTATGCGTATTGTCTTCCCGCATTACTGTACTCAAGGTCTTTTACTGAATATGTTTAGTTTGCATGCAAGAACTGCACTGTTAAGGCTTGTCAACAGGGGGCACTTTACTGCGGGCCTGTGCAGGTCTGTGTTTTTTAGGTGTTGCGTGCTTCCCCATGCCGGTGTCCTGTTCATTTCTATTGGGACATGCTGATGAGTGTTGGTGCGGATACTGTATGTGTTTGGGGACCTCCACTCTGTGCGGCCGTGTGTCCTAATTAAAATATATGGGACTCTGGCATGGGCATGCATGTAACACCTGTGCGCCACCCCCCCACCATGCCAAGAGAACATTAACCTGTACGGGGACCGCAGTAAAGCACCTTGTGTGAACAAAGGAACATTCTAGTGTTTATAAAAGAAAAATCAATAAACCTGTCACACTTGCCTGCTCTGTGGAATGGTTTTGCATAGAGCAGCCCCAATGCTCCTCTTCTCGAGTCCCCTGCCAGCGCAATGGGCCCCTCCCTCTCGCTGAGTGCCCCCATAGCAAGCCTCTTGCTATATGGGCACTCGTGCATGCTCCCTCCCATGCTGGTGTTCCATCAGATTAGGCGAGCCATCAGAATTTGTAACGGAAGGGACGTTTCCTCGCCGCCATCTTGCTACATCCCGGACTCCACCATAGTAAGGATACACTGAGAAGGGGGCAAGCGGACATGTTACACCCATCAGAGTTTTGAATTTTACACTTCTTTTTTTTTTTTTTTTTTTAACAGTAAACTGAGTTGATATAGTGAAATGCCAGTACTTACAACTCTGTGTATATGTTAACATGTTGAATTTTAAAAGCCGCAAACTTTTGTCCGATTAGCAGGCTTGCCGCTGCTTTTAAAATTCAACATGTAAACAGTCAGACGGAGTTGTAAGTAATGTATTTCACTATATCAACTCAGTCTACTGTTAAAAAAAGTGTAAAATGCAAGAAACTGATGGGTGTAACAAGATGTCCGCTTACCCCCTTCTCAGTGTATCTTTGCTATGATAGAGTGCGGGGTGTAGCAAGATGGCGGCGATGAAACATCACTTTCATTACCAATTGTGACGGGTCACCATATGTGACAGAACACTGGCTCCCTGTGTCCATAAGACAGAGAGCGCAGCTCAGCCCTGCCCCCTGCTTCCTCCTCACTGGCTGTGATTGACAGCAATAACTCTTGCTGCTGCATCTCAGCCAGTGAGAATGGAGAGACCCAGGAGAGCCACTGCTCTCATGCACATCGATGGATCGTGCTTAGGTAAGTATAAGGGGGGAGCTGCACACTGAAGGTTTTTTAACGTCATGTATAGAATGCAAAAAAGGTAAAAAAAAAAAATACATTTTAGCCTTTACAGGGAGTGCAGAATTATTAGGAAAATTAGTATTTTGACCACATCATCCTCTTTATGCATGTTGTCTTACTCCAAGCTGTATAGGCTCGGACGCCTACTACCAATTAAGCATATTAGGTGATGTGCATCTCTGTAATGAGAAGGGGTGTGGTCTAATGACATCAACACCCTATATCAGGTGTGCATAATTATAAGTCAACTTCCTTTCCTTTGGCAAAATGGGTCAAAAGAAGGACTTGACAGGCTCAGAAAAGTCAAAAATAGTGAGATATCTTGCAGAGGGATGCAGCACTCTTAAAATTGCAAAGCTTCTGAAGCGTGATCATCGAACAATCAAGCGTTTCATTCAAAATAGTCAACAGGGTCGCAAGAAGCGTGTGGAAAAACCAAGGCGCAAAATAACTGCCCATGAACTGAGAAAAGTCAAGCGTGCAGCTGCCAAGATGCCACTTGCCACCAGTTTGGCCATATTTCAGAGCTGCAACATCATTGGAGTGCCCAAAAGCACAAGGTGTGCAATACTTAGAGACATGGCCAAGGTAAGAAAGGCTGAAAGACGACCACCACTGAACAAGACACACAAGCTGAAACGTCAAGACTGGGCCAAGAAATATCTCAAGACTGATTTTTCTAAGGTTTTATGGACTGCTAAAATGAGAGTGAGTCTTGATGGGCCAGATGGATGGGCCCGTGGCTGGAATGGTAAAGGACAGAGAGCTCCAGTCTGACTCAGATGCCAGCAAGGTGGAGGTGTAGTACTGGTTTGGGCTGGTATCATCAAAGATGAGCTTGTGGGGCCTTTTCGGGTTGAGGATGGAGTCAAGCTCAACTCCCAGTCCTACTGCCAGTTTCTGGAAGACACCTTCTTCAAGCAGTGGTACAGGAAGAAGTCTGCATCCTTCAAGAAAAACATGATTTTCATGCAGGACAATGCTCCATCACACGCGTCCAAGTACTCCACAGCGTGGCTGGCAAGAAAGGGTATAAAAGAAGAAAAACTAATGACATGGCCTCCTTGCTCACCTGATCTGAACCCCATTGAGAACCTGTGGTCCATCATCAAATGTGAGATTTACAAGGAGGGAAAACAGTACACCTCTCTGGACAGTGTCTGGGAGGCTGTGGTTGGTGCTGCACGCAATGTGGATGGTGAACAGATCAAAACACCGACAGAATCCATGGATGGCAGGCTTTTGAGTGTCCTTGCAAAGAAAGGTGGCTATATTGGTCACTGATTTGTTTTTGTTTTGTTTTTGAATGTCAGAAATGTATATTTGTGAATGTTGAGATGTTATATTGGTTTCACTGGTAAAAATAAATAATTGAAATGGGTATATATTTTTTTTTTGTTAAGTTGCCTAATAATTATGCACAGTAATAGTCACCTGCACACACAGATATCCCCCTAAAATAGCTAAAACTAAAAACAAACTAAAAACGACTTCCAAAAATATTCAGCTTTGATATTAATGAGTTTTTTGGGTTCATTGAGAACATGGTGGTTGTTCAATAATAAAATTAATCCTCAAAAATACAACTTGCCTAATAATTCTGCACTCCCTGTAGAACCACTTTAACCATCTCAATACTGGGTACTTTCACCCCCTTCCTGCCCAAGCCATTTTTTAGCTTTCAGCACTGTCACACTTTGAATGACAATTGCGCGGTCATGCAAAACTGTACCCAAAATACATTTTTATAATCCCCCCCCCACACACACAAATAGAGCTTTCTTTTGGCAGGATTTGATCACCTCTGTGTTTATTTCTTGCGCTATAAAGAAAAGAAAAGTGACAAGTTTGAAAAAAACACAATATTTTTTACTTTTTGCTATAATAAATATAATAAAACTTTTAACACATTTTTTTCCTCAGTTTAGGCCGATATGTATTCTTCTACATTTTTTTGGTAAAAAAAAATCACAATGAGTGTATATTGATTTGTGCAAAAGTTATAGCGTCTACAAAATAGGGGATAGATTTATAGCATTTTTATTATATATTTTTTTTACTAGTAATGGCGGCGACCTGCGGTTTTTTCATTTTTATTTTTTTATCGTGACTGTGATATTGCGGTGGACATATCGGACACTTTTTTGACACTATTTTGGGACCATTCACATATATACAGAGATCTGTGCTATAAAAATGCATTGATTACTGTATAAATGTGACTGGAACGGAAGGGGTTAACACTAGGGGGCGATCAAGGCGTTAAATATGTGTCCTAGGGAGTGATTCTAACTGTAGGGGGAGGGGACACACAAGGGAAGAAGACCGATGTGTTACAAGGAAGACACCATCGGTCTCCTCTTTTTGGACAGGATGTCTATCTGTGTGTTTACACACACAGATCTATGGTCCTGCTCCATTACTGGGCAATCGCGGGTGCCCGGCGGACATTGCGGATGGCGGGAACGCGCATCGTGTTCCAAGTGACGCTGCGGGAGCGCACGCCCCCCTGGTGGCCCCGGAACAGAACAAGAGCTGCACCGTCCGCCCATCATATGATGGCCGGCAGTAGGCAAGCAGTAAAAGTACAATCCACAGAGCACAGAAGTGTACTAAATTATTACCTTAAGCAGTTCCTTTGTTGCTGTAGACTATACTAGTTTTGCCTTCTTTATAACTGGTTCAGAAGTAAAGCACTCTATGATTTCAAATTACATGCATACTGGGTTGCAGTGTGGAAACACTAAATTCCCTTAATGGTGGAAGTATGTACGTAGTTATTTTTGGATCAGTTTGACTTTGCTTAACTTCAGTTTGTTGCAGGCTAGACTAATTTGACCCTTATGGGGGAATAAGCCCAGCAGTGTACCCAATTGCTGATAGTAAACATTAAGAAGAAATCAATAGGACATATGCTATTGCACTGCGAAATGTTTATAGCTCTGATTGCTTATATTTCCTTCTGTGAGTAGCACAGTAAAGGTCTGAATGTGTGTCATATTAGGCATTCAGTTTGATTTCTTGTGTACACAGATCGGCATTAAAGAGTGTGAATTTAGTAATGGTTATGTTTCAGAGAAAAGCCCAGTTAATGTTTCATCTGTCAACTGGGTGTTTTAAAGCCCAATGTCATCCTACCCTTTTTGGTTTTTGATAGCGGGCAGAAAGGTTAGAGTCCCTGTCCCTATTTGGAAGATTTCCCTTCACATTCTGTCAGTAAAGAAAAATATGGAAAATCTCCCCATTGGGGAATATAGATTTTCTTTTCTTTTTATAGATAATTTTTTGAGTTTTCAATTAGGTCTCATGCCCTCAGGGTGTTGAACACCTTTTAGGCTTCATTTCCACTGACGTTTTTACAGCCACCTTTCTGAGCGTTTTTTTACAGCTTAAAAACGCCTGTCCATGTTATTCTATGGCATAATGCCCACATAGGCATTTTTGAGCTGCAAATGGCATAGGCGTTTTTGAGGACCAGGGCATTCTGAAGCTCCAGAGTAGAGCTGTAAAAACGCCAGACGTTAAACGCGCAAAAACGCTCAAAAAGGCTACCGTTGCGTTTTTGAGCTCCAGCTCAAAATAAATAAATAAACATGGACAGGCGTTTTTAAGCTGTAAAAAAGGCTAAAGAAAGTGGCTGCAAAAACGTCCATGGAAATTAAGCCTTATTCCTGTCAGGAAAAAGCAGCTTAAAAAACGTGGCTAAAGCCGTGTATTGCACGCGTGTTTAGGCACGTCCAGCATTTCAAAGTTAATGGATTCCATTGGCCAGAATATTAATTTAATCTACTTATTGGAAGGCATTAATCCCCAAATGCTAGACACGTATAATGCTTAGATACATCTAGGAATTTTCCTGCTCTTCAGCTCCTTTCCTGAACTTGCTGGTGATGGCTTTGTTATTCAGCCTGTACACTCTTCTCTTCGAAGACGTTGGTAAACACCTATGTGGTTTTGAGCACATAGACTAACATAAAGGTGCATTTACAGGCAAAAAAAAAAAAAAAGAAGCTAAACACATGTAAAAGCATAATTTTTTTTTAAAACTCAGTGTGCATGAGGCTTTACACAGTACAGAGACAATAAAAATCTCTCAAAATTCATTAATCTCATCTTGCATTTTCATTTTGTTCTTGTATAGAATACATAGCAAAATCCTACAATAAAATTACAACACTGGGATATTGCATGCAATATTCTAAGTCGTCAAGCATTATCAGTTGCGCCAGCATCCAATATACAGAGAGTATGCATAGATCATACACTCGTATATGCAACGTTTTTAGCCTGAGCGACTCCTGGACTGATAAGCTAGGGGTCCATTCCTTTCGGTGAGTGGGAAGACTGGAGGGGTGTGTGGCACACCTGAAGTTTGAAGCACAACTGCACTTTAGCATCAGAGCACATTTGCTTAATGTATATGGACATTTTCTTAAAAAAATGTCACTTATTAGTTTATCGTAAGTGCTATAATTGTATGCATTTCAAATAGTCAAGTGAATTGCACCTTGTGTACAGCATCTGCAATCGCTGTATTTTTATTCACACTCACTTCCAGTGCGAGTGTATATATATTTGTTTCACTGGTTCCCCCCCATAGCTATGGGTGGGGGTAATGCCATGTGGAGTAGTTGGAGTAGGTGTTGAATATAGGGTAAGCATGCCTGGAAGGAGTATGTAGTAACTTTGATGAAGTCCATGTGGTGAGAGGAAGCACCTGAGTACCTAATAAGGCTGTGGGTGCTTGGGTGTAACTTTTGACACTTTCCACTAAAACTTTATATCGCATGCGATAACTTTTTGACAGATTTAATGAGACATCAGTGGTCCGGTAGTACGACCCCTGTTGTCTCCTCTGCCTTTCATTAAAGCTTTGTAGCACAGTCATAACAGAACCCAGAAGTGATGTTATATACGTCACTTCCAGGTTCTTTTCAACAAGGGGAAATCAGGAAAGTGATATTCACTTGTCTCCCTCCACCCTGTGACAGTGATGTTCAGTTGCATAATTGCTTTCATTTGAAAGCAATCAGGTTGTGGAGTGTGTGTAAAAACCACTCTCTTCCACCACTCTGACATACAGTGATGGCAGTTAATGGGTTAATACATAGCAATTTTTCAATCATAACATTGGGTCATAGAGATATGGGTTCAACCTATGAGGCCTCAACTGCATAGGATGGGTCATACTATTCAATGTGTAAAGAATAATATAAGTAATTATTTAAAAAAACCTTCATGTGACAATGACTTGCAGGCCTGCCATGTAAAAAAAAGAAAATTACCAAATTCTCTTTCCTACAGTCTAATTTGTATTAATTTTAAAGAAGGCATTATACACAGACTGCCCACTCAGTCCAGTGAATTTATTTCAGTGGCATCGGGATAAATTGACCTCCTCCTGATTTTCCAACACCACCAAGTTGGCAACTCAGCCCCCTGCTACAGAAGATGGAGATAGTTGACATAATTAACCAAAAGCACAGTAAAGACACAAGTCCCATTCCTGCCACTGCTGGTTGCGATTCCCCCGAATGTATCCTACTTTAGATATTGTGAAGTATAAACAAAAAGATAACTGTTTGTGTAATGCACTTCATAGTCGTCACAGTAGGACCACATTTTGGTCATTGCAGTGAGCCATTAGAGTGTAGAAACTCTGAATGTACTGTAGCTAACCGAGGAACCGTAGTTGTGATAGAAATGTAAGGCACTGTCGGATTTATTAATTCTCAATTTTTTTTTTACATTTCTTTGACAGATTTTAAAGTCGTGATGTACTGTGAATGCTGTTCATCAGTTCCATTAACTGCACTAAAATGTTTACAACCTCCCTGTGTTTATCTGAAAAGCCAGAATCAGAAGAATAGCACTGTAAAAGAGTATCCTGGATCAAGATGGGCAAATTAGGTACTCTCAGCTGGTCAAGATGAGAAATGCAGCAACTGTTGGAATAGAAAATTTGGGAATCTTGCTCATTCTAGTACTTGACAGCTGTCCTGTATGAAATTCACTCAGTCAGTTTTGTAAATCAAATTGCACTGTTTTAATGTTCAATCATTTTTTTTTTTCTTTTATAACTTTTGAACGTTCATTCTAAACCACATTGTATTTCATTTAAAATATCAGGGACTTCTGGTTCTGGTCGCCTGAAAATGCATGATCAGTCTAATCCATTAGCTATAACTCGGTTATAGGAATATATAAATTGTAAATTACACACTACTATACAAGCTATATTTTTCAGAAATCTGTTGTACCTTGAATACTTCTTAAATAATTTTGTTTGTATATATACATGGGAGCATTTGAAGCATGCGTACACCAAGAAACTCTAGCTGTTGACGATTTAGCAGAACAAACTGGAACATTCAGTACAGAAGCAGGTGGATTTACCTCTAAAATGAGGTTCATTGTAAAAAAAATAAGGTTTACATTGTAAAACTAACCTGTCTTTCTTTTTTTTTTTTTTTTTTTTTTTTAGAGAAGTGCATGTGTTTCTTTCTGATGTGCAAAAAGTATAACACACAATTGAGCACTCTATTTTTCAATTAAATAGAAAACATGCAGAATTAGTGGTACAATTTAGAGCAAATTTTGTGATTTTATACATTTTTGAATCATCTGCCTGCGCTGTAAAGCTTTACAAATAATTCCAGTTTTGTTTTTATTGTTATCGAACACATTGAAATTAAGTGTTTTTTATTGTTTTGCTTTACAGTGCCTTTTTTTTGTTTTGCATTTGGTTTCATGTCTGTGAGGTTAGCGCATGTGATTGATTTCAACAGAACTCAATGGAAATGCCTAGGACATATATATACAGTCACTTGAATGTTGGGACCCAAACTGTGGTCTATAATTTCACGTGCATGCTTCTAATCCACAACAGAGAGAAAATGCTGCAAATGGGTAGACGCACATGCACTTGAACTTTTGTGGGGTTTTTTCTTTTAATTTGGGATTATCGGATTATCAAAAACTGAAGTTCAGTCCACTTGTAAAAATGCCTTTTTGGTAGCTCCAACTTTCTATAGTAGTACTCAAATGCTCCTTAGAATTACATGTCTAAATCCATGCCAGACCATCCGTCCCACCAAGCAACTCTTCGACAGTTGTGTGACTGCCCCCTCGCTGATGCAATTACGTACAATACAAGAGCTGTACTGCATGCTAGGATATTGAGGGCCTGTCCGGATTGCAGGAGTGGAGCAGAGCATGAAATAGACAGCTGCTCTGGGAGTGAGGAGTAGGGTTTATATTCTTTTTTGTTATAGCCCCTATAATTAACAATCGGACCTTTATTAAAGAAGAGGTGGCGGCTATTAAAAGGGCAATTTTGCAAGCTTGGCCTTCAGTTGTTTTAAGAGCTGCACATATTTTCAGTGTTCATGTGTTTTACATGTTAATTATCTGTCTTCTATTGTTTAATCCTTTTATTACATATTTATATAAAAATATTTCAACGTGCAAGTAAAATTAAATGGTTGAATATACAGTTGGATCCTGAATCTGCCAAAATAATTCTGTGCCCTAATTTATGTTCATCCATTTTTTCATCCAGACACATCTGAACAGACACTATGCAAAGTTCTGACCATTTATTTTTTTCCCCACTGCAGTTAACTTAGTACAGCTTAGTGAATTGTAACTGGATAATGAAGGGACATCAGTTTAGTAGTCATTCGTATGCTGTCATTTCCAATCTGCAAACTTTATTTGTAAGGTCTGGTGTATTATGTTATACAGTAAAGCTTGTTTGGCTTACAGTGCTTCCCCTTTCTCTTCCTCATGAAATGCTGTTGTGCATTGCCAGACGTACCTATAGGCAAATTAAAAAAGTGCCTAGTGCACTCCATGCCGCAGAAGGAAAAAGTCTCAGCAACAACCCCACTCTAGCAGCGCTGCCGATCTACTTCAGTTAAATTCACAGCCAGTCCAGAGAATGGAAATGGCTGTTTAACTTTGGTTGAGAATAAACAGGCAGGTTCTGTCACTTTATTTCTTCCCACTCATTCCCCTTCTGAGTGATGCCTGAGAAGCTAAAAAGCCAGGGCACGTATTGTGAGATCACCCCCAGATTCTATCTGGCTATTAGTTTGTTCCAGTAAAGAGCTAGAAACAGGCTAACAAGTTTTCAAATTTTGTCAGCAGTGGGCTTGATCTCTGGGCATTCAGTAAAAGGGAAAGTAGGCAAAGTTGATAATCAAAATGTTAATCAAATATGCACATTCTGGTAGCTCATATTTGAACATGCCTTCCGCATGACATTGCTTGGGATTTCTGATAGGAAGCTCCGGCATACCAGTTTTGCGATGGTTAGGCTACATTCACAGATGTGATTTAAGGCTGGTGTGAATTGTAGCAACAAAAATCTTGTGTTTACAGCTCTGGATGAGAGTGGCTAGGTGCAGCCTCTGACCCCATTCACTATAATGACAGGTTTATGCACTATGACAGGCTATTCACAGCTGTTCTCACATCCAGCGATTGAGGTGACTGCTGGCTGTGCAGAGAGATGCGAATAGCTGCGGCTGTTGGCAACCTGTCATTACAGTGAAAAGGGCCATCGGATGCACCTAGCTGCTCAAAAACCGCAGCTGTAAACTAAAGATTGCTCAGGCCACAACAATTTTCACAGGCCTTAATCGTTGGTGTGACTGTAGCTGTTGACATGCCTACTCCGTGGGCAGGATTTCAGCAGTAGATTATGTCACAAAGTGGTACTTATCACAGTTTTATCTGGTTTTACTTCCTACAGGTTTGCTTTTAGTATGTTTTCCTCTGCAAAACACAATGCAATGCATTGCATTGCAACTCTTTAGTTCTGTACTGAGAGGCACTTGCAATGGAGTAATCAGGGTATTTGGCATTCTTATGAGCAAAAGTGTTGTTGCCTTGGAGGCTAAGTTTTACCAAGCGAAATGAGTGTACCAGCACTGTAAAGTGTCACTAATTACTAATTCTCTCATTAAAAGTGTTTTAAGTGTTTCTATATTACTTTTTTGGCACTGTTTTACTTTTGTTTCTCTATGTAGTTCTTTATTCCCCCCACAATAATTTGATGCGTCTTGCAGCAAGACCATAGGGCTTCTCATTTGCGAACACAGTACAGTGTAACATGAAATAGAATGCAATCCACCAAGACACTGGTATTTTAAAGTGTTAAGGGATCTCATATTGGTAAAGTTATATATGAAATATTGAAAACGACCCTTTGTGCTTTGCATAAAGCACTGTCCCAGACCTAACCCTAAATTTGTAGACACTAAAACTGCCTGCATGGGAGAGTGCTTTAAGTGAAATATTCAAAACTGCCTTTTGTGCTGTGCATAACTTATCAACCCAGACATAAGTCTTAAGTTTGCAGGCACTGAAACTGCCTACTTTGGGCAATGAATGCAAGAAATGTAAATTATTTTTTATTATATAAACGCAAGTAAAAAAAGTCCTTACTCCGTATAGACAAAGTTCCAATACTCCAAAGCAGTGCTTCAATCAAATAAATGAAGTATGACTAGCATTCACATGTAAAAACATATAAGAAATCAGTAGTATGTTGATGGGTAATGAGACCATTCAATTGATGGGTAAATGATTCTACTTAATGATGGGCATATATAATCCTCCGGAGTCCACACCATGTGAAACACACTCCCCTAGGGGTTTATACTCACCAAAGGGATGCATTTCAAAAGCCTTGAACACACCAGGTGTCTCCTGTTTGCTCTGGTTATAGCAAACAGCTCATTGACCAGGCTGGTTTAGTCATGTTAAAAAAGGCTCTACATAGCGTGATACCGTTGAGCATGACCTTATGGCGACTGAAAGTGACGTGTGCGTGTCATTCCCAGGAAGAAACAGCCAGATACTTTCAAATGCGGTAAATGGCAGACGGCATTCCATAATGATTGGTGATAACACACAGTTTGAGACACCTGGTGTGTTCAGGGCTTTTGAATTGCATCCCTTAGGTGAGTGTAAACCCCTAGGGGAGTGTGTTTCACTCGCTGTGGACTCTGGAGGATGATATATGCCTATTAATCATTAAGTAGAATCCTTCACCCATCAATTGAACTGTCTCATTACCTATCAACATACTACTAATTTCTCATATGTTTTTACATGTGAATGCTAGTCATACTTCACTTATTTGATTGGAGCGCTGCTTTGAGTATGTGAACTTTGTCTATATGGACTAAGGACTTTTTTTTACTTGCGTATATTTTCCGTTTTTTTTAGCGGCTGCTTTTATATACATAGACTTGTGTGTTTATTTATTTTTATATATATAATATATATAAAGTTTTTGGGAACTTAATTTTTCCTGGGCGGTGCAATTAGTCTTTTTAGACACTGAGATTATTGAGTTTTTTTTTTTTTTGCTGGTGTTCCCCTGACATGCCACATTTTGAGGGGGGGGTCCCATTTTTTTTTTTTACGGGCACCTAGCTTCCACTTCCTCTCCTGCTGCCACGGCGCCGGAAGGATGTTCACCTCTTCATCCCTCCAATCTTCTGGGACACGTCCCAGGTTACAGAAGATTGCCCTGCCATTCATAGTGCGTGGCTCGTGCAGTGCGCTCCTGGCTGTGAAGACACAGCCAGGTGCCCACAGTGAGAATGTCGGTGCCCGCATTGCTTGACCGTGGGACAGGTGAGTGTCTAATTATTAAAAGGCAGCAGCTACACTTGTTGTAGCTGCTGACTTTAAAATTAGTGGAATGCCACTTTAATGCTTTCCATAAGCTGAAAAATCTGTAATTCCACAACCTGGGTCCTTACAGTAGTCTGGAGCTTTAGTAATTATTGTACAATACTTCCTTTGTGCACGAAGAACTCCAGATTAAGTAAACCTGTTCTGTAGCTGATAAAATCTCTGAATATATGTTAATTTTGTTTGAACTTGCCAGCACTGCTTATATCCAGATAATCATTTAGAGAATAATCACTTAGAATTGCGAGGATATGTCATTGCACAGGCATGGGAGCAAGTATTCTTAATGCTCGCAATCCTCCACATACATTGTCCTCCATGCATGCATGGCCTGAACTTAGTCTCTTCTGTGGGAAAACCCATCGACAGTTTAGCTAGTAGTAGTCACATGCAACTGGATCTGTTCTGTAATTTTGAAGATGTGTTGTAACATATTGAGGCCACTTCAGTTTAAAAAAAAAAAAAACTTACTCCATTTTGTTTACCCACACAGGTAGTACAAACATCCTTATTCAATAAAAAGAATAAGAACTGTTCCCAAGAACTGTTTGGGAGTTGTAAATGTTGTGGAACCACCTTGTTCTAATTACATAATCCCACCCTTGGTGGGTAAGTCTGCATAAGTGTAAAACATTTTGAATTCACATGTCTGAATGTGTAAATTAACAAATCGCTGGAGAAGAGACATATGTGGGTGCTATTTTAACATCTCTACCATGGTGATTTTACAACAATGGATCGGATTATAAACTACAACAGGGTGGTCCCACAGCTTCCAAACATTCCACCCTCTTCTTGCACAAATAACATCTGTCTTACCACAATCCATGGTTATTGTATTGAGGTGTCTGTGAATATAAGTGCTGGTGTATGACATTCATTTGCACTAAGGAAGTGACTTGGGTAAGATATAAAACACCTTTACATTACAGAAAAAGTCCAGTTAGATGTGACTACTACTAGGTATACCATGAACGGTATAATGGATCAGTGGGAGCCATGTTATGTCTTTTCTCACTCCCACTATTGATCATTTTGAGGATGCTTTTATTATTTCCCCCCCTTCATTTGACATGTTATTGTAGGTATAGGGAGAACATATACTGTAAGGTTTCCCCCCCCCCCCCCCCAACAAAAAGATGTACTGGGTAATTTTGGATGAAATATATAAAATGTGCTTAACAGAACTGTTTAATTGTAGCTACTCTAATACAGTGATCACTGAGCTTAATTTTTTCCATATTCTGCAATCTTGACGATTCCATGATTTTAATCTAGTTCTGTTATCAAAAGTACAGTGACTTAAAAGAATCTGTGTAGATTAGCTTTAAAGGTGAAGTTGTGGTGGCAGAAATCTGAGAGCTGGCACTGCTTGGTTTAAAGTGGTTGTAAACACTTACATATACCCACTAAAGTGACTAGCCTTAGGTGATACATAGAGATGAAACAGATCCTCCTTCATAAGCTCCAGAAGACAGGGGCGGGGATCTGATGTCATACACTGCACAGAGAGAAGAGTTGAGTGTGATTTGAGATCTGAGTGGATGGAATGGACACACTCCCCCTATATACAGTCTCCTATGGAAACATGTATAGCGGGGGCTGTTAGACACTTGCTGTGTTCAGGACGAGGGGCGTGTCGTCTCACTGCATTGTCTGGTGTTGGAATAATTGATCAGAAGTGACCTGCAGATAAAGGAGAAAAAGTTAGAAATCGCAGTAGGTGCTGTGGATCAAGGCAAGTGCATACTATAGAGGGATATGCTTTATTTTTCATCTTGTTGGTTTATAACCACTTTAATTTTAAAGCCTAATGAAATTTTAAGTTTAAATCGGCTAAATATATTCCAGGTGGATCAAAACAAAAGGTGTTTAAAATCTTACAAAAAAATTCTTTAGAATACAGCCCTAACCTGAGTAGAAGTAGACTACCCTCTGCCAGCATGCTGTAGCGAAGGACCCTTGTCTTCTGTATGTGGAAACTGTAGTCTCTCTGCTGAGGTCTGATGCATGCGCCCTGTTGAGCCAGACCTATTGTTCTGCAATCAGCAAAGGCATGCTCCCAGCTGATTAGAAATCTCTAGCTCTGACTCAGTAAAGGTAAGAGTTTCACCTCTGTGGAGAGACCACTGTTTCTACATAGAAAGGGTCCTTCCCTACACATGCAGGTATAGACAAACTTCTTCTCAGATGTGTGGCTGCTTTATAAATAAAACTAAAACCTGCCATAAACAATTCTAATTTTGTGAGCTTTGAACCATGTATGACTGATCGATCAACTTGGGTACAACCAGCCTGCCAGATTTTACATGCGATTATTGCTAGCAGCTGTTCTTGCAGTAATCGCTGTGTTGTCCAAACCGGACCGACTCCCCCTGTCGGGAGAACACAGTGTCTCCGTGACTGCAGGAAAGAAAGTTGCTCTGTCTACGGCCAACCCAAGCCTTTGCACATCTGTGTGCATTTAGTTGATTTAAAATGAAAGTTCTTTTGGGCTTTGATGAAAAGATAACAATTAGAAGCAATTTGTAAACAGCTGTCTGTCCAGAAAGCACTGCAACCACACTAAATTTACTTAATCTCAATTTTGTGTAGTCAATTGCTGCCAGAATCCACAGCGTATAGGAATAAACATCCTAAAGCCTTTCATGTGTAATGTCGTCGTCCTGCTTTCTGTATAGGCAATCCCTTTCAAACTGCTCAAGTAGGTTTGAATCTGATTGTTTTGAAGTGCAGTGTTTTACAACAGGATTTTTGTAGCCTACAGTTGGAGTTTGGGGTCAGTTCTCCTGCATTACAGGTTCTTAGATTAACAGCTAAAACGACTGCGGTGGACTGGTGTAATGCAGGAATGCCTGGATAAAAAAACTAAAGCACTAAGCACATAGGCTGTGTATGACTTTTAGGATTTGGTTTTTATTTTCAGTTCTTGTTGGAGTACACCTTTAAAGTACATCAAAATTTACATTGTGGCTTCACTTTTAGTGAGTCGCTGACCTGAAATAAACAATTAGCAAGTTAAGTCTGAAACGTCTAAATTCCTAATTTTCAGACAGATTCAAGCAGCTTTGTTGTAGCACACAACACAGATCCTAATAGCAGCACAGACTTTCAATTTAAACAAGCTTTTAGCAGACTTCAGTAAGCGTCAGTACTTATCAAAGCTTGTTAAAGGGTTGATGAGGCCTGCTGACAGCTTGTTTAAAGTGACCCTAACTACTGTTAAGATCTATATAGCATGCCATACTGAAATTGAAGTTTGCTTTAAAAACTTTAGCAAAGCTGCTTGACATTTGCTAAAAGCTTGCCAAATACTTTGTGAAAGATTGCTGTGCACACTGCTCTTATACAATGAAGCTCATGTGTATAAGGCCCAAGCATACTAAATGGGAAACACAGTAGTTTTAATGGACCGTGATATGTAAATCAGCAGGAAAAATAAAGATTAGTTGTTTGTGATGCTGTTTTTTATTCCGAAACTATATACAAATCATTTTTCTAGTTATGGCCTTGTAGATACACTTTCAAATAAAAATAAGTCTGAGTTGTTCCATTTAAAGATGATGTGCAATTAAGTGTTTCCAAAGTCCATTACATTAGATATAATAAACTGTTGTTTCAAATAGAGTTAAATATTTTTATCCTGTTTCTAGCCAGGACTTTATTTTAGATAGTGTAAAGATTTCTGTCTGTCATTATTGGATAGGTTTCCTGTTATTTTCTTTCCTGGTGATGTGTATCGAGGGACAGGGTGACACTGGGACTAGAAGTAAGGGTGAGGTTTGACCACACAACTTTGTGGCTGGAGATTTTTTTGTTTTTAATAAACCATACCCTGATACAGTACTAATACTGCATGTTCAAAATAATAATAAAAATTGTTCGTTAATTTTGGCTCTAGCCTTATAGACTGATTCCTACATTATTATACTGAGGATATGTCAAAATGATAAAGGAAGAATGGAGGAATTTCACAGCACTGATGTCACTGCTTACAGTAGACCCTAAGGGCATCAGAAGGACAACCACAAATCAGAATTAGGCCAGTAAAATGCCTGTGGAGATGACATTACTTTAAAGTGAGCCTTGTATTCTAAGCTGGGTTCACTCCTTTTTGCTGCATTAAACGGCAAAAAAAAAAAAAAACGGGTAAAGTTTAATATACTTCCACAGGCATTTGTACTACAGGGGTTGAGGTCATCATCCTGAGTAGCCCAGGTCCCATGAGACGATGCTGGATTACCTGCTCGCTAAAATCTAGGCTAACATTCCCAATGGTCTCGCCAGAAGGATGATGTCGCCCTTATCTTAGAGAAAAGCAAGCTATATTATCTAACCGTTTTTTCCAGCAGACAATTTTTTTTGCAGATTAATTCAGCATTTCAGCAAAGAGGGGGGTCTGCTTTAACAAGGTCTTTAACACAACTTCATCCTGACCAACCCCTATGCCCTGTTCGGTCTGATGCAAAGCTGTAGGGACCTTGTCATTTATTGCCCATCAGACCCTGGCAAACTCCTTGTGCAAGAATGCCATTCTGTTTAGTAAAAAACAAATCCTTTCAGAATCAGTTTCTAAAGACACAGGGCCAAATCCTCAGAAGAGATACGCAGGCAGATCTGCTGTTCCGCCTGCGTATCCCTGTGCCTATCTTTGGAACTGATCCACAGAATCAGTTTTCCAAAGATAGGCAGAAGATCCGGCATCTGTAAGAGACTTACACTGCCGGATCTTAGGATGCAGTACCGCATCCACCGCTGGGGGCATTTTGCGTTGAAATGCCGCCTTGGGTATGCAAATTAGGACTTACGGAGATCCACGAAGCTTTTCAGCTTTGTTTTTTCTCCGTAAGTTTTAAGTTGCATGTGTAAAATTGGGGCTGCTTTTACAAAGTGTAAACTGTTTACACCTTGTAAAAACAGACCTTTTTTTCGATCGCCGCGATTTTTTTTAAATTTTGATTTTTTTTTCCCCGCCGTATCTTTTTTTTTTTTACCCGACGCAACTTTATTGTCCCGTCGCGATCCACAAAGCCCGGCGTAACGTAATTTCGCGCGATGCACGTCGGGAAAATGACGTCATGAGCATACGCAGTACGGCTGGCGCGGGAGCGCGCCTCATTTAAATTGGAATCGCCCCCTGGAGAAGAGGACCGCCTTGCGCCGGGAGAATTTAAGTTACACGGCCTGAAATTTCTAGGTAAGTGCTTTGTGGATCGGGCACTTAGGTAGAAATTTTAAGGCAGTGTAACTTAAATTAGAAAAGCTAAGTTAAGCAAAGCTTTGTGGATTTGGCCCACAGAGCTGCCAATTGGCCCAAAGCTGCATCATTGAGTTTGCTCATGGTAATTCACCGCCCCATCAACCTTGATACAACTTTTTGAAATGAAGGGGAAATGTAGAATATTGGCGAGTAGTATAGTATCTACACTGATTCTACTAAATATAGCAGTTTGTCTGCTAAATATAGCAGACAAAAGAAGAATACTAAACCAAGTAAAAAAGACGCAGTACACATGTACCTCAGTATAAGTTCAGAGTGGTACTCTGAGTATGTATCAATAAAAAATTTAATAAACAACAATAACCACTCATATGGGAGAATATAGAGTTGCATTCACAAATCAAAGCTGGGCTAAGGAGGTGGAATGGGACTGAAAGTCCATCTGAGCTGGCACCACATCTAGTCCTGGGCAGGAATGCGTGGGATGGCTGAGCACAGCAAATGTCCTTCAAAGACCCAGTTTGGTCATACCACAGGCAGGAAAAAGGTCCATTCAGCGTCAAAGGCAGCCAGCTATCCAGCCCTGACGTCTAACCCCTCTCATTTAGCCACTTTACATTTTGGAACCCATACCAACGTGGATGGACCTTTTTCCTGCCTGTGGTATGACCAACTAGGAGAGGGCCAAGAACAGAACCTTGGGGTATCCCAACACAGAAAGGAAGAGTAGAGGAGGAAGTGGAATTGTAAGTAACACTAAAGGTGCGGTTGTATAAGTAGGAAGGGAACCAGTGATAAGTATATTAACGGACACCAAAGGTGAGGAGTTTTTTGAGGAGGAGGTGGTGAACCGTATCAAAGGCAGCAGAGAGGTCCAGTAGTACAGAATAGTGTTCATTGGTTTTGGCCATTGAATCGTTTGTTAGTTTTAGAAGCGCAGATTCTGTGGAGTGTTGAGGACAAAATCCACACTGAAGGGGATCAAGAAGGCTATTAGCAAGTCGGTTGTAGACAGATGTTCAAGGAGTTTGGATTAAAAGGGGAGCAAGAAGATGGAGCATAGGTTGTGAAGATTGGATGGGCCCAGAAGGGCTTTTTAAGTATGGGGCTGACAAGTGCATGTTTTAGAGAGTTGGGGAAGATTCCAGAAAAGAGGGAGAGATTGGAAGATGTGGGTTAGAGTGTGTGGAATAGAGCCAGAGGGTGAATGTAGCATTTGTGTGGGAACAGGATCCAGAAGGCAAGTGGTAAGATGGACGTTGGCAAGTAGTTTGGCAACCTCGTCTATAGCGGTGGGGTTGAAAGAGGGAAGTAATGATTGTACCCATGGGTATGAAGTTTAAAGCGTGGAGGATATCTGAAAAGTAGAGATCTTGCGAATTGTATCAATCTTCTGTTTGAAATGATTGGCGATCTCCTGGGCAGTGAATGCGTTGATGGGTGGAGGACGAAATAGAGTTGAAGGTAGAGAAGAGTTGGGGACGGGATGATAAGAAGTTAATGAGAGAGATAAAATAGGTCTGCTTTTTTGGACGGCAGATTTATACTGGGTGAAACCTGAGACTTCTTAAAAAAAAAAGAAAAAGTACCCCTAGGGGCTTTGAGTTGCAGCAATGAGTAAAGATAGTACAGATAATCAAAATTTGTATAAAAGTATAAAGTGTATTACAGTTCGAATAGTATCAAGTGTAAAAAATATCTGATAGGAATCAGGACATGAGCGCCGAAAAGGACATATAAACAAAGGCTAATGCATGTAAAAAAACATCCAGTAACAGTCAGTACATCATTAAAAGATAATTACTATGGATGCTTGGCCCCAATGCGTTTTGACCTTTTATATGATTGCGGTCTTCAGGGGAACAAAAGTTTGCGACTATAAATTCTACAATGGAATACATATATGTTACACATTGTATACACGTTTTTGTAAACCACTATGTACAACTTTCATGTGACATTTTGTTAACATCATACCCAAGAAATACTTACCAGAGTGACTATAAGAAATTAACTCATGTACAGTGGCATGTGATTGCCATCATCCCTTAGTCAATTTTAAACTGAAAAAACCTCAATGAGAGTGGGATTTTTAAGGCAACAAATATAAAACAAAAAAATTCATAAAAAAGTATACATTTATTACAAAGCATATATATAATAGAAAAACATTATCAATAATGAGACAAAGATCATTATACAAACAATCCAAATGATACTGTCTGTCACAACATGCCCGTAATCAGCAAGCTGTAGGCATGCAAGCCAGTCTGACGCGTTTGGAATGTGTGACCTTCTTCAGGGTAGTTTACAGTATTAGATTCTAAAGTAGAAAAATACAAAAACACAAAATAATTACATATTAAGCACTCAAAAAGGCTGATCATCACCATACCACACCACAAAGCGTAGACCTGAATAATGACTCACTTTTCCTTTAAGAGATATGTGTATCAATGTCTCAGGATGTACACCTCATAGATTCCCCGATGGCAATGTTCAATCTCGGCACCAAGCATATAAAAGAAGCCCACCATCCCTCCAACCCATAGGGGGGCAGAATGAAAAAATTCAATGAGACGGAACTTAAACTCCTCATCATATCACTATGGTAAAAATATATATATATATATATATAGGATATGGATACAGAAAAATGGATTAAACAATGAGTAAGATAAAATGTCCTCCAAGAAGGAGAAATAGATATTCCCCTCATTGATGGAACATTCCATAAAGGTACTTACCATATTTTAATGGAAAAAATCACAGAAACTATCCGTGGACCCATATATCTCAAAACCAGGCCAATGTAGAGGCAAAGGGTGCCTTTGTTGATGGAGGCAGAGACAGGCGTTCAAGAGCCTCAAAGAGAAACCCTCCTGATCATCCCACAGGTGGGAGGAGAATGATGCCGAAATGCCCCCCTTGGCGTCCTTAAATACTCCCCTATTAATGACCGTTCTATAAGGTCGATTACCCGACAGAACAAAGGTCTCATGCGTGCCGCGTCATCAAGGCGCGACACGCATGGGAAGCCGTTGTTCGATGGCTTCTCATATCCGGAGCTGGATAAAGCCAAAAATCCTGTAAAGAAATTATGAATAATAATCAAAACAAAGAAATGTTTGCCTATGTATATTGATTCAATTGTGATTAGAGACAATAGCCCAGAAAAAAAAATTGGAAGGGAGAAAAGGGTTCGATGATGCAAAATAGAGATGTGTGATTGTTAGGAAAAATGTGTGGATGGGTACATGCACCAGTATAACAGTGGTGAAAAGTGTGCAGAAAATTACTGAGCGACACTTATCACCACTGTTATACTGGTGTTTCCATGCATCATCGAACTCTTTTCTCCCTCTTTTTTTTTTCTAGGCTATTGTCTCTAATCACAATTGTATCAATATACATAGGCAAACATTTCTTTGTTTTGCTTATTATTCATCATTTCTTTACAGGATTTTTGGCTTTAGCTAGTTGGTGACTAATCTCCTTGCTTCTGGTTGGCTATACGCCCTTCGGTCTCTCCCCTCCTACCGGCCTTTGGTTGGCCCTTCGTCCCTTTCCCCTCCCTCCCCGCCCTTTGGGCCCTTCCCTGCGCCCTTTCCCCTCCCCCTGCTCCCGTTCTCCGGCTTCACTGATGTGGGGTCGCAGTTTGCGGCCTCTTGTAGGCCCAAGGGTGATCTCTTGTCCGCCCCACAATATGGTCTTCCCTTTTTTCCATCCGACCATCCTCTCAACTGGCAGGACCCTCAAGGGTTGCTCATTAGTGGCCGGTCGCTGGTTGACTGCTGTCCTTGGTTTCCAATAGTCACTCTGGTATGTATTTCTTGGCTATGATGTTTTTTTTTATAAATTCTTTATTTTTTCCATAGATTTCTCAACATTGTTTCAAATAGACATAATCATACATGTTCGTGATTCCACATTTATATTACATCCTATAGATCAGTGGTCCCCAACCTTTTTGGCACCGGGGACCGGCTGCATGGAAGAAAATTTTCCAAGGCCCGGTTGGGGGGAGATTGGGGATGGCATGCGGGGGGTAAGTGATTTTTCGCGGGCAATTTGTCAGCGCATTATTTCTATTTATTACATTGTAGTAAAAAATAAAGTTAAACCCAGGATAATGCAGAATCAGTGGGAGCTTTGAGTGTGTCACTTGCCACGCTGCCTGCCACCAGATGCGGATTGTCACTTGCCATGCTGCCTGCCACCAGATGTGGTAAGGCCCCAACAGATGAAGCTAGTGCCCCCACTAGGCCCTGCTCACACTCACCCTGTCACTGGTAGTGTTGTCATACTCTGGGCTCCCCCATTAACAGTACTGTCATCTGCCCCTATTTATATCATAACCCCACATTACAGTCAGTCCCCCCCCACACATTACAGTCTTCAGCCTTCCCCCCCCCCACACATTACAGTCCTCAGCCTCCCCCCCACACATTACAGTCCTCAGCCTTCCCCCCCACACACATTACAGTCCTCAGCCTTCCCCCCCACACATTACAGTCCTCAGCCTTCCCCCCACACATTACAGTCCTCAGCCTTCCCCCCCACACATTACAGTCCTCGGTTCCGTCCCCCACACAGTACAGTCCTCGGTTCCGTCCCCCACACATTACAGTCCTCGGTTCCGTCCCCCCACACATTACAGTCCTCGGTTCCGTCCCCCACACATTACAGTCCTCGGTTCCGTCCCCCACACATTATAATCCTCGGTTCCGTCCCCCACACATTACAGTCCTCGGTTCTGTCGCCCACACTTAGGGACAGATCGGAGGGAGGCACAGCATGAGGAGAAAAGTTGCAGGGAGGGAGGCGGGACATTTCTGGATGGAGGGCCGAGGTAACAAACGGGTGATTGGCTGCTAGGATGAAGGACAGTCCTAGCAGCCAATCGCCTGTTTGATAACCTCGGGCAGCTCCGCCCTCCACCCAGAATTGTTCCGCCTCCCGCTGTCGGCTCTATGAGCGACGCAGGAGGAAGAAAAGTCTCCTTGCGGTCCGAATGGCAGAGTGCCGCGGTCCACATGTGGGGCTCTCTTATGCTGCCTGCTCGCGGCCCGGCTGCAGAAGTGCCGCGGCCCGGTAGTGGACCGGGGGTTGGGGAACACTGCTATAGATCATGTGCATTCTATTCCACTCAAGCTTATTATAAACTCCTCTTTCTGTTTCCTTCCCACCCCAACAACAAAACCCCCCATATCTCCCTCCCCATCGCCGCTTTCCCTCAATCTTCATCTCTCGTCTCTTCTCTATATGTCATGTAGGAAGCCCATGTCTTACGATACCTGCCATCTTGATCCTTTATTGCCAAAGTGAGATTCTCCATTTGTTGGATTTATGCAATCCTCGCAAACCATTGCGCTCTTGATGGGGGGCTTTCGCATTTCCACAGGACAGGGATACATGCCCTTGCTGCCACTATCAGATGTTTCAACAAAGATTTTTTGTATTTTTCTGCTGAAATAGGGATGTCAAATAACAGAAATGCCGCCGGTTTTCCTCCTAGCCGCATTCCTATTAATGCAATAGTTTTGTCTACCATTCTCCAAAACTCTTTGATTTTTGCACACTCCCAGAAAATGTGCAGTATAGTTCCTTCCGCTTCCTTACATCTCCAAAAAAGTTCCTATATTTGGGGGTATATCCGATGTAATTTCATTGGTGTTCTATACCAGTGGTCCCCAACCTTTTTGGCACCGGGGACCGGCTGCATGGAAGAAAATTTTCCAAGGCCCGGTTGGGGGGAGATTGGGGATGGCATGCGGGGGGTAAGCGATTTTTCGTGGGCAATTTGTCAGCGCATTATTTCTATTTATTACATTGTAGTAAAAAATAAAGTTAAACCCAGGATAATGCAGAATCAGTGGGAGCTTTGAGTGTGTCACTTGCCACGCTGCCTGCCACCAGATGCGGATTGTCACTTGCCATGCTGCCTGCCACCAGATGTGGTAAGGCCCCAACAGATGAAGCTAGTGCCCCCACTAGGCCCTGCTCACACTCACCCTGTCACTGGTAGTGTTGTCATACTCTGGGCTCCCCCATTAACAGTACTGTCATCTGCCCCTATTTATATCATAACCCCACATTACAGTCAGTCCCCCCCCCCCCCACACATTACAGTCCCCCCCCCCCCCCCCCACACATTACAGTCCTCAGCCTTCCCCCCCACACACACATTACAGTCATCAGCCCCCCCCCCCACACATTACAGTCCTCAGCCTCCCCCCCCCCACACACATTACAGTCCTCAGCCTTCCCCCCCCACACATTACAGTCCTCAGCCTTCCCCCCACACATTACAGTCCTCAGCCTTCCCCCCCACACATTACAGTCCTCGGTTCCGTCCCCCACACATTACAGTCCTCGGTTCCGTCCCCCACACATTACAGTCCTCGGTTCCGTCCCCCCACACATTACAGTCCTCGGTTCCGTCCCCCACACATTACAGTCCTCGGTTCCGTCCCCCACACATTACAGTCCTCGGTTCCGTCCCCCACACATTACAGTCCTCGGTTCCGTCCCCCACACATTACAGTCCTCGGTTCTGTCCCCCACACTTAGGGACAGATCGGAGGGAGGCACAGCATGAGGAGAAAAGTTGCAGGGAGGGAGGCGGGACATTTCTGGATGGAGGGCCGAGGTAACAAACGGGTGATTGACTGCTAGGATGAAGGACAGTCCTAGCAGCCAATCGCCTGTTTGATAACCTCGGGCAGCTCCGCCCTCCACCCAGAATTGTTCCGCCTCCCGCTGTCGGCTCTATGAGCGACGCAGGAGGAAGAAAAGTCTCCTTGCGGTCCGAATGGCAGAGTGCCGCGGTCCACATGTGGGGCTCTCTTATGCTGCCTGCTCGCGGCCCGGCTGCAGAAGTGCCGCGGCCCGGTAGTGGGCCGCGGACCGGGGGTTGGGGAACACTGTTCTATACCATCTGGTAAGGATTTTGTATCCCCCTTCTTGATATCTACTAGCCACTGATGCCTTTTGATTGTATGTCAAAATCCTGTCTATCTGTGCCTGGGAGAATATTACCCCAAGGTCTCTCTCCCATTCCCATAGGAAGGTGAGTTCCTGTGGGGCTTCCCTTTCACTTAATTTCACATAGAAATATGACAATGAATGTTTTAGTGATTCCCCCTTCAGGCATAGCTCCTCAAACCCTGTTAATGAGCCTAATTTCGCATATATACTTCTTTACTTCTGATAAATGCATCTTCCTTAAAAAATCTAGTTCTGCTGCTATCTCTCGATCTACCTCGTTTTTACTCATTAAATAGTTATTTTTAGAGAAATTAACAATTCTGCTAATCCCTCTTTGATGTATTTCTCTGAATCTGGGGTCCTTCAGACCTGGCTGAAATGCTGGGTGTACCTAGGATCGGAGTCATTGGGCTCGGATATTTTGAGATATTTGTTTTTCTTTTATACCTTTTTGATTACCAATAGAGTGGCTCCAATCGTCGGATGTTTTCTCACTTCCCTCGGTATCTCTACTTCTGGTATCCACACCAGACTGTCTAAGGGTATGTCTATCGTTGCCTGCTCCATTAGTATTCTTGGTTTCCCCTGTCCTTTGTCACACCATTCTACTATTCTCCCTAAGTGAGATGCTTCTTGATATCTTATTGGGTCCGGTACCCCCATCCCTCCATTTCCTTTTGGGAGTGTTAAGATACTTCTGCGTACTCTTGCTGGTTTCCCTGCCCATATGAATCTCAGGAATCTCGATCTCAGATCTCTCAAAAAACTTGGTGGGATTTTGATTGGCAGCGTCTGTATGAGATATAGAAGTCTCGGCATCACATTCATCTTTATGATGTTTGTTTTACCAAACCAAGTAAAAATCTCCTTATCCCATCTTTGAAAGTTCAATTTGATCTGTCTTGCCATTGGAATATAGTTGAACTCAAATAGCTCAGCCAGATTCTTGGATATTTTTGTCCCTAAGTAACTTAAATGGGATTCAGTCCATCTAAAATCAAATTGCGTGGTAATCGGCTGCAATAGGTGCGTTTTTATTTCAACCCCCATTGCCTCTGATTTCCCATAGTTTACTTTGAAATTGGAAATGTCTCCATATTCACGTAGTTCTGCTAGCAATGATGGTAACAATATACCGTATTTATCGCGGTATAACGCGCTCTGGCGTATACCGCGCACCCCCAAAGTGGCCCCCAATCCTGTGGGAAAAAAAGATTTTTTGTTGTTTCGTACTTACAGTTTTGATGTCTTGCGCGGCGTCCATCTGCGGCCTCGTCGGGTCCGGCGTCCTTCTGCGGCCTCGTCGGGTGTCCTCTTCGGCGGGTCCGGCGTCCGTCTTCGGCGGGTCGGGCGTCCATCTTCGGCGGGTCGGGCGTCCATCTTCGGCGGGTCCGGTGTCCATCTTCGGCGGGTCCGGTGTCCATCTTCGGCGGGTCCGGTGTCCATCTTCGGCGTCCTCCCGCTCGTTTCCCGCCACGACTTTGAATACTGCACCCGCATATAGCGAGCGCAGTACACTTGTGAATCTTCGGGCAGGCTCGGGCGCCTCTCGCACTGACGTCCTGTACGCTCAGGACGTCAGTACGAGAGGCGCCGAGACTGGCCGAAGATTCACGAGTGTACTGCGCTCGCTATATGCGGGCGCAGTATTCAAACTCATGGCGGGAAAGCGGGTATCGGCGTATATCGCGCACCCACGATTTTGCCCTGATTTTCAGGGCAAAATAGTGCGCGGTATACGCCGATAAATACGGTACTTGGGGAGGTGACAAAAACAATTAAATCGTCTGCATAGGCTGCGAGTTTCTGTTCTTCTTTTATGGGTATACCCTTGATATTTGGGTTTGCCTGAATTTTTCTTAAAAAAGGCTCTATTGGTAAAAATAGGTGAAAGCGGGCATCCCTGTCGCGTTCCATTGTAGATCGAAAATGGCTCCGATATTTTTTCTTCTACCTTTACCCTAGCTCCAGGAATCGAGTATAGTTTAGTGAATAAGCTCATCATCCCAGTTCCTAGGCCTATATGTTGCAAAATTGCTTTCAAAAACATCCAATCTACTCTGTCGAATGCTTTTTCCGCTTCCGCAGAAACTAACACCTATGATCTCTGCTGTTTTTGAGCTAAATAAAATGCGTTTACCACCCGCTGCGTGTTCTCTCTTCCCTCCCCTGGGACAAATCCAACCTGATCTGAATGTATCAATCCGGGGATATGTTTTATTATTCTCGTAGCAAGAATCTTTCTGAATATTTTGAGATCCACATTGAGCAGAGAAAGCGGGCGATAGCTAGGGCACCACTGGGAGCTATCTTTCCCTTCTTTGGGGATCACTGTTATATGTGCTAGGAGTGTTTCTGTCTGCAATTTTTTAACCTTACACAGTGATTTATAGGCCGCCATGAAATCTGGAGCCAGTCTCTCAGCAAACATTCTATAATATGTCAGGGTATATCCATCTGGCCCTGGTGCCTTCCCAACCTTCAAAGATTCTAATGTCTTTTTAAACTCCTCTATGCCAATTGGAACATCTAGTTCTCTTATTATATCTTCAGATAGTCTAGGCATTTCTGTTTCTCTAATATATCTTATCGATTCTTTTCTGCTTTTTCTGGAGTAGGTTTCCCTTCTAGTTGATATAAACTCTCATAATATTCCTTAAAGCCTGTGCAATTTTCTGGGGGGTATTTATCATTCCATCTTTTTGCGGTTTAATTTGTGTAATCTGACTTTGCGCTTTTTTTTCTTTGAGAGCGTTTGCTAGCATTCTCCCTTGTTTATTCCCAAATTCATAAAACATCTGTTTCCCCGTTAATTTCGCTTTAGATTTATCAATAAGCAAGAGATTAAGGTTTTCTCGTAAACTCTCTAGTTCCTAACCTATAGCTTCTGCCTGTGATTTTCAATTCCCCGATCTGTTTGAGCATTGTATCTATCTGTTCATTTAATTTCCTCTTCCTATGAGCTCCCATTAATATAAACAAGCCTCTTATCACACATTTGTGTGTTTCCCAAATACCAAAGGGCGTAATTTCACCTGTCTCATTAATTCCAAAAATGGAGTCTAATTCCTGTTTCAGTTTTTTCTCATATTCTTCTTCTTTTAGAAGAGTTTCATTAATCTTCCAATGCTATTCTCTAACTTCTCTTTTTCCTATTTCAATTGTACAGCTTGTAGGTGCATGGTCTGAGAGCGTAAAAGGTCCTAAAGTTGCCCCTTTCACTAATGTGATCATGTTTCGAGATATCAAAACATCCTCAATTCTGGTATATGTCCTGTATTTTGCAGAGAAAACGTGTAATCCCTATCCCGTGAATGCATTGCCCTCCAACTGTCTACTACTTATAGATCTTGCAAGAGTTTCTTTGCTTTCCTCAATCTGACTTGGCTATGATGTTAACAACATGTCGTGTGAAAGTTGTACATAGTTGTTTACAAAAACATGTATACAATAGTAAATATCTTTTAATGATGTACTGACTGTTACCGGACGTTTTTTACGTGTATTAGCCTTTGTTTATATGTCCTTTTTCGGAGCTCATGTCCTGATTCCTATCAGATAATTTTTTACACTTGATACTCTTCGAACTGTAATAAACTTTATACTTTTATACAAATTTTCATTATCCGTACTATCTTTACTCATTGCTGCAAATCAAAGCCCCTAGGACAGGGATCTTCAAACTACGGACCTCCAGCTGTTGCGGAACTACATATCCCATGAGGCATTGTAAAACTCTGACATTCACAGACATGACTAGACATGATGGGAATTGTAGTTCCTGAACAACTGGAGGGCCGCAGTTTGAAGACCCTTGCCCTAGGAGTACCTTTTCTTTTTTCAAGTTCTATCAGGGGTGTGCAGTGTTTTTTATCCACAAACCTGAGAATAAAGGAAAGGAAAAGTATCGCTTTTCCTTTGCAAACCTGAGACTTCTTATTCCACAGGTGCTCAAGAGTATGGCTGTGTTTTTTCAGACTTCTAGTGTCATCTGTTTGCCATGGTTGAAGGGGATGGGGCCTGATTCTGTGTGTAGTAAGGGGGGCCAGTGTGTCCAGTGCGCCTAGAAGTGGCTAGGTTGGTGCCAGACAGGGGTGCGATTTTGTCATAGAGGTGGTCAATAGCAGAGTAGAGAAAAGGGTTGAGATGGTGTGGGTTTCTACGGGTAACTGTTAGGCGGTTGGAGGGAGAGAGTGAAACTAATAAGGTAGTGATCATAGAGAGGGTAAGGATAGTTGGAGAGGTTGCACGGAGTGCATAGGTGAGAGAAAACAAGGTCAAGGGTATTGCCCTCAGAGTGAATAGAAGCATGTGTCCATTGCTTCAGGTCAAAGGAGGACGTTAGACTGAGAAGTTTGGAAGTAGTAGGAGTGTTAGTATTAGTAGTGATATTGAAGTCGCCGAGAATGATAGTGGGGGATTTCAAGTGGGGTAGCCAGTAGGGGTGCGCATCTTCACTGGCCTCACGATTCGATTACGATTATCATGTCAACGATTCGATCCGATTCCGCGATGCATCACGATTACAGCGCAAGTGCGCATGGTTTTCATGAAAAATATTCAAGCAGTCAGGACAACTAAATTTTTTTATTCTATCTGTTCTTTAAAAAAAAAACAGAAGCTCCAGGCTCTCTCCCAAAATACAGAGGAGATGATCAGAGATTGCGTGCATGCTACAGGAGATGATCAGAGACTGCGGAAATGCTACAGGAGATGATTAGAGACTGTGTGCATGCTACAGGAGATGGTCAGAGACTGCGGACATGCTACAGGAGGTGGTCAGAGACTGCGTGCATGCTACAGGAGATGATCAGAGACTGCGGACATGCTACAGGAGATGGTCAGAGACTGCGGACATGCTACAGGAGATGGTTAGAGACTGCGGACATGCTACAGGAGATGGTCAGTGACTGCGGACATGCTACAGGAGATGGTCAATGACTACGGACATGCTACAGGAGATGGTCAGTGACTGCGGAAATGCTACAGGAGACGGTCAGAGACTGCGGAAATGCTACAGGAGATGGTCAGAGACTGCGGAAATGCTACAGGAGATGGTCAGAGACTGCGGAAATGCTACAGGAGATGGTCAGAGACTGAGGAAATGCTACAGGAGATGGTCAGAGACTGCAGACATGCTACAGGAGATGGTCAGAGACGGCAGACATACTACAGGAGATGATCAGAGACTGCAGAACTTATACAGAAGATCAGCAGGTAAGTATGATTATTATTTTTTATTTTAAAGAAAAAATAATAATACCCTTTAGTATCACTTTAACAAACCCATTGAGTCTTTTGGCAGCAACTTGGATAGTAAACAGGTCAATATCACTGCAAAAATAAAAAAAGGAAGACATTCCAATCAGCAAGAAATATACTGCTTGCAGATCAGTAGATGGTTCCAGAGGGGAGAGATGACAGGGAAATCACAGGAAGAAATTAGACAGTAAGAGTTTGTGCAGTCCCCAAATGTGTTAGGCACACAGTACACACACACACACACACACACACACACACACACGATAGCTGCAGCAGGTAAGGGGGGGGGTGTGCCACCTCTATACACTCACCCCTATATATCAAGCATGACAGGCTTATCTCTCACCTCCGGAGCACTCCCATCCCCCCCCCCCCTCCTCTCCTCGCAGCTCGTTTCCAGACGCAAACTTTATGGCTCATCCCAAAGATGTTAAAACGGCTGCAGTGTCAGCTCCGTGCAGTGATCTGTGTCTCTGTCTCAGCTCCTCGTGCGGCTCGGCACCGCCCATCCGGGAGATGACCAGTGTCACTGTCCAGAGCTACCAATCTCAGAGGAGGGGGAGAGCGTGGGTGGGGGCAGCAACGAGGCTACATTGCGTGCGTTGAGGAGGGGACAGCGCCAGATGCAGCCAGCCGATCGGTGGCATGTCATTCCAGCAAATACATTGCTGTGCGGGGGGAGGGGCCGCAATGACGTCATTCAAAATGGTTGTTGAATACCGCATCGATGCAGAATCGGGAAGGGTATAATCTCGATGCAGCAATCATTTTCAACACCCCTAGTAGCCAGGCAGGGAAATCATCAAAGGTTGATACTGGTCCAGGGGGTTGGTAGATCACAGCTATCCTTAGAGAAACTAGTGAGAAGAGATGAATGCAGTGCACCTCAAATGAGGAGAGGGACAGAGAGGGAGGTGGGTGAAGTACCTGAAAGGTGCTATGTGGGAATAAAAGGATTTCAACACCCCCTCCTTTGCGTCCACTGGGTCTGGGGGAGTGAGTCCAACAAAGACCATCATGGGATTGGGCAGAAGAAGATGCAGTGTTGGATTCAGGAAGCCAGGTTTCGGTAATGGTGAGTAGATTAAATGAGTTAGCGATAGAGATCATGGAGAGAGGTGAGTTGCAAACTGAGTGGGCATTCCAAGGGGCACAAAAGAAAGGGAGTTTGGTCATGGGAAGAAGAGAAATGGGAACTAGATTATGTGCATTGCGACTGCAGCCAGAGGGTGTAGGGTAATAGATGCATTGAGTACAGTTAAATGATCGAGGCCCAGGGTTTGGGGATACATCAACAGAGGTTAGGAGAAGCAGAAGCCTGAGGGCAGTAATGTGGGAGTGTGATTTATATGAAGGCATATGCCCCAGTGTCCTGGAGTTTTTTGTGCTTGTGAATTTAGAATTGGCAGCAGTTGGTGAGTGCAGTAATAGGAAGAGGACAGAAGTGAGGGTGAAATATATAAGGTGTGGGGTGGGGAAGAGGTGTGTAGGAGAGTTAGGCCCCATATTCACTATTAGATTTTCTGTGGATTTTTGTCTTCAGATTTACCAAAACATAATATGAGGTCAAACCTTAAAGCGGTGTTCTGGGCAAAAAAAAATGTAAATGAAAGACCAGCAGCTACACATACTGCAGCTGCTGGCTTTTAATAAATGGACACTTGCCAATCCTGGAGTCCAGTGATGTCAGCACCTGCAGCTGATGTTTCCATCAGCTGTCGGGTGCTGCCGCCACCATTGCATGTAAGGGTACCCGGGAGTGTAGCCTTTCGGCTTCACGCCGGGAACCCTACTGCGCATGCGCGAGGCCCGCTCCTCTCTCATACTGGCCCGGCAGCCGAGGGAGGAAGAGGGAACCCCCTACGCTGACGTCACAGACCGCGGCTCGGACTCCCAGAAGTGGAAAGGAAAGCTGTCTTCGACGGGTATCCTGTCCCCCCGAAAGGTGCCACTTGTGGCATCAGAGGGGGGAGGAATGCGATGAGTGGAAGTTTCGCTTTTGGGTGGAACTCCGCTTTAAGAGTTTCAATTTGTATGCAATCAGGCAGTCCCTTTGCACTACATGGTTTTGGTAAATCTGAAGTAAAAAATCTGCAGAAAATCGAATAGTGTGTATGGGGTCTAAGTTTAAGGATAGAAGACCCTGTTCTGTCTCAAGGACATATAGCTAAACCTGCTTGTCCCATAAACTTCAGATACCATATTTCTTTGATCTCAGTTTTATTAGAACAAGCCAGGTAAAACTACAAAATAAGAGAAATGGACCTCAATAAGTACAATATTGCATACATTACAGAAACAACGATCTACAATATAGGATGAGATAGAGAACTTAAAAAGTATGTTTTTACTAAGGGGTGATAGCGATAGATTTTGAAATACATGTCTTGCTCCCTGCAGCAATACCAAAAAAGAACACTAGATGGAGCCTGCACTCCACATATGATTGTCTTATGTAAATTACAAACCGTACATGTAAATTTAAGAACACAGATGCAGATAGTTCAGTCACTGGTCTTGAGAATACTTTAGCCTCATTCTGTTGAAAGATCTTGACCTCGACCTTACGGACACGATTATCCTTGCTTGGGAGTACTTTGGTGACCAGACCTAAAGGCCACATATTCCTTAGTGTCTGGCAATCTTTCATGAGCACAGCATCACCAGGTTTAAGATTAGGCTTTTCAGTGTGCCATTTTTTAATTACTTGTAGAGTAGATTTATATTGTTCCCTCCACCGGCTCCAGAAGGTATTGGCAAGGGTTTGTACTTGTCTCCATTGACATTTGTAAAGGTCCTTCTCACAAAACTCTCCAGCTGGAGCACCAGCAAGACTAGTCTTTTGCGTGAGTAACATGGCAGTTGTGAGGACCACTGGATCTTTAGAGTCACTTGAAATTGATGTCAAAAGTCTGGCATTAATGATAGCCGTGACCTCTGCCATGAATGTTACTAAACATTCGTGAGTAAGCCTACTTGTAGGAAGATAGTCAAGAATTCTGTGAGCTATACCTATCATTCTCTCCCAAACACCTCCCATGTGAGAAGAGTGAGGTAGGTTGAAGATCTACGTGCAGTCTTGTTCACTCAAGTATCTTTCTACTCTGAGAACGTCCAAGTTAGAAGGAATTTGAAGTTCTTTTTCTGCTCCTACAAAGTTAGACCCTCTGTCAGAGCAAATGAGTTTCACTGGGCCTCTGATTGCAATTGGTTCAGCTAGCTCTGTAGCCAATACTGCAGCACAAAGTTCCAGCCTGGGTATGGTGTGTTCGGAAAGTGGTGCAAGTTTTGCTTTCCCCATTACAAACCTTATGTGGCATTGTCCTTAGTGTCTATGGTTTTCAGGTAAGCTACAGCAGCAATTGCTTTTACAGAAGCATCCGAAAACACACAGTCTTTGCATCTGAACATCTGCAGATGACAGAGGAGCATATGGGTGTGGAATTTTAAGGTTTGATAGAGCTGTTAGTGAGTCCTTCCACTCTAGCCATAGGTTCTTCCTGTCTGTGGGGAGAGGATGGTCCCAATCTAACAACTCACGGGTTAAGTCTCTGAGTAGTGCTTTACCCTGGATGACGACGTGCTGCAAAGCCTAAAGGATCATACAGGCTGTTTATGGTAGACAGGACACCTCTACGGGTAAATTGTTTTTCTTCTGTGTTTGCCTGGAAAGAAAAGGTGTCAGATCTTAAGTCCCAAAGCACCAAAGCAAACCAAGGCTGCGTTTCATGGCAAGTGAGTCTGTGTCTAGATCTAAGTCCTTTAACTCGTTAGAATGATCTTGGACAGGAAAGGCTTCTAAAACTTCTCTACTGTTGGAAGCAATCTTGTGGAGTCTTAAGTTGGAACAAACAAGCATTGCTTCAGTTCTTTTGAGGAGACTGTTTGCGGCTTCATTTGAGGGTAGTGATTTCAAGCAATCGTCTACATAGAAATCCTTGTCCACAAATTGTCTGACATCTGACCCATAGTCTGACTCTCCCAATCTAGCAGAGTGTCTGAGGCTATATATAGCAACTGCAGGGGAAGGACTGTTGCCAAATATGTCCACCCTCATGCGGTATTCTGTGATGTCTCCAGAGGGGTTGTTGTCCCTGAACCAGAGAAAACTCAGAAAGTTTCAGTGTTCTTCTTTGGCAAGAAAGCAATCGAACATTTGTTGAATGTCTGCCATGAATGTGACTGAACCTTTGCGAAAACGGAGAAGTACTCCTAATAGTCTGTTATTAAAGCGGAGGTTCACCCTCAATATAAAATGCAGCTTATTCAGATCAGTACAATAAGTACATAAACAGTCCGCTATCCGTAATTTTTAAAATCTTTGCAATACCTTTAAGCAGGCGAAAATAGTAGGCACTTCCGGGTATCCCTCCTGCGGGACTGGGCGTGTCACTTCACTTCACTAGATCGCAATGTCTCCTGGGAGCACAGTGTCACGCTTCCCAGGAGACGATTCATAACGCTGATTCTCGAAATATCGCAGGATTTTACTCATCACGTGACTCATGAAGCAGGTCACGTGATGAGGGCGGATCTAATTCCGCCATTTTAATAGTTGGCAAATAGGTAAAATCATCTTTCATTACACAATGCACTGCCCATGCGCGGGATAGAGCAGCATTCACGAATCCCGGAAGTATTTGCTTGTGGGCTTCACAATGCCCACAAGCAAGATGGATCTTTACAGCACGGATTTTTATAAATAATTGTTTACAGCCAAATGTGAATCCGCATGCCTAGAGAATTCAAAAATGTGAGTACATTCTTAACAAGGTTAAAAGCTGTAGATGCACGCGTTAAAAAAAAATCCCGCGGAACCCCCGCTTTAAGGTCAGGGCCAGAGAGAAGGACATCATTTAGAGAGACACCCTCATGATTGGCGCTAGAATCTAACACCACACTAATCTGCCCTGGCTTCTTAGGGTGATAGACCCCAAATATGGGTAAGTACCAACATTCCTCTGAGTCTTCGAGGTTTGGGGCTATCTCAGCATGACCATTCTGGAATATTTGCTCCATGAAGGAGAATAAATGTTCTTCCATCCCTGGTTTTCTTTTAAGATTGTGTCTTAGGGAAGTGAGGCGTGTATATGCTAGTTCTTTGTTGTCAGGCAAACGTTGTCTTTGTGGCTTAAAGGGAAGAGGTGCAACCCAGCTATTAGTCACGTCTTTCGCCATACTCCTTTCCATAACTTCTAGGAAGAGCCTATCCTCAATGGACATTGCTACCTAGTTATCTTCCTTTGTTCTCTTGAACACTGTGCTTCCTAAGTCACTTTGATCGCCGTCATAAGTATTGCTGTCACAGAGGGGATTTTAGGAAGGGGAGAGGTACAGGGTTGTTGTGTGGTAGCGAGGATGTGATTTTGACAGGGTTGGAAAAGAGAAGGACGACCATTCTTGAGGGTACGAGAAAAGAAAAAGGGGGTTCCCCTGGGTGGACTTTTAAGGCACTAATAGTATTCCAAAATATTCAGGATATTGAGAGTAAAAAAAGGTTTTATTCACAATTGTACAAATTTATCAAAAAAAAAAAAATGAAATATTGAATTAAAATATACAGTTCCAATGATTGTCACCATATAGGTAAATACATGAAGAACCTTCTTTACACCTGACGCGTTTCAGGGATAACCTTCTTCAGGGGCGTGTCGAGAACGACAATTAGTTAATCTATGCATAAGAATACATAGTTAATTACATGCATTTAGAACATTATTAAATATATACAAAAAGTTTTTATATGTGATGTATATACATTGTAATAGTAAGAGTCCCTGTCACTATAAAAAGGGAGCAAAAATGGACACAGAGTCTGCATGTCAGCAGGCTGCAGAACTACACAGCATAGTTTTGAAACAGAGAAAACTGTTTTGGCAGCTTTCTCCAGGTTTTTCTAAGTTCGGATGGGGCTGTGTATTTTGGAGATCCTGCAAAGACATGGGCGGGATAGGATCTCCAACCCTGTGTCCAGGTCTTGTGAATAACCAATATAATGAGGGACTGGTGAGAGCAGAGTGTGTGCAGCTGGCTGCTGGTTCAAGACAGACCTGTGTGTGGGGAGCTGTCTGTCTGCCCTGGAAGACTACATCCTTGGTGTGGGGGGACTTCGTGCTTGACGGACTGAAAGTCTGGTAGACCTGAGGTGGCTAGCGAGTCTAAAGGGAGCTGAAGGAAATCCGGAAGTTTGGGAGACAGTAGGCTGGAGAATCCTGTTGAGGCCAGGAGTGGGCCAGGTTTAGCAGGTACTGCAAGGCTAAGTAAGCCTAAGAGCCAGGAGGCTTGGCATTTTGGTTATATGAACATTACTGGAGAAGAACCCCTGCGTGGGAATCCTGTGTGTGAACTGTTTTTTTGTTTCCTTTCAATAAAAATGTGCTGCCATGCCCTCAAACCTAACATCTGACTGCTGTGGACTCGCTGAAAAACGCATTTACCACTTGAGTTAAACCCCCCAATGTTTACAACATGTAATCATTCACTTACATATTATAAAGGATTATGAATATTTCATTGGATACGTTTTTTTAAAAGAATTGAAAATATAAACGGCACGCTGGGTTCAATCAATGAGGTTGCTAGTTTTTATACAATATTATTTTAAATAACTCTACAAATACTTTTAAAAAATAGAGGTTAAAATTAAAGCTAGATTAATCCCTATAGTAATGTCATATCTTTTTCTATCCCTGTAGTAATACAGTGTACTGTTTGACAGCGGACATTATTAGGTTTGTTGCGGATCTCATATAATCAGGTACATATACATATAACCCTTCATTAACATTTAAACTGCTATTGTAGCAAATTATTACCTATTTGGGTACAATCTACTATTTGTATTTATTATCTTATATATTTTTAGGGACCTCCATCCCAGTCCCAGTATATCTCTTCTGGCTGATCCACCGGCTTCTCGATCTTTGGAATAATTTCTCCCTAACGGGATGAACATCCTAAACTTGCATTAATTGTATACCCTGATATCCATCTCCTCTTTGACTGGCAACCTCATTGATTGAACCCAGCGTGCCGTTTATATTTTCAATTCTTTTAAAAAACCGTATCCAATGAAATATTCATCATCCTTTATAATACTTAAGTGAATGATTACATGTAACTTTTTGTATATATTTTATATATAGTATATATTTAATAATGTTCTAAATGCATGTAATGTATTATTATGCTTAGATGAACTAATTGTCCTTCTCTACACACCCCTGAAGAAGGTTATCCCGAAACGCGTTGTGTAAAGAAGGTTCTTCATGTATTTACTTATATGTTGACAATCATTGGAACTGTATATTTTAATTCAATATTTCATTTTTTTTTGGATAATAATGTACAATTGTGAATAAAACCTTTTTTTACTCTCAATATCCTGTATATTTTGGAATACTATTAGTGCCTTTAAAAGTCCACCCAGGGGAACCCCCTTTTTCTTTTCTCATATATATATACTGGATGTGGCACAAGCATACATTTGCCATTCACCCTCCTCTCATTCTTGAGGGTACTAGTGAGCAGGTTATTAACAGATGCTGGTCTGTGTGCTCCTCCCAGGCAAACATCACCTATATTGACCCACCCGAGATCCAGTTTTTGGGCATATGGGGTGTTTCGAGGACCGTTGATCAGTTTTCTTACTTTGTGGACTTGCAAGATATCTCTCCCTAGGAGTAAGATTATCTGAGCCTGATCATCTAGTTCTGGTATTAGATGTGCTACGTGATTCAAGTGAGTCTGGTGAGCTGCTGCGTCTGGTGTGGGAATCTCTGATCTGTTGTCTGGCATCTGGTTGCACTCTTACGGTCGGTAAGGGTAGGCATGTCTTGCCATCCAAAGATTCAATTTGTAGGCCGTCAGCTCTTCTCCCCACCGTTTCCACTGTACCTGCACAAGTCCCAAGGGAGTAAGGGCTGCTGGGGCCTTTAGGGTTTAGAATGTCAAAAAACAGATCTTGCTAGTGACTTATTACTCTAATCATCCAAGATGACGTAGAGCAGGGGTCCTCAAACTATGCCCCTTCAGTTGTTCAGGAACTGCAATTCCCATCATGCCTAGTCATGTCAGTCTTGCAATGCCTCATGGGATGTGTAGTTCTGCAACAGCTGGAGGGCCGTAGTTTGAAGATCCCTGATGTAGACCTTGACTGCTTTGTCTCTGCGTCCTTTTGGGTAAACTCTCACGAGACTGCTTTAGGAGCAGGATCTGCCAGCTGTACTTCCTTTGCAGACTTCAGTGCACTGTGAAGTGATTGCTATGGCCTCTGTACTAGAGTCTTTGGTATCCCTGCATAAAGAATGATAGCGCAATTCCTTCACTACCTAGCTGTCATGTAATAAATGGACATACGATCCTCTGCCTCTCTCAATTATGGGTTACTGCCATAGCCAAATAAGACTGCATATAACGAGGATTTTCCCTGATGGAAATAAGACAATGGTTCCTCCAGGAGAAAATAAGACAGCTACTATCGGTAGTACTGGGCAATAATGGACCGATGTAATAAAATGTACAATTATTTATTGAAGTATCAAAAAGATGTCATATAGAAAATGTAAAAAATGTTGCTCTATAAATGAGCTAATGGTGACCAGTGTAACAAAAACAACAATCAACATCGCACCATGTATGCTGGATACAATTAGTGCTAAAACAGTGTAACACAAGGACAAATACAAACAATATACAAACATAAAACAACTAAGGTCCGGACGTCTAGTATGCCACATATGCTGGAGAGTCCAGCGGTAATGCACCAGTAAAGCACATGTGGCCCCCCCGGGGTGGAATGGGAGTAGCAGTAGCAAAAAATTGGAGTTATATTTGGGGTATTTCTGGAATTGGTGCCGATATCTCAAAAAGGGTTGTAGGTTGAAAAATTTATATATCATAAATCGTGATAGTCTTGTTGAAATGTCCCTTTTGTTTGTTGGCTGAACCTCTAATCAAGTTGCTCAGATAATGGAGTGTAAAATGGATCTGAGAAACTGTGTCTCTGCTGCCTCCCAAAGTGGATTAATGCATTCCACGTGTGGTATACGATGTCAGTCTTATGGAGGCTTTAATAAAGGAACTTCCTTTTGTCAGTTATTATTGTTGTGAAGTAGCTAATTTCATTATGCACACAGTGTTGTACAAAAATGGCTATGATGATATCTCTCATATATGTCCATATAATGGTATTAAATGTAACAAATTAGAAATACCATGTATAGCTACAGTGGCTAGATATCCAAAGATGTATAAATAGTCCAACAGTCACATTAGTCTTAAAGCTTTTCAAAGGACAATGAGGTTCATATATTGATATGTAGCTATAAAGAGGGTTTATACATTACCATCTTGATGTATTGAATGGATATCCCCATGGTTCCAGTTTGTATCTCAATAAGGACCTGGAGCTTATGATTGCACTTCCATTACTTCATATGTGCACACACATCTTTGGGGGAAAAAACAGACAGGAGGAATCCCTGTGCACTCCGTTCTCAGGAGTTCAGCCAACTTCTCACAAAGGTTTTAAACCTGTACCAGCTGGAATTAATTGCATACGGCATCCAGTCCTAGGCTCTCCCCATCTAATTCCGCTGGGGGGTCGTGCAGGCGGCTTTACGGGCAGTGTGACGTCAACAAGTTTTGCAACGGTATAGCTTCTGCTCCCTGCCTTGCTCCTTGTCCCATCCCTTTGAATAGGTGGGGAAGTTTTTGGAGTAGGCCTTGGGTGTAGAGCTGTGTTGTGCTCTGTGCTGTCACATTCTGTACATTTAACACTGACCTTACAGTCCTTGGTGAAGTGTGTGGACGAAGAGCAGCACTTGTAACAGATGTTGTTCTCTTTGAGGAAAGCTTTGTGTTCCTGGATGGTCTTTGTTCTGAAGGCTCTGCATTTCAGGAGAGGATGTGGTATCTTATGTAGAGGGCAGAACTTAGTAGGGTCGCTGTCTTGATCCTCTGGCTGAGACTGCAAATCTGTGGGAAGAAATGTTAGTTTTGTGCACTTCTACTGGAGCTCTGAGTTGTTTATGGCCAGACGAAGTGGTATAAGACACTGGAAAAATAAAACAGGGGTCATCTTTCGTTCCTGCTTGTCTGTCTATAAAGTCCACAAACTCACTAAAAGGTGGAAAAGGCACATTTGTGTTTTCGTTTGTAGTTACAGCCATGAACAATCTATCTTTCGTGTAATTCATAAGGAAGTTTTTGTGCTAAGGAGTTAATACCTCTAGCAGAGTCAAGATAAGAAAGGCCAGATAAGTCCCCTTCTGCTTTAGCCACTTGTAACTCCATACACAGGTCACTGAATTCTCTGAGTCTTTGGTAACCTCTGCTAGGTATTTTTGGGAAGTCATCTATCCTTTTAAACAGTGTACTCTCTATAGCCTCTGGTGAGCCATAACATTTATCCAGTCTGTTCCAGATGTTTGTAAGGCCTATCTCAGGGAGGTTTATATTAATGTCTCTGTCCTTTTGGCATGTTCAGCAGAATCATTGCCAAGCAACTTTACGAGGAGTTCTATCTGTTCCCTGCAGGATAGATCTAGACCTTGAATGACACTCTGGAAAGAGGATCGCCACACCCTGTAGTGTTGAGGGCAATTGCTAAATTTGACAAGTCCTTGGATAACTCACGTTTGGCAAGGAACTTGCCAAAGTCTGCAGTAGCCTGATTGGCATTGGGGTAGGCTGCTGATGTGGTGCGGTGTATAGGCATACCTGGTAGAAGTCTCTTCTTTCGGCGCGCTGGGCTCAAACTTGCATAAGGTTGGCAGTTCGTACCGGCTCGTTGCATACACCTTTGGAGTGAAGACAGGTGTTTGAGGTTTGTATGAAGGCTGGGTAAGGCTGGGTACCTTGTGGAGTAGGTTTGGTTGGGACTGGAAAGTCTTGAACTCTGTCAGATTTTTCTTGCTTGTAGCACTGGGGTCCAAGGTCGTCTTGTTTATTTGATGTGACTCACTAACGTCATGTTAAATTTCTTGTTGTGGAATGTTTCTTGGGTGTCATGGATATGCAATAAAGTCTGGCACCTGTCTCCATGTGTTCATTAGAGGCCTGACTCTCTTCCTGGCTGTCTTGTATCACCTTCCTCCTGTATGGCTCCACCCAGGCCATCCCAGGAAGCCTATTTTAACCACTGCACTGCTAGTCTGCTTTTGCTGTTCAACCTTTGTTTGTAGCTTGAGTTCCTGTCTGCTGTGTGCAAAGTTTACCTTCCTGTGTACCGATTTTGGCTCGTTTAACAGTGGGTCAGTGCTGGTAGACATAATCTGACGTGCATTGCGAGGAATCTTGTTGGTCCTCCTCTAGGCCTGGTATGCTGCTGCCTACTCTTGGCTCATCATAGACGGCTGCTTCTAAAGCTTCTGCAATGGCGGCGGCAGCGTCTTGGTCCACTGCCAGCCTTTCCATGTTAGCTTCTAGGATAGCTTGCTGCAATTTCAGAGATGCCTCATGCTGAGCTAGCTTGTCCTCCATGCGTACTCTTTCCTTCTCTCTTTCTTGTTCCTGTCTCATCTTTTCTGCTTCCAGGAGTATTCTTTCCTTCTCTCTTTCTTGCTCCATGCGTACTCTTTTCTTCTCTCTCTCTTGTTCCTGTCTCACCTTTTCTGCTTCAAAGTGGGCCTTCTCTTTTTTCATCTGCAGCTCTTGGTCTGCGAATGTGGCCCTGGCTCTTGCTGCTTCAGCTTTTGAATGGGCGATAGCTGCTGTATTTGCAACAGATGACCTAGATGAGCTTGTTCGTGAACTGGTTTTGCAAGAAAATGTCCCACTGTGAGACATGGCTGCGGGAAGAAGCTGTCTTGCTGTATAGAGACCGTTCTAGTGTCAATGCTGCTTGACAGAGCGCATCTCTGTGTAGGGTGGCTGCTTGCTTCGCCTGCCGCAGGCCTGTTTCTTTAAGGCTTCTGACTGTATGGATACTGCGTAGCCCCGGACTGTACAGAGTTCCGAAGTCAGCTTATCTTCCCTTCAGAGGTCAGCTTAAAAATGTCACTGTTCTGTATCTCAATATAGTTAAACCTTCTTGTCCCATAAACTTTAGATACCATATTTCGTTGATCTCAGTTTTATTTAACAAGGCAGGTGAAACTACAAAATAACAGAAATAGACCTCAATAAGTACAATATTGCATACATTACAGAAACAATGATCTACAATATAGGATGAGATAGTAAAAACATACTTTTTACGTTCTCTAAGGGGTAATGGCGATAGATTGAGAAATACATGTCTTGCTCCCTGCATTATCTTCTTAGAGAATGGTGGCTGCTTCACTTCCTGTGAAGATTCTACCTACTAAAGTGTAAGTAAACCCACCTATCATTTTCAGGCAAGGAAGCTGCCATCTTAGCCTATGTTTAATCTTCAACTGCCATGATGCTGCACATGTGATCAGTTATGACACCAGCCATTGGATGGTTTGACAGTTTGGTTGAGAGCACAACCAATGTGACAGTTAGCAATCCCGGCATGCCGGAAATGCAACTGCTCTTCCTTAACTACACATATAGTAAATTAAATAAACAGAACAACTGCAGCAATACCATAAAAGAACACTAGATGGAGCCTGCACTCCACATAGGATTGTCTTATGTAAATTACAAACCGTACATGTAATTTTAACAACACAGATGCAGATAATCAGCATAGACATCTGGTGGACAGAACAGGCACAGCTGTTATAAAGAGTGGTAGACAGTGCATTTTAAAAGGGGAAGAAAGCTGAAGGTGTAAACAAGGTCAACTGTAGTCTGTGTGGTATTTTTCCAAAGTATTTTCCAATAATGAGTGCAGAGTCCGAAATACCCCCACTTTGAGAAAGAACCCCATCTGCAAACGTGCCACCCCTTGGCCAAAGTGCCTTTTCCAAGAGATGCTTCCAATTATTAATCAGGGAGTTAAAGATGGCTGGCTATGCAGAGCACATTTCTGACTTCAGAAACAGACTTACAAGGGGACAGCTAATAAAGATAAGAAAGGGCCATAATTTAAGGCAAGGTATAGGGAGGAAACAAAAACAGCAAAGCAATGTGGACAGTCTACAGATGGTTAAGCAAAGGAGCATACCAGAGTTAAAGAAACATAGGAAAGCAGTTTCTTTTCAATATTGTGATTATGGCTGAAGTTGCAGCAAGAAAAGCATACCAGAGTTAAAGAATGGAGCCACTTGCGATTTCCATGACTTTATATTGCAACTTTGGATGGGTGCAACTTTGGCTTTGACTGTTGCACAACTGTCACATTGATAACATTAAGATGGGACTTTCATGTGACTTTTAAGAGTTTATATTGCAGTCTATGCCAATTAAGTCGCATGAAATTCGGAAGTAATGCAGGAACCTCACCTAGATTTGAACAGGTTCTATTAAAATACATGGTAAAGGGTTATATTCATGTCAGAACAGGGTTGCCACCTCATCCCTTTAAACCCAAACATATATTAATTACACAGGTTCTGTGGATGATTAAAGTGGTAATTAAACTCACTTGTTGCCTTATCTGCATTAGATTGGCCTCAGAAGCTGCGTGATTTATATGTGTTCGAGTTTAGGGGATGAGTTGGCAACCCTAGTTTAGAAGTAGGCCAAGTCAGGTACGCCATGGACCGCACAGGAATGTGCACTGCATTCCTGTGCAATTCACATGCGATTCAGTGCAATGTGAGCCCATTTAAAATTAATTTGCACTGCATCACTCCAAAGTAGTGCATGCAAGCTGAGTTCAGAAAACAGGACAGATGCAGGTGCACAGGCAAAATGCTGAGACCACAAGTAATCAGTGTGGCGGACGGAAATAGTCTCCCAGCAGCTAACATCAGATGCTGAATAATGACTAGGTTCTGCTGAGCACTGGGAGATAAGCGTTGGTTGTAACAAGATCTGTGCCATTCCTGCTCTTGAACTGCAAGTGTTTCAAGTTCCTGACTTTTCCTCGCAGTGTCCAAAACTCTGCTTTGCTATTTTAGCATGCAAAGTCATAGAAGACACATTATGATGCATCACATTTAATAGATGTAAGCCAACACTGGACATTCATGGAAGCAATATGCACCACACTGTTATAAGAGGAATAATTAACCTTCCTGTAGCAGACATGAGAAACGTGAAAAAAGGTTGCTGAAATAATTACTGTAATCTGGAATGACTGTAGGGGCTTTTCACATGGCAGAGTGATGGATCAATGAAACATGGAACAATGCTGAAATTATAGGATATTGTATCATGAGCCTGCAAGACTATTTAATCATGGTGGTAAAATAGAAAGAACCTCAGAAAATGCTTATAAAAATATTCCCAATGAAACAGAGAACTGAGGGGCAGCCAACGACAACTGATGCTTCAGAGCCCGATCTGCACTCCTTGTCCAGATTTTATCTCAGGTTCAGGTATACTTATACTGCCACCTTATTAATCAAAGTGACTAAAAATAAAATAGTCTTTTACCTACAGCAGCAATTCATGTCGTCTTTTCTAGCCTGCTTTAGAGGAAAGAGAATCTGGTTGTTATGAATATTTTTTTCATGGATACTTGGAGGCATGTCAAAAATATGATTACTGTGCCAAAGTGTGTAGAACCCGGACTATTATACCTATATGAACTCGTTGGACATCCAGTTCCAAAAACATGGGCATTTTTCTAGAGTTGTCCCCTTCCCTGTGTGGTTACATCAGCCTATATTCTTCTAAGAAGGCTTTCCACAAGACTTTGGTGTGTTCCTTTGGGAATTTGTCAGGTATTGCTGTTGGATAAAAACAGCCTCGCAGTCAGCATTTCAATTAATCTCAGAGGTGTTCAAGATGCTTGAGGTATCTCTCTGCAGGACACTTGATTTCTCCACACCAAACTCATCAAATCATATTTTTATGGACCTAGCTTTGTGCATGTCCTATTTCCTTCTACATTCCAGGACACTGCACTTAAAAAATATACCTTCTATATAAGTCCAAATACAGCCTAAATGCTGTCATGGAGTCAAGGTGCATTAATCATAATCGATGTAGGAGTCTTTTTAATTATTTAATGTACTATTGTGCCAATGTAAAAATACCCTGTGCTTCAATGAGTTGTTATTTGGGCTTTAAAAGAGGGAAACTGAAGATACAGTGGATATAAAAAGTCTACATACCCCTGTTAAAATGTCAGGTTCCGGTAATGCAAAAAAATGAGGCAAAGATAAATTATTTAAGAACTTTCAGAACCTTTAATGTGACCTATAAACTGTACAACTCAGTTGAACAACAAACTGAAATCTTTTAATAAAAAACTAAAATAATATGGTTGCATAAGTGTGCACACCCTTAAACAAATACTTTGTTGAAGCACCTTTTGATTTTATTACAGCACTCACTCTTTTTGGGTATGAGTCTATCAGCATGGCACATCTTGATTTGGCAATATTTGCCCACTCTTTTTTGCAAAAACACTCTAAATCTGTCAATTGTGAGGGCATCTCCTGTGCACATGAAAAAATGGAAAGCTGCGCCAATAAGAAAGTCCAATAGTTGTAATGACATCCAGAGGCTGCTATGTCAAAAGCAATACACACTCAGCAGATCAAGCCAGAAGTGTCCAGATTGAAATATTATTATAAATATCAATATAAATTGCACAATCTAGTAATCAATAGCTAGAGGCGCAGTGGGCTAATCTAAAAGTGATGACATAGTCCACAGAATTGATATTAAAAAACAATTTTCGTGTAGATTATATCAATAAAAGAGTCTAGTTCCATGCATATCACCCGGTGAATCACAAACTTGGATAAAGGTGCCCACCACCGTATTAAGATGTCTGCTTACCAGAAATCACATATAAACAGCAGTCCGCTGTGACCCAGCCGCGGCCTTTATCTTGCACGTGTAATCAAGAGAGTATCAGGAAAAGGATATAAATCAGTAGAACACATTCCTTTCAGTCACAGACAATCGGTGCGGCCAATGAAAAGACTCAAAAGAAGGAAGCACACGAACCATAGCGTAATAACGTAAGGTATGTTTATATAAAAAATGGTGATGCACTTACATGTATATAGAATAAAAACAGCATAAAATGTTGCCGGCCGGCACATACAGAAGCCCGTCCTCCTCTGCTATAGCATGGTGACATCAGAACGTCGCACCCATACGCGTTTCGTCTCCAGTGCACAGCCCTCTTCAGATCACCCCACAGATTTTCAATCAGATTCAGGTAAGGTCTCTGGCTGGGCCATTCCAAAGCATTAATCTTTTGGTGAAGCCATTCCTTTTTTGATTTGGATGTATGCTTTGGGTCGTTGTCATGCTGAAATATGAAGTTCCTCTTCATGTTCAGCTTTCTAGCAGAAGACAGAAGGTTTTGTGCTAATATTGACTGGTATTTGGAACTGTCCATAATTCTCTCTACCTTGACTAAGGCCTCTGTTCCAGCTAAAGAAAAACAGCCCCAAAGCATGATGCTGCCACCACCATGCTTCACTTTGGGTATGGTGTTCTTTTGGTGATGTGCAGTGTTGTTTTTGCGCCAAACATATCTTTTGGATTTATGGCCACAAAGTTCAACCTTGGTTTCATCAGACCATAACACATTTTCCTGCATGCTTTTGGTAGACTTCAGATGTGTTTTTGCAAAATTTAACTATGCTTGGATGTTTTTATTCGTAAGAAAAGGCTTCTGTCTTGCCACTCTACCCCATGGCCCAGACATATGAATAATATGGGAGATTGTTGTCACACGTACCACACAGCCAGTACTTGCCAGATATTCCTGCAGCTCCTTAATGTTTCTGTAGGACAGTGGTTCTCAACTCCTGTCCTCAGGACCCACTAATAGGCCAGGTTTGCAAGATAACTGAAATACATCATAGGTGATATCATTTGCTGCTCAGTGATTGCAGTATTCTTGTCTGCATCTCCCCAAGGTAATACTTAAAATCTGGCCTGTTAGTGGATTCTGAAGACAGGAGTTGAGAACCACTGCTGCATGCCTCTTGGCAGCCTCCCTGACCAGTTTTCTTCTTGTCATTTCATCAATTTTGGAGGGACGTCCAGTTCTTGGTAATGTCACTGTTGTGCCATATTTTCTCCACTTGATGATGACTGTCTTCACTGTGTTGCATGGTGTATCTAATGCCTTGGAAATTCTTTTGTACCCTTCTCGTGACGGATACCTTTTAACAATGAGATTCCTCTAATGCTTTGGAAGCTGTCTACGGGCCATGGCTTTTGCTGTAGGATGCAACTAAGAAAATGTCAGGAAAGACATACTAGAATAGCTGAACTTTATTTGGGGTTAATCGGAGGCACTTTAAATGATGGCAGGTGTGTAACGACTCCTGTTTAACATGAGTTTAAATGTGATTGCTTAATTCCAAACACAGCTACAGCCCCAGTTATAAGAGGGTGTACACTTTTATGCAACCACATTATTTTATTTTTAAAGATTTCAATATGTTTGTCAACTGATTTGTACAGTTTATAGGTCACATTAACCACTTTCCGAATGACTCCCATACATATATATGGCGGCAGGTTGGCTCTCCTGCGCAAATCGATGTATATGTACGGTGGCTCCTTTAAAAGCCATAGTAGGCGTGCCCGCTGCGCGGCAGGGGGGTCCGATGCACGTGGCCGGTGAATTATATTCTCCCTCCTCCTAGCCCTATACCCAACTCCCATATATTTCCAAACCTTTCAGCTCCCATAGTACCCCACCCTCCCATACTTACCTGCAGTGACCCTCAACCCACAGGCCCAGGGGCGTACCTAGAGCATTTGGCACCCGGGCGGATCCAATATCTGGCACCCTCCACGTTAAAATGTAAAAATACCCCACTGTGCCCCCTGCATACCTCTGCATCCTTCAATATCTCTTTGTTACTACTGTGTACCCCCACTCCACAACTGCACCTCTGGACCCCTTTACATTACACAGCACCCTGCATCTCTGGACCCCTTTACATTACACAGCACTCTAGACCCCTTTACATTACACAGCCCCCTGCACCTCTTTACATTACACAGCATCCTGCACCTCTGGACCCCTTTACATAACGCAGCACCCTGCACCTCTTTACATTACACAGCCCCCTGCACCCCTTTACATTACACAGCACCCTGCACCTCTGGACCCCTTTATATTACACAGCATCCTACACCTCTGGACCCCTTTACATTACACAGCACCCTGCACCTCTGGACCACTTTACATTACATAGCACCCTGCACCCTTTTACATTACACAGACCCCTGCACCCCTCTACATTACACAGCACCCTGCACCTCTGGACCCCTTTAGATTACACAGCACCCTGCACCTCTGGACCCCTTTACATTACACAGCACCCTGCACCTCTGGACCTCTTTACATTACACAGCACTCTGGGTCCCTTTTCATTACACAGCACCCTGCACCTCTGGGCCCCTTTACATTACACAGCCCCCTGCATCACTGGACCCCTTCAAATTACACAGCACCCTGCACCTCTGGACCCTTTTACATTACACAGCACCCTGCATCACTGGACCCCTTTTACATTACACAGCCCCCTGCACCTCTGGACCCCTTTACATTATACAGCCCCCACAGCTCTGGACCCCCTGCATGTTACACAGACCCCTTCAGTGCAGACCCCTCTTCAGTACACACCCCCTTCAGTGCAGACACCCTCAGTGCAAACCCCCCCTCAGTACAGACCCCCCTCAGTGCAAACCCCCCCAGTGCAACCCCCAAGTGCAAACCCCCCCTTAGTGAAACCCCCCCTTAGTGAAAACCCCCCTCAGTGAAAACCCCCCTCAGTGAAAAAAAAAATGTGCAAACCCCCCCAGTGAAAACCCCCCTAAGTGCAAACCCCCCTCAGTGAAAAACCCCCCTCCCCATTCAGTACCTCAGATCAGCGCAGCGACGGCACATGGACAGAAGGTCCCCTCCCCCTCTGTACACATAACTCAGTGCAAACCCCCCTCAGTACAACCCCCCAGTGCAAACCCCCTTAGTGCACCCCCCAGTGCAAGCCCCCCTTAGTGCAAACCCCTCTTAGTGCAAACCCCCCTTAGTGCAAATCCCCCCTCAGTGAAAACCCCCTCTTAGTGCAAACCCCCCCTCAGTGCAAACCCCCCTCAGTGCAACCCCCCCTTAGTGCAAATTCCCCCTCAGTGAAAACTCCCCCAGTGCAAACCCCCCCTTAGTGCAAACCCCCCCTCAGTGCAACCCCCCTCAGTGAAAAACACCCCTCCTCTGTACACATAAACACAGAGGAGGGGGAGGCGGCTTCACTCAGCTGTGCCTGTGTAACGTCAGGTCAAGAGGCGAGCACCGCTAACCAGGACCGCTCACAGCCCCTAAGAGGAGGGGATGAATGGTTCCCGCGGTGTCACCCCGCAACCCCCTCCTCTTGTATCGTGGCGCTGCCTGCGGCCTGCCTAAAGTCACTCGGCGCTGTCACCGCTTCAGTCACGGGGGGGCGGGGGTTGCTGGCCAGCCTCCTTCAGAAACCTGAATCTTGACAGGGATATCAAGTCTGGTGCAGATTCCCTTTTCCCCCTCCAGAACCCCTATTTCCCCAAAACGGCACCCAGACCCCTCTAGTGCCTTCCAGCATTTCAATACATACCTGGTTGATGGAGAGTGGGATGAGTCTGAAGCATTATGGGTGGAACTACATACAGATGTGCGTAGTTCAAAGGTAATCATTGGAGTTTGCTATAGACCACCCAATGTTAATGAGGAGCTGGAGAGTCAGCTCCTTGCACAGATTGAAAGGGTTGCAATGGCTGGGATGGTGTTAATAATGGGGGATTTTAACTACCCAGAAATTGACTGGAGTAATGGCACTACGGGAACAGTTAAAGGGCAAAAATGTATAAACTTATTGCAGGACAATGTGGTGCCCATATTTAAAAAGGGAACGCTGGGCTAGATTCAGAGAGAAATGCCTATCTTTAAGCGGGCGTAGCGTATCTCATATACGCTACGCCGCGGCGGCGTAGCGTATATGGGCCGGCGTAAGCCCGCCTAATTCAAAATAGGCTGGTAGGGGGCGTGTTGTATGCTAATTACTCGTGATCCCACATATTTGACGCTTCTAACGAACGCCGCATGCGCCGTCCGTGAAAGTATCCCAGTGCGCATGCTCCAAATTAAGCCGCAAATAGTCATTGCTTTAGACGTAACTTACGCACAGCCCTATTCGCGTACGACTTACGTAAACGACGCAAAATTCGACGCTGTCCCGACGTCCATACTTAACATTGGCTACGCCTCATAGAGCAGGGGTAACTTTACGCCGGAAAAAGCCTTACGTAAACAACGTAAATAAATGCGCCGGGCACACGTACGTTTCTGAATCGGCGTATCTAGGTCATTTGCATATTTGATGCGTAAATCTACGGAAGCGCCCCTAGCGGCCAGCGTAAATATGCAACTAAGATACGACGGCGTAAGAGACTTACGCCGGTCGTATCTTAGACAAATTCTGGCGTATCTGATTCTTTGAATCAGGCGCCAAGATACGACGCCTCACACTCAGAGTTACAACGGCGTATCTGGAGATACGCCGTCGTAACTCCTTTCTGAATCTGGCCCAGGCCTCGTACACACGACCGGATCTATCTGCTGGGATTTATCCGCGGATCAGTTCCAGCGGACAAATCCGGTAGTCTGTACGGCCTAGCGGATATTTATCCGCGGAGATTCGTCCGGCCGATCGATTTCAAGCCGATAAAAATTTCTTAGCATGCTAAGAAATCTATCCGCTGGGAACCTGTCCGCCGGACAGATTCGTTGGTTAGTACACAATATCCGCGGATAAAAACCCTGCGCATGCTCAGACAAAATGAGGGGATGGGAGCGCTCGTTCAGGTAAAACTCTCGTTTGTTTGTGACATGGCACATTCGTCATTTTAAATATCTAGTGTGTCGTTTATTGCCTCGTTTTTTTTATAACATCCAGTTTATTGGAAAGGTAGACAGAAAAATCAGAATTGGGAGTCGCAGCTCCCATAATTGCATATAACAAAATATAGGTAAGCAATCAAAAGGTGTGACAACACATGTCACGATTATGCAAAGTTCAGTAAGTCATCTGCGGTACTGACATGACATGGACGTGTGAAAAAAATGGCAAAGGAAAACTTCTACATGTTAAACATAGCTTTGTAATGCAAAAGGAGTGGTTTACATTCTATATATACCTGTATCAAGGCATTTTCTCAGCATCCGTGAGAGAGGATAGAGGAACTAGAAGAGAAAGAGAGGTAGGGAGGTGTGAGAGGGGTAGGGGGGAAAGGACTTGGGTGCATAGGGGAAGGGATGGGTGGGGGGTCCAGCAGAGTGTCCAATGGACACTATGTACAAGGCAAAGCCACATCGGTACATTCTGGGTGGTCTAGGCCAGAGACAACGCCTGTTCGTAAGCAGGTGAGAGTTTAAATTGTACCCAGGGAGACCAGGTTTGAAAGAATTTCTCAGCATTGTCCGAGGCCTGGGCCACAGTCTCCTCCATGTATGTTTGTGTATGTTTCCGTTATTCTGGATAGCCAGTCACGGATCGATGGGACCCGAGTGGATCTCCAAAACAAGGGCACCAAGGCCTTGGCTGCATTTAGGAGGTGCTTAGTCAGAGAGTTTTTATAAGAACGATAGGATACATTTGAGATGTGCAGAAGGCAACAAGCGGCATCAAGCTTCATCTTAGTCTCCGTGATCGTTCGGATTACCTTACATATTGCCTGCCAGAAGGAGGCAATCAGAGGGCACTGCCACCATATATGTTTCCTGCGCCCTGGTGCTTAGCGAGCATTTATGAGCGAAAATACAGGATCTCTTCCATTGGGATTCAGAGATCGGGACATCTAAAGCTTGTGACCATCTCTCTCTGAACCTGTCATCTCCACTGACCGGTTGATCTCGCAGCCATGTATAGGAAAGTGAGGTTGCCCCCTTCACGGGTTCGCCTGCCAGGCACACTGACTCCAGCTCCGTGGGCTCCCTGTTGAAATTATGTCTTCTAACGTCACGGTTTAAGTAGCTCCGTAATTGAAAGTAAGTCCAAAGGGGCATGTCCGGTGTGTCAAGATCGGTCTTCAGGACACAAAAGTCCTTAAACGCGGCCTCGTGGAAGCAGTCTGTAGCTAGTAAAGGTCTGGGGGCGTTAGGGGGGCGAAGAGAATGGTTCTCTTGTCCAGGGGGAAAGTCGGGATTATTGAAGAGGGGCGATAATGGGCTCAAGGTTGTGGCCTCGTTTGTTTTAAAGTGTTCTCTTGCTAGAATAAACCCGTTCTCTTGCTGATGCTATCTAGCCAGATGTTGTAGCTTTCTTTAGGTCCTCCACATGTATATATTTATGTTATGTTATTTTTAGTTAATGTTGATCTTATATTTTTGATTTCTTTTTATTGTTGGCAAGTTATGTCAACATTGTTTTTTGGTGCCCTTTTTTGTCTTTTATTTTTTTATTGTTTGGCAAGTTATGTCAACATTGTTTTTTGGGGTCCTTTTTTTTTTTTGTTTGGCAAGTTATGTCAACATTGTTTTTTGGGGTCCTTTATTTTTTTTTTGGGGTTGGCAAGTTATGTCAACATTGTTTTTTGGGGTCCTTTATTTTTTTTGGTTTGGCAAGTTATGTCAACATTGGCCCAGATTCAAGAAGCAATTGCGCCTGTGTAACCATAGGGGGCGCAGGGTAAAAACGCTGCCCTGCGCCTCCGTAACAAAGGCGCAAATCTTACTGAATCCGGGCCACTGTTTTTTTGTGGTCCTTTTTTTTTCTATTTGTGTTTTTTTGGTTGGCAAGTTATGTCAACATTGTTTTTGTGCGTGTGTTTTTCCTTTTTTTGTTTTATGGTTTACCAAGTTGGTACACCAAATCCCCCCCCCCCAAGGAGTTTGTGTCCTTTGTAAATGACACATATTATTTTTTTAAATGTTTCATGCCTAATCACCACAGTATTAAAACACAATAGACAAGGTTTTTACGTAAAGCAAAAAGCCATTTATTTTGGCCAAACAAAAAATTTACATTAACTAGAACGGCAGCACTTGATCAGATAGCAACATACATGCAGACTTGTGTTCCAGACTGCACAGGCAACATAGTCAAGGACAAAATGGGAAACCTTGAGGAGCACATACTGAAAATAATATAAAGAACCACCAAACCAAAAAACAGAAGCAGCAGCAAGTGAGCCAATGGAGCCCAAGCTGTGGTAGTAAAAAAACAAAACAGTTTTTGGGTGAATCATCTGGAAGGCCGGGAATCACCTTCTCCTCTTCTTTGAAACCTTCCTTCCAGGCTGCATTGCAGTGGAACTTGCACGGACCCATCCACGGCCCCTTGCAGGTGGGGATGATGTGGCAGCAGGAGGAGGTTGCAGGTGTTGGGCAGGATAGGCCGGGTCACTGAGCTCAGTCTCACTGGTCAGCCTGCCCCGGTGCATCCACCAAAGGACCTGATTTATCATATCCTTGGCCATCCTTCTTTGCTCCTCTCCCACTTGGCTCATTTCATGTGCGACGTAGGCGCTGTATGCCTCAGTGGGGTTGAGGGGGGCCCTCATTAAGGCACTTGCCTCCCTGATCATCTCCAGGCTTGCGTCCTCAACTGGAATCCTGCGCCTCCTTAGGCCTGGTTCCCTCACCTGGAGGGGAGGGACTTGGCTCGTGGTTCTGAGCCTGGGCCTGGGGACCTGCTGACTTGTACTGGGCCCAGCCTCCTCCTGGCTGCCACTGACCCCTTCCGCCTGGCTGACATGGACCTCATCATCAGGAGCTGCCACCTCCTGGCTGGTCTGTTCTTCCTGTGTCAAAAAAAGGGACATGTTGTAATATTTAGCACAATCAAATCACAACCATTTTCATGCTCTAGACTGGTTTGTTTTTTCTTCCTTTAAACTTGAACAGACTCTCCTTCTGACCCCTGCACTTGGCATCCCTGACCCCTATTTTTATGCCCACGACTTATTTTTTCCATTTATTTTTTGGGATTACAATATCAACTCAATAAACAAACAATAATTAGCAGCCCAGAAATATGTTGCAAACTACTCTACCTCAGAAGTGTAGACTTGCATATCTGGGTCCATGTCAGCCAGCCCCTCACCGGACTCTGCAGGGGTGTGGGGATCCCTGGAAGTTCCGCTGCAAGGAAGGCTGGAAGGAAGGCTTGACATTGATTCCCGGCCCTCCATTTGATCACCCAAAAACTGGAGCTCCTTGTAGTACCACAGACTGGGCTCCGTTGACTCACTTGCTGCTGCTCCGGATCTTTGTTCATGTTGTTCTCTATATATTTTTCGGTATACGCTCCTCAGGTTAGCGATTTTATCCTTGACTATGTTGCCTGTGCAGGCAGGAATCCATGTCTGCATATATGTTGCTAGCTCATCAAGTGCTGCCGTTCGTCGGTTTCTTTTATAATACATTGGGTATTTTGAATCCCACAGTATGGGCATTTCCCGGTACCTGTGGATGAGCCGTGTAATATTTTCTGGTCCTACTATATGGTCCATCGTTTTCTTTTTTTTGGGGACGTTTTTTCTAGATTAACACTCTTAAATAAAAAAAAATATAGCGTTAAAAAAGGCTCAGCATTCACATTGTCAGAATATGTGGCCAAAGATTTTCCAGCTACTATACAAACACAGTGTCTCCTGCAGCTAAAATGCTGGCCAGCTCTGCCCCATTGTTGTTCCAAAAACTGATTTTACATGCAGACCCTTTGGTTCCATTTCTCAAAATACGTGGGATCTATAACCATCCCCAATTAGTAATAATTCGAGCATTCATCAAGGCACTATTTCATGTGTAGATAGCATGCCCCTCAGCATTGCTGACATATAAATACACTTCCTAATTACCTCTGTCCAACCAACACAGAACAATACTTGCATGATCAGAATACACCAGGCAAAAATTAAAAAGAGGTAGAGCATTCCTTTACATCTAGATTTAGTGATGTGTCAAAGCATTTGGAGAACAAAATACCATTTTCGTCCACAAGATACATAAGTAGCGTTAAAAGGGCGCAAACAAGAGACCAAACCCCCATCCCATGGCTCTCTAGTTTCTAGTCCTCTGCTGATCCCATGTTGGAATTTCTTACCTTCGTCTCTCTAGCTCCTCGTTTAGCACGCTCGAATAATCTCTGCGTAACCTACGTAATCACGTCGTTTTCCTTTTATACACTCCGCGTATGCCTGAAACGCCGCCCTCGTAACCTTTGCCATGCCCCTAATCAATGTAAATTTAAAAAATATGGCGTTAACTCTGTAGCTTCTGTAAAACGATCGAATAATCTCCGCATAATCTACGTAATCACGTAGTATTCATTCTATACACTCCGCGTATGCATGAAACGCCGCCCTCGTCCCCGCCCATGACGGAACATTTCCTCTTTTCCACGCCGATAATCACTGTGGGAAGGAAAAATGGCAATGTCACACGAGCGTGCACAAAGCTCTCAGGCCGCAAGTGAAGGGACAGAGGCAGGAACGTCCCGATCCAGGCCCAAACGATATAAGGCCACTAATATGGCTTTTTAAGAAATGGTGGAGTTAGTAGACATACTGCGGAGGAAGGACTATGATGGGGGATATGGGCCATACAAGACCCCTAACCGCAGAAAGGCCAAAATAATGAACAAGGTGGCGAGGAGAATGAAGGAGATGTTTGGTGTCACCAGGTCCAAAGAACAGCTCCGGAAACGTTGGTCCGACTTGAAACTGCGGGAGCCACATCAGTTCAAGAAGATCAAGAAAATTATCAAGAAAAGTAAGTCCTTTATTTTTGGGGGGGGGAACAATTTTTTTATTTAATTATGTGTCATGTACATTTCTACATTTCTACATCTGTCTCCTTGGCCTGGTTGTACTTCTGAACACATGTTGAAATTGAATGTGTTTAAAGAAAATTAATAGGAAACATCGTCGAGGAGGGAGGAGTCTAGAGATGGCGCGGTCAGTGTGGAGGAGCAGCTAGATGGGATGCCCGCTCTCCAGCCATGCTCCGAACCCATGCTGAATTGAGTGAGAGCCGGACCCCCCGCTCCCTCCGCTCCCTCCACTAGGGCGCGGGTGCCCCCCTCCCTCCTCCCTCTCTCTCCGGAACATAGCTCCTGGCCGGCCGGCCGGAGCGGATCTGCACGGGTCTCCCCCGAACGGCTTACCTGACACGTGGGCGGCTTCTCCGGGTCCCTTGACTCTCCCGGCTGACAGGCTAGTGGCGGTGCTGCGTCTCCCTCGTCCCCCCTGATTCTCCTGGCTGATAGGCAGCAGCGCTGCGTCCAGGTGTTGCATCTCCCTGGTCTGCCCGGACCCCTGGAGCGTGCGAGTGGACGCGCTGTGGAGGCGTGCCGCGCGGCTCCGGGAGGGGGGCTCGGGGGGGGGGGACTGACACGCAGTGCTAGGAGGCTCTGTAGCTCCGTAGCCCTGCAGCCCAGCGAAATGGAGCACCAGTCCTAGACTAAGAGGACCTAGTCTGCAGCTGGCTTCACCATCACAGCCACAATAGTAGGTAGGGAAACATCCTGGAACCTATTACAACAGCCGGTAAGCTCCCCTATCAACCATTGGACTGGTGAGTACACACTACGAGTGCACTTCAACCATTGAAGTGGTGAGTACAAACGTCCTTATTAAAAAATATAAGAATTATTAAAAAGAAATATACAAATGGGACACTGCTCTCTGAGGAGATTGATAAAAGGTTGGGACTGTTATGATAGCACGGAATAATGTGACATAAGAGACATGAGTTCAGCACTGGTTTTTTTTGTGTTCCTGTAAGGTCGGTAACCCCATAGTTTCTCCTGTGGCCCCCTCTTGATACTTTCTTTCTTCTTATGGGGATCAATATGTGTACAAGACACACGGAACTCTTATTTTACTATATTTGATAGATGGACACTGGAGTCAGATAGAAGAGGGGGGCCAGTATACATGTCTATGGCTCTGAATACCTTTATTTAAAGTTAAAGACAAAGAACAGAAATATTACAACAACCTTAAACTGCGATAAATGAAATATCAAAAGATATAACATAATGGTAAAAGCATCGGTAAAAGTATTATACACACTGCGGGTAATCAGACTACAGAGCCAGGAAAACCCGTAGGAGGAGGTTCCCGAGATATACGGGTGCTGGAGACGGGTAGGAGAGGGGAGTACACACCTATCACAAGTGCAAACGGATTTCCCTCGGAACCGCTCTAAAGTGACGTAGTTACAACTCAGGCGCAAGGATGACCACAAGGGGGAAAATAGTGAAAGGCGGGGCAACCCCAAAGGTACCCCGTTTAAGTCAAAGCCCAGGCCCGATGTGTAAATTTGTGACCCATGGGACAAATGGCGACAACCAGCACATAGAAAAACCATCGATTGGCAGAGCAGGCCAAGCAGAAAAAGAAAAGAAAAAAGATAAGAAAAAAGGGCCAGCTAATACCTTGACGGACTCAGAAATACTTTCAGAATCACTCCTAGAGAGCAGAACAGACCAAGATAGGGAAACAGACAAAGAAATAGATCCAGAACAGAGAAATAAGGAAGAAACGCAGGATATGACACTTTTGCCAACAAAAAGGGAGATGGAAGGAATGTTCGCTGCTTTAGAAAGATCACTCAAAACGCAAATGGAAAAAATGGAGAAAAATATGGGGCATATATTGGAAAGAGTGGAAGAAGTGGAGAAAAAAGTTGACTACAATGTAATCTCACTTAAAAAACTAGAAGATGAAATAAAAGCTTTAAAAATAAACCAACGAGAACAGGCGTATAAATTAGAAGATCAAGAGAACAGAGATAGAAGAAAGAATATAAGAATACGCGGTGTTCCAGAAACGACACAAGCTGAGGACCTCCCAGAAATAATAAGAAAAATCTGTAATCCAATATTAGAGAGAGAAACAACTTCCCCGCTCAGAATAGAACGAGCACACAGAATAAGACGTCCTAGGGAGAGAGCACAGGATTACCCAAGGGACATTATTGTGCGTTTTGAAAGTTGGGAAGAGAAAAACCAGCTATGGAGAAAACTGAGAGGGAAGTCGCCGTTAGAATACGATCAACATAATATTCAAATTTATCAAGATCTGTCACAAGAGACGTTAAAACGAAGAAGAAGCTTAAAACCACTGCTAGGTGTTCTGCAGGAGCATGATATTCAGTATAATTGGGGATTTCCAGCGTGCCTAATAGGCAGGAAAAATGGTGTTTCGGCAAGACTGAGGTTTTTGGAGGAAACACCAGAATTCTGTCATAGTTTAGGCATCCCAATACCAAAAAATTATTAGTGTTGACCGGCCGGGGAGGGGGGGAATGGTGGGGGGGGGGGTTGTGGGCGGGAGGGAAATGGGGAGGGTCAATATAGTAAGCTATCGGAGTGGGACCAGGGAGAAGGGAGACCCAGAGAGTGCTTCTTCACCAGTTCCCCAGTATAGGGGGACAGGAGACCGGGCTAAAATAGAACTCCACCTCAGCCTGAGGAGCAAAAGAGCGCCAGGAGCGCCAAATAGAAAAAGCTCTAAAAATGACCAGAAGGTCAGGGATCGAATGGGGGGGAGGGGGAGGGGAGGAGAAAGCCCCAAACGAAGAACAAGGGGGCAAGGTACAAATGGAGGGGAGGGGGGGAGGGAGAAGGGAGGGGGGGGAGGAGTTTGGGCGGGAAGGGAGAGGGGAAGATTAGAGAGGGGGGGGAAAGGGATTCAGATCTGTGTGTCATGCAGCAGGAAAGAACATATATACCCAAGAAAGAGGGAAAAAAAATAAAAAAAATATGACAAACATAAATTTCTTAACATACAATGTAAGAGGTCTCAGTTGCCCTGAAAAAAGGCATATGGTACTAAGAGAAGTTGAAAGGTATTCCGCTGAAATAGTTTTCCTGCAAGAGACACACATAACGCTGGACTCTAATGTTAGATTGTATTCTCGGGCAGTTCCTATTTGGTACTATGGGGACTCCCCAAAGAAGAGAGCAAAAGGGGTCGCCATAGGAATAGGGAAGAATATCTCTTTTACAGTAGAAGATAGGAAAGTAGACCCGGAAGGTCGTTATTTGTTCCTAAAAGGAGTACTCCAAGGGAAAAAATACACGTTAGCAAATATATACTGCCCAAACAGTCAACCACATAAATATCTGAGGGGGATTCTGAATGCCTTAATGGACTTTAAATTAGGACATGTAATACTAGCAGGAGACTTCAATCTCTCAATGGACTATCAACTGGATAGTACATCCGGGGCTCAGAGGCGAAATATTAAACAGCTTAGAATATTAAGAAAAAAAATGCATAGCTACTGTTTAATAGATCCTTGGAGGATTACATATCCAAATAAAAGAGACTATACCTACTATTCCTCCGTGCACGGAACATACTCAAGACTGGACTATATATTGGTAGACCATGAGTTATTGGAAGAGGTAGTTAAAACTTCAATAGGGGTATCTACAATCTCAGATCACGCTCCTGTAATAGCGGAAATTAGATTCAAAGAAATAGAGCAAAGAAAAGGATCATGGAACTTAAATGAAGAACTTATAGAGGATATAGAGGTAAACAACACAGTGAGAATGGATTTGGATCAATATTTCACCCTTAATAATACACCTGAAGTAAGGGTAGCTACCGTTTGGGAGGCCCATAAGGCATACATCAGAGGGAAATTAATCTCAATAGGAGCAGGGAAAAAAAAGATAAGGAAATTAAACATGAAAAAATTAACAACTGAGCTATTTGAACTGGAGCAAATGCATAAAGAGCGAGGAGAAAATGAAATATATCATGAAATTATTGTAAAGAGGACCCAGCTTAGAGATCTGATGAAGGTTGAAACAAGAGACATATTCAAAAATGTTAGAAAGGAGAGGTACAAATGGGGGAACAAACCAGGGAAACATTTAGCCAGAATATCCAGGGGAAAAAAAAAAAAAAACTACATCGAAAAAATAAAGAATCAAGACGGCCTTATGAAATATAAGACGTCTGTAATAGCGGAATCCTTTCGGACTTTTTATAGTTCATTATATTCAATAAGAACCAAGGAAACACAAGAGCAAGAAAAGATGAGAAAAAGGAAAATCAGGGAATACTTAGAAGAAGTGAAATTACCTAAAATTTCTCAAAACGACACTGAATCCCTAGAGGCCCCAATAACTCAAGAAGAGGTATATAGAGCCTTCCGGGAAACCCCGTGTGGGAAAAGTCCAGGCCCTGATGGCTTGCCGATTAAATATTATAAAACATTTAGCGAACTCCTGGTCCCAGAGATGTGTAACTATTTTAACAAAATAGGAGAGGAAGAAGAAATAAGAAAAGAATCTCTTTTGGCAAATATTTCTATTATCCCTAAAACGGGAAAAGATGGAACGTTGTGTTCCAGCTATCGTCCAATAGCACTGTTAAACGCAGACCTGAAAGTATACGCGAAAATATTAGCAACCAGGATAAAAAGTTTAATGCCGCAATTAATAAACTCAGATCAGGCGGGCTTTGTAGCAGGCAGAGAAGGAAGAGACAATAGTATAAGGACCCTGTTACTGTTACAACAAGATCCAAAAAAGAAACCCCCAGTCGTACTCATGTCCTTAGATGCCGAAAAAGCATTTGACAGAGTCGACTGGGGGTTTATGATGGAAACTTTACAAAATATAGGCCTGGGACCAAGGTTCATGAAATGGGTAAAGAACCTGTATAGCCACCCGACGGCAAGGGTGAAGGTCAATGGGAGTGTGTCATCTGTGTTCAACATGGAAAACGGAACCAGACAGGGGTGTCCGCTCTCACCTCTCCTATATGTAATAGCCTTGGAACCGTTGTTAGCAAAAATCCGGGAAAACCCGGGGATAGGAGGGGTGAGAGTGGGAGATGAAGAACACAAGGTGGCGGCGTATGCGGATGACATACTCCTATATTTGACCAAACCTAGAGTATCTCTCCCTAATGTCATAAAGGAAATAAAAAGATACGGTGAACTTTCAAATTTTAAAATAAACCCGATAAAAACGGTAATTTTGAATCTGGGGATAGAAAAAAAAGAAGCAGAAGAACTACAGAAAGAGTTTCCATTTACATGGGAAAAAGAAGCTATAACGTACTTGGGTATAAAAATTACATCTAAAATTGAAAAACTCTACTCGGCCAACTTTGTCCCCTTAATTAACGACATTAACCAAGACCTGAAAAACCTAGCAAAAAAACATATCTCCTGGATAGGCAAGATCAATGCGTTTAAAATGATGATTTTACCAAAGATAACATACAAACTTCAAATGCTCCCAATAAAAATACCGCAAAGCTTCTTTAAAGTAATTAAAACAGTAATTTTGAAATATATATGGGCAGGTAAAAAGGCTAGATTAAGCTATTCATTGTTGAGCATGAAAAAAAAAGGAGGGGGGTTGGGGCTCCCTGATATAAAAAGATATTATTTTGCTGTAAACTTAGCCAGGCTGGTAGAATGGACAAATGCACACACACAAAAAAAATGGGTACGTATGGAAGAAATATTAAGTAGGACACTATTAAATAGAAATGTATGGATACCACCGAAAATGAGGGAATTGAGCACGAACACACACAACATAACAAGGAACGTATTTAGGATATGGGACACAATATTTAGACGGGAAAAATGGGAGTATAACTCCCCATTAATCCCATTAGCAGGCACAAATTTTTTTCCACCAGGTAATGGAACACGTTTTGGAAAGCACTTAGGGGAGAAAAAATTAAAAGATATTGTTACACGGGGAAAAATTAAACTTAGACAAGAGATAAAAATAGGGGAAGGGGAACAAAGCATGAGCGAATGGGAGTATATGCAGTTAAAACATTTTGTGAGCACACTACCACAACCAATTAGGGAAGATAAGATACTATACCCAATAGAAAAAATATGCAGCATGGACAAGCCCCTGATACATGGTATATCAAAGGTATACGGGATACTAACAGAACTCGAGACCCAGGAAGCATTGCCCTTTTTAGAAAAATGGGAAAGCGACATTGGTAAAAAAATTGATAAAACACAAATGATAGGTGCAGTATATAACCATGCCGCGGACATTACCACCATAGAAGCAAACTATAAATGTATGGTGCGATGGCACATGACCCCATCAAGAATGAATAAGATCCACCCTAGAAATTCAGAGCTATGTTGGAGAAACTGTAAACAAAAAGGAACAACGCTACATATATGGTGGGACTGCCCGAGAATGCAGGAATTTTGGAAAGAAATCTTGAAATATATTGTAGAAATAACAGGGGAGACGATTCTATGTAGCCCGCTGACCTGTTTGTTTCACGGAACTGAAAAAACAAAAAAACAATATGGAACAACTCTGGTCCCAGTGTTGTTAAACGCAGCTAAGGCTCTGATCCCCAAAAATTGGCTACACCCAAAGAGGCCATCAATTAAAGAGTGGATAGAAAGGGTGGAATATATAGAAGAGATGGAGTATCTTGCCTGCAGAGAGATAGGAGAAGAGGACAAAAACAGGATGGTTTGGGAAAAGTGGAAAGTGTTTAAATCCACAGAAAAGTTCGCCCAGGGAACGACAGAAGCAGAAAGCTGAGAAACCATAAAGAAGATTGCATGGCACACAGATCCGGGGGGGGGAGGAGGGGGGGGGGGGAAGGGGAAAAAAAAAAAAAAAAAAGGGGGGGGATTAATTATGTTATGCTACCAAGGAATGCAGTTAGATTTGTTAAGCGGGAAAAGACTAACCTAACAGTTTAAAAATGTTAAATCCGTAATGTCAAAAAAAAAAAAAAAAAGCTTAAACATATGAAAAGGAAAAAAAAAAAAAAAAATCCATGAATGATGCGAAGCCGCAAGAGAGATGCTAAGGGCGGGCGAACCGTGAGCTAGCCTCTCGGCTATATGTGAGCAGAGTCTGACGTGAGAAAAAAAAAAAAAATAGGAAACATCGTTCACATCACATCGTTTCTCCCAAATACGATGTTGGCCCAGGAACAACACACCTGGACATGGCTCTCTGGCCAAAAACATTGTTTGTAAACATTGTGTAAAAAGCAATTTTAGACAAATTCGATTCATAGAATGTGAAAGGCAAACAGGATTCATTCTCAACAGTGATAATAAGCAGCTGTTTTCCCATCTGGAATCCAGAGCACCTGTGTCTCTCCCAAAATATTAGACTAATTTGTATCGTCTCTGAGAAATTAAGTTGAGGGGGGACATCCATGTGTGTCACTTCGCTAAAAAGGGGCAGGATCAGAGCTTGGCCTAGAAGTCATCCAAAAATGTAGGTTTGAAGGGAAAAGATCAAAAAAGATACTAAATTAAAGCCTCTTCCTTCTAAGCAATGTGTGTGATTTCTGCTCTCCAATATCTGTGTGCTGATGAGTATACCTTTTTATTTTTGTTATTTAGGGGAAAGAAGACGACAGCATTTGGAGGAGGCAGGGAGGGCCAGACACGCCAGAAATCAACCATCTCGGCATGTGGAGGAGGAGGAGGAGGAGGATGTGGAAGGAGAGGAGGAAGGAAGAGAGGAGGAAGGAAGAGAGGAGGAAGGAAGAGAGGAGGAAGAAGCCAATTTTGAATTTGGAGTTATGGAAGATGAGGGGGAAGTTGAGGAAGAAGAATTTGGCGATTTGGAAGAAGGTGGATTGATGGATGAAGCAGTTATGGAAGATGAAGGAGGAGTCGTTGAAGATGAGGGGGAAGTGGTTGAAGAAGGAGGAGTCGTGGAAGATGAGGGGGAAGTGGTGGAAGCAGGAGGAGTTATTGAAGACGGAGAAGTTGTGGAGGTGGAAATTAGCACACCATCAGGTCAGTGTCACCCCAGCTTTATAGGGCAAAACAGATGTAGATAGGGTTGCCACCTCATCCCTTTAAACACGAACACATATGGATTACACAGGTTCTGAGGCTAATTTAATGCAGATATGGCACCAGGTGAGTTTAATTACCACCTTAATCAGCCACAGAACCTGTGTAATTAATATGTGTTCGGGTTTAAAGGGATGAGGTGGCAACCCTAGATGTAGATAGGCCTGCAAAATGTAATTTTTTTAAGATTTTTTTGTTTTTTTTAGGGGATGAAGATGGTGTTCCGCATTTTTCGCGTGCAAGTGCTGCAATAATTATACAACAGATTATGGAGTGCAGCACAGAGATGGACAATATGCAGCAAAGGATGGTTGTCATGGAACAGAATGTCAAAAATGTAATTTTGGAGTGCAGCACAGAGATGGACAATATGCGGCAAAGGATGATGATCATCGAACAGAATTACAAAAATATTATCGACATGATGGGCCGTGTCAAAGACTTATGGAAAAAGACAGTGCAGCGCTAGACAAAATATAACATCAAGTGTGAAAAGTGTGTCAATAGAATATTTAAATAAATGAATAAACCATGAATGAAAAATTATATAAGTGATGTCATTACGACGAAACGATCGTCGGGCTGCAACACACGCAATGTGCATGCGCTAACGGCCCAAGGCGGTCTGTTTAAATTTTGGAGCTTTTTCTTTTCCTTGCAAGGACTCTGTATATTTGTTCCCTATGTATGGGAAATCTTTTTAATGGATTTTTAATTGAATTTTTAAATAAACCAATATCAAGCAGGCTATACTATGGAAATTTTTCCTTTTTTCATATGACATCTGCTGACCACCGTTGCTACATATCTCTGTGAGTGCTGTCATCCCTGAACCGTATGAGGAGCTACGACGCTGTGGACCCTGACGTTTGATTCGTGAAGGATATCGATCCATCTCCACTGCCTGAGGGACGTTTGTATCCCAACACGCCTGTTTAGACCCTTCCTGAGAAGGTCGGGTCACAGGCTTTTCTGGTAAGCCTCCATTTCTCTTTACATTGGATTGTCTGTGGATTGCTCCCTCCTATTTCCATCTGCGGTCTTTTGGTGGATCTTCTGCTTTTTTACCATCTTCACCTGAGGGGACTACAAAACCCCTCCCCCACGTTTTTCTTTTTTTTCTTTTGTGGACTCTATTTAATCTTACTCATCTTCACCTGAGGGGACTACAAAACCCCTCCCTCGCTTTTTTTTCCTTTGTGGACTCTATTTAATTTTACTAACCTTTATTCAATGTTATTTATACTTTCCATGAAACATGGACTTATACTGAAACACTGTGCATCATTATCACTGTGATTATTTATGTGGCATAATTTACACTGATTTGTTGGAACACTGAGACAGGTTCTCTGGCTTCACTGCAGAAATACATTTGTTTTAGGCATCACTTACCTTCACAGGTTTAGTTATCATGTTTATTTTTTGCAACAGTCCTGTTTACTTCAGAGGATAATTGCCATATTAGATTGTGTTATTTTTATATTTCACTTATATAATTTTTCATTCATGGTTTATTCATTTATTTAAATATTCTATTGACACACTTTTCACACTTGATGTTATATTTTGTCTAGCGCTGCACTGTCTTTTTCCATACGTTTTTTTTTTTTTTTTTTGGTTTTTGTATCTAAACATTTGTGTTCAGCTGCAGGACGTCCCTCCCGGGACCCACCCTTAATTGCTTTATTATTGCTTTCACCTAGCGCAGATTCCCCTATCCCATTTCCCTTCTTTATACCAACCGTGTCAAAGACTGAAACCCTCCCCCGCCCATCCTCCGCCCCCCCCAACCCTTTTAAATTTTATACTCACCAATACGCCAAAATTTGAAGATGCACACACAGTGTGGCAACATGTGCTATCTGCCATCACAGAATATCGATTAGCTGTGCTTTGTGGGTCCAACCCCCTCCTCGATTCTCAAGTAGTTTTCGAGGAAGGGTTTGCTCCCACAAAACACAGACATTGATCACCCATGATAGCAGATAGCACATGTGGCCATTTGTCTGTGTTACTATGTAGAAGAAGTGACATTTGGCGAATTACAATGAATGTGTGCATCTTCAAATTTTGGCGTGTTCCGGTGTGAAATCACAACATGACTGTTCTTGTGTATAGTGAAAAGTTACACATTTCTAAGTTACATTGTTTTTACATGTTAGCCTTTGTAATAAAAAATATTTGTTGCAAATCAACAAACCAAAAAAAATTTAAAAAATAAAACATTTTTTTTAACCATTTTAAAGCCAAAAAAAATAAGCACAAATATATATATTTCTGTAAAAAATATTTCACGTACAAAAAGATATATATTTTGTAAAAAATCTAGAAGAAAAATTAAATTTTTTTTTATAAAAAAAACAAAAATAAAATATAATAAAAAAATGGGGGACCAAAAAAATAAAAACAATAAAAATGATGCCAAATAAGGCATGTTTACCTCAAAACCTCCCAAAATTGGAGAATAATGAACAAGCTGGAAATAAAACTTTTTACAGCTAAATCTGGAAAATGAGTGGCTTTATTCTTTCTATGCTCAATACCCAGTTTGTAGATGAGTGAATAATGTGCAATTGTGGTTATTTACTAAAACCTTGGACCAAAATTTGGCACTAGAAGTGCACTAGTTATTTGGATAACCAGGAAGACAGATAAAAAGAGAAAAAGCAAGAATGACAAACTGTATAAAGTCCAATGGTCAAATTATTTATTATTTCTGTGAATATTTCTTTCTTTTGGGGGCCGAATTAGAAAGAAATATGATCTGGCATAGCAATGGCCCCCGACCCATGAAGTACTCAACATATTTGTCGCGTACCTCACGAGCAGATTGGGTGGCCAAGCCAGCGTGACCAGTGTCCAGCCCAGGAAGGGTATCTGAGGGTAGTCCTGCCTCAGCACCGATGTTGGGTAGGTACGCCTGGGAGTGCCTGCGTAGAAAGTTGTGCAAAATGCAGCAGGCAAAAACAACGGGGTTCAATTTATATTCCGCCACGTGTATTGTTGTCTGGAACAGGCGAAACCGGCTGGCGAGTATCCCAAAGGCATTCTCGACTACCCTCCGAGCTCTGGCCAGCCGAAAATTGAACACCCTCCTCTCTGAGGTGAGGGTCCTCTGGGGAAAAGGCCGCATGAGGTGAGGTCCAAGCCCAAAAGCTTTGTCTGCTAAAAAAACAAACGGAAGTCCTTCAACATTGTCTTCATCCGGTGGCAGTGCCAGTCCACCAGCTTGGAGACGCCTGTAGAATTCAGTCCGCGCGAAAACTCCCCCATCAGACAGCCGGCCGTTCTTCCCCACGTCCACAAACAAAAATTCGTAGTGTGCCGACACTACCGCCATCAACACGATACTATGAAAACCTTTATAGTTGAAATAGTACGACCCCGAACGGGGTGGCGGCACTATGCGGACGTGTTTCCCATCTATTGCTCCACCGCAGTTCGGAAAATCACAACGCTGGGCAAATTGGGAAGCCACAGTCTGCCATTCCTGTGGCGTGGAGGGAAGCTGTGGGGACAAACAAAATAAAAATTATTAGTACTTTGGCACATAAACATTGCAAACACAATACAAAAACCATCATTGTGCAACATCAACAACAGGATTCACATTTCCTACAATCATTGTGGAGTGAGTATTTCTGTACAAAAATATAGGCCCACTTAATTATCAGACTCCACACCCCTCTGATGATAGAGCAATAAACATTTTTCGGTGGGGAGGTCAGAACTACAATGGAGTAGCCAAAAAATAAAAATAAAAATGGCTAGGTGTGTTTGGCCCTAGGATAGCATGCTGGACAGGTTTATAGTGGGTAAGGTCAAAATATGCAGGTAGCACAAAAAAATGAACATGGAAAGGTTAACAACATGCATGGGGAGAAAAGGGAACATTCAACACACAGCATATTACAATCTCATGGTTATTAGGGAAAAATATAAGATATTAGACTTTCGCACACATTTTTGGAAGACACATTGTGATGTTAAAATGAGGCAACTTACCTTAATATACTCCTCCTGCAGAACTTTGATGATGGCAGAACACGTCTCCGGTATGATGACCCCAAGCGCCTGGGGAGAGATGCCTGTCGAGAACTTGAGGTCCTGCAGGCTCCTCCCAGTCGCCAGGTACCACAACGTGGCAATAAGCCTCTGCTCGGCCGTGATGGCTTGGTGCATCACAGTGTCCTGCCTCGTGATATAGGGGACAGAAGATCCAGCAGACGGTGGAAAACGGGGTCCGTCATACGGAGATAATTCCGAAAGTCATCAGGATTATTCTCCTGGATTTCCCTAAGCAGAGGCATATGAGAGAACTGGTCACGCTCGCGCAACCAATTCTTGGCTCAGGAACTCCTCCTCCCCCTGTTCCTGGCCAAACTACTGGATCGATGAGCATATCCAGAAGCAATCCCATAACCAGCACCAATTCGCGAAAATCGACGCTGCTGCTCCATCATGGCTTCAAACCGGCCGGCTGGTCAGTCAAGAACACACTCCAACAGAAAGCACAATCAAATCCAGCACTACCTGCAAAGAACGCGCGGCAAACAAATACGAGCGGACAGGACGCCACTGACAAAGCAGAAACGACCTGAAAACCTGTATCCGATTGCCAACTACGATCCCGCAAGCACAAGCACTGAACCCGAGAATACTACCTGTTAAAACGCGGAGACTGAAAAGCGCGAATCGGCTCTAACCAAACCTTCGCTAACACGGAACTAGCAAAAGCGGAACAGAGGGCGGCGCCGTTGACTTTGGTCTTTCCCTTTATAGTGACGTCGTACGTGGTTTACGTGCCCGCGTTCTGGTCCGAGGGGATTTTGATCCGCTGGTGTGTACAAGCCAGCGGACCAACAGATAAATCGGCCTATCCGCTGATAAAAGTCCGCGGATAAATCCCAGCGGATAGATCCGGTCGTGTGTACAAGGCCCCAGAGTCTTTACCAATTAACTATAGACCTGTTAGTTTCACTTCTATAGTTGGGAAGATACTGGAGAGTTTAATAATAGACCACATAGACGAGTTCTTGCTGGAAAAAATGTTTCTAAGCAACAGACAGCATGGATTCATGAAAGACTGAAATTGTCAGACAAATCTGATTTCTTTTTATGAAGAGGTAAGTAAAACCTTGGACAGAGGCAGGGCTGTGGACGTGGTATACTTGGATTTTGCAAAAGTGTTCGATACAGTTCCCCACATAAAGCTAATGTGTAAGGTAAGTCTACAGGCTTGGAAATATCAGTTTGTAAATGGATAGAAAACTGTCTAAAAGACAGAATTCAGAGTAGTGGTTAATGATACTCTGAATGGTCTAAGGTTATCAGTGGTGTACCCCAAGGTTTAGTGCTGGGACCCTAATGCCACGTACACACGATCGTTTTTCGGGTTGTAAAAAATGACGTTTTCAGGCTCTAGAATTTTTTTTTTCCAACCCGATCATTAAAACGGCCTTGCCTACACACGATCGTAAAAAAAAAAATGCTCTAGCAAAGCACGGTGACGTACAACAAAGATAAAGGGGAAGTTCCATGCGGATGACGCCACCCTTGGGGCTGCCTTTGCTGATATCGTGTTAGTAAAAGACGATTCGCGCTTTTCAGTCTGTTAATGCGTGATGAATGTGCTATCTCCATTACGAACGCTAGTTTTACCAGAATGAGCGCTCCCGTCTCATAACTTGCTTCTGAGCATGCACAGGTTTTTCACGTCGTTAAAGCCCACACACGACCATTTTTTACAACCTTAAGAACCCGAAAAATGCTCTGAAGCCCACACACGATCGTTTTTAATGACATTAAAAAAAATGTCATTTTTTTACAACCCGAAAAACGATCGTGTGTACGCGGCATTACTTTTTAAATAATATATTGTCTGGGATCAAAAGTATAATTTCTGTCTTTGCAGATGTCACCAAGCTATTCAGTGGAATAACGTCCTTACAGGATGTCTCTAATTTACAAGCTGGCCTTAATGTCTAATTGGGCGACTATTAGGGGTGCGCATCTTCACTGGTCTCACGATTCGATTACGATTATCTGGTCAACGAATTGATTCCGCGATCACGATTGCTGATGCGCTCCCACTTCGCTCCCACTTCCGCTAGGTGGCCCTTCCTCCAAGCAATCTTCTGGGACACATCACAGGTCCCAGAAGATTGCTCGGCTATGCAAGACAGCTCAGTGAGACATGCACACCTGGCTGTGAAGCTGCAAGCTGTCACAGCCGGATGCCCACAGTAGTATTGCCAGCGCCGTGGACAGGCAGGGGAGAGCATGGAGTGTTCGGGTGGCCACGTCACTGGATTGTGGGACAGTTGAGTGTCTTTTTATTAAAAGTCAGAAGATACACTTTTTTTGTAGCTGCTGACTTAATAAACAAAATATTTACTGGAACTGCTTTGAATTAAAAATAACCTCACTCCTATAAAGCGGAGTTCCACCCAGTGGAACTTCCACTTTAAGCACTCCTTGCCCCCTGACATCCCACATTTGGCATGTAATTTTTTAGAGGGTGGGGGGTGTAACCTCTTTTTAGTCGGACTTCCTGTCCCACTTTCTCCTTCCTGTCCCGGCCACCTAGGAGGCGACTCATCTTGCCCTAGGTGGCCACTCCGTGCTAGCGATCTTCTGGGACACAATACTGGTCCCAGAAGATTGGCTGGTCAATGGCAGAGCGCAGTGCGCACTCGGCCATGAAGCCGTAAGCTGTCATAGCCGGGTGCCCACAGTAGATTTGATGGCGGAGAGGAGGGGGAGACGAGCGGAGCTCCAGGCGGCCGCATCGATGCACCATGGGACAGGTGAGTGTCGGTTTATTAAAAGTCAGCAGCTACACTTTTTGTAGCTGCTGATTTTTAATAAACTAAAAATAGGGTGGAACTCCCCTTTAAAAAGTGCACTAATCTGATGCACTACAGGGTACAGGCATTCACACACGGCTGCTGGAAGGTCAGGAGGGATTAGAATCCACAACTGACAAACAGCCCTGTGAGTTTCACTGTACTGTCTCTGTGCTGAAATTTCTCTGGGCTTTGCACATTCCAGCACACTAGGAGTTAATATAGTGGAATGTGCAAAGAGCCAGAGAAATGCCAGCACAGCCACCGGATGAAGACAATGTCTGCAGGTCGTTCAGAATACGGCCGCCAGACTGGTGACTGGGAAAAAAAAATGGGAATCAATCTCACCTTCGTTGAGAACCCTTCACTGGCTGCCAGTAAAAGACAGAATTGCATTTAAAGCACTCTGCCTGACACATAAGTGCATCCATGGGAAGGCTCCGCAATATCTTTGCGACAAGATAGAACCTCACAATTCGAATCGCGTTCTGCGATCCACCGACCAAAATCTGGTCAGGGTACCAAAGACCAAATACAAGTCCAAAGGAGAAAGAAGGTTTGCTTTTCAGGGTCCTAGACTATGGAACGCTTTGCCAACCAGCATTCGGTTGGAGGAAAACCATCTGACTTTCAGAAGACAGATCAAAACTCTGCTCTTTTGATGTCATGAGACACGAACAACTAGCGCCCAGAAGCGATTCAGTTCGCATGCGCCGCGCTTTATAAGTTTTTCATTCATTCATTCATTCAATGTTGAAGGACTTCCATTTTTTTTTCACGATTGTGTGTATGCAAGGCAGGCTTCACAAGAATCATGTCTAGAAAAACTTTGGGCCAGATTCACAAAGAGATACGACAGTGTATCTCCTGATACACCGTCGTATCTCTGAGTTGTGCCGGTCATATCTATGCGACTGATTCATAGAATCAGTTACGCATAGATATCCCTAAAACCCGACAGGTGTAACTGTGTTACACCGTCGGATCTTAGGCTGCAATTCCAGGCCGGCCGCTAGTTGGCGCTTCCCTATCTTTTACGCAACGATTATGCTAATGAGCAGTTACGCCGATTCCGAAATGAACGACCGCCTGGCGCTTTTTTTTTACGTCGTTTGCGTTCGGCTTTTTCCGGCGTATAGTTACCCCTGGGTCTATGAGGCGCAGCCAATGTTAAGTATGGCCGTCATTCCCGCGTCGAATTTTTAAATTTTACGTAATTTGCTTAAGTCGATTCACAAAAGCGATGGATGCAAGTTACGCTCACGCCGAAACCAATGACGTCCTAGCCACGTCATTGGAAGCAATGCACGCCGGGAAAATTCGCGGACGGCGCATGCGCAGTTAAATTGGCGCGGGGACGCGCCTGATTTAAATACTACACTCCCCCTAGCCGCGGAATTTGAATTCCGCCGGGGGATTTACAATACGCCGCCGCAAGTTTTGAGGTAAGTGCTTTGTGAATTACCCACTTGCCTCAAAAACTTGCGGCGGCGGATCTTAAATCACATAGGTTACGCGGATCTAAAGATACGCTAACCTATGTGAATCTGGCCCATAGTTTTTTTCCATGACATGAAAAACGGTCGTGTGTACGCGGCATTAGAGCAAGGATAGTTTTTCCACAATCCTCATTTGTTGTGTCTTGGCACTAGGACTCCGGTGCAACATGGGATCCGACTTGTGAGATCCCAAGTGAATAATATAACTGGGTACTAACATTGATCAAGGAAAAATCCTATTGCCTCTCGGGGGATCAGGAAGGATTTATTTTCCCCTGCTGTAGCTTATTGGATCTTGCTTTGCTGGTGTTTTTCGCCTTCCTCTGGATCAGCTGTGGGTGAAGGATTGTGTATATAGGATTGTATGATTTTTATTTTTTTTGGTTGAACTAGATGCACTTGTCTTTTTTCAACCTGACTAACTATGTAATAATGTGAGTCGCATGACATGTGAAATGCAATGTTTCGCTATGAGAGCTGTCTTAACTGATGCTACACAAGTCGCTCCGACTTTAGAAAAGGTGCCTGCACTACTTTGGTCTCCTAAATAGCATCCAAGTCAGAATGAAGTCACAGGGTAATGTCGCAGGCAAAGTCATATGCAGCAGTGTGAACTGAGCCTAACACAACCTGAATCTCAGGCTCATGGGGTTACAGAAGTTGTCAGACATGATAGTAACAAAGAAAAACATTTCTGTATCTTATTCTGCGTACACACAACCGTTTTTTCCGCCGGAATAAACTCCAATGGAATTCCGCTCAAGCTGTCTTGCATACACACGGACACACTAAATTCCAACTGTCAATAACGCGGTGACGTACGACACTAAGACGAGCCTAGAAAAATGAAGTTCCGAGCATGCGTCAAATTGTTTCGGAACATGCATGGTTTTTCGCCGTCGAAATTCCATACAGACGAACGGAATTTCCGTCGGAAAAAAAGAGAACATGGAATTTCCGACGGAAAAAGTCCAATGGGGCTCACACACAGTCGGAATATCCGATGAAAAAATTCCATCTGACTTTTTGTGTACGCGGCATAAGGTTCAAAAGAGGATGGGTCACTTTCTCTGGTCTGCATGTAAAGGTAAAGAAGAAAAAATTAGACAGCACTTCTTATTTGGTTGGAGATCGGTAGGGATGGGTGGTTCCGCCTGGGTTTAATTTGTAGCCAGTTTCATGAATAATCCTCAAAATAAAATAAAAATCTAAACTTTTGTCTTGTGATAGAACAGTGGACTTGTTTAATATTGCTAAAAGCAATGACGATGTGCAAAGAGTAGTAACCCGCATGATGTGATTATATATATTTTTAATCAGCTAAGAGCAGTCAGAACTGTAAATTATTATAACTGATTGGTTGTATTGAGCTGCTGCACTAATTGGTGATTGGTTGCTGTGGGCTACTACAATTTGGCTATTTTTCATTTGCCCTATTAAGAAGTCCATATGAGTTTGGGTTTACAGTCTATTATTGGCTTCTAGCAGCCCACAGCTTAGTCCCTAATGGTTAAATACAAAAAAAGTCACGCTACAAAGCATATTCTGCAACGTGAGCTCTGGACGGCTGCAGTCTGCAATAAAATATGACAATTAAATGCTGTACATAAATGTAAGCAATATCAAATGACAGTGAGTCGTTTCCAACTCTTTGGTGGCATAGCTAAAAAGTATTACTTGTCATAAGTCAAGAAATTGGTGTTTTAATCTGAAAAATGTATCAGTGGAAATGCAATTAAAAGGGAAGTCTGTGCAGTAAAGCATGCAATTCCCCTCGTTTCCCTGACATATAGGTGCATTAACATTCACAGTGATGTGCCATACAGAAATTAGGGAATAGTGTTATCACATTAGTTTTCCTTGTAGGGAGCTCATGTTGTGTAATTTAACTGTTTAAATTGATTCCTTCTTTCTTGTAATGAGTCATAAATAATAAGCAGTGCTTACTGATAAGATAATTTAGATGCCTACCTGGCCAGTGGTAGCAGCAAATACACTTCTTTAACAAGGTCCCCAATGTGTTATGAAATAGATACAAATTATTGTGGAGAAGAAGGAATATTAAATTTACTCCTGGGTTTCTAAAACAGGTTGTTCAATAACAATAGTAAATATGAATACAGTTACAGCCAAACTCCTAAATGGCCAGAAATAAAAATGCATTTTATGTGAAAGAGGTGCATTCAAAGGTATGTATGTAAAGTGCAGAAAAAACGGAAAATTGTATACTCACCTTTCCGTAATTTTCCTTTCCTGACACATCTTCATGGCAGCACACACTGGGTTGTGACTCCGCCCCCACAACCTGACAGGATTGGTTAGCTATAAATTCGAAGGGGAGACACCCGGCATCATTCTCCGTAAATATCATCATCATTGAACAACAGGGTGGGCAGCTGTGTGCTGCCATGAAGATGCGTCAGGAAAGGAAAATTACGGAAAGGTGAGTATACAATTTTCCGTTTTCCTGACGCATTCATGGCAGCACACACTGGGAAATAACTCGCTAGTCGGGCGGGTTCAATGCAAAAAGTTTTTTATTTTCTTATAGAGCCGAAGAATTGGCCCTAAAGATAGATCTGCCAAACTCGGAAGTTGCCAACAGAGCGGCGTCCACCCTATAGTGGGTGATGAAGGTATGCCTGGAGGACCAGGTTGCTGCTCTGCAGATGGTCTCTGAAGAGACTCCACAATAAGCTGCCCAAGAGGTAGCCACTGCCCTGGTTGAATGCGCTTTGATGCCCTCTGGGATCTCCAGCTGTTGAGTGGAATATGCTTTCCCGATCGCTTTAACTAGCCAAGAGGCGATGGTCCGAGAGGAGGCAGCCTGACCTCGTCTGGCTCCGTGAGGTATAATCAGGAGGGCGTCTGTTGACCGAAGGTGGATAGTGGCCGACAGGTAGTTAGAAATTGCAGACTTAATGTCCAAGGCATGCGGTTCACCCACTTCGTTAGAAAGACATGGCAAGACAATGTCCTGGCCGTAATGGAAGGCCGAAGTAACCTTGGGAAGGAAGCGATCCGAAGGCCTTAGTATCACCCTGTCGGGCAGGAAAACTAAGTATGGCTCTTTCGACATGAGAGCCTGCAACTCCGACACTCTCCTAGCCGAAGCAATGGCAATGAGGAAGGTCAATTTCAGGGTCAGGTCCCATAAGGAGATAGAGTTGAGTGGGAAGAAGGGAGGATTGGACAGCGCCTCCAGAACTACTGAAAGATCCCAAGCCGGAAAGGATGGTTTTCTGGGCGGCCTAATCTTAATACATGCCCTCATAAACTGAATTATCAATGGGTGTAGGGCCCATCTGGTGCCCGTCTTGGCAGACAGAGCGGAGATTTGTACTTTCAGGGTGCTTGAGCTCAGGCCTTTGTCAATGCCTGTCTGTAGGAATTCTAGGATCTGGTAAGGATCCGGAGAGGCGTGATTCCAACCTTTGAGTTGTGCCAAGTGGGCGAATCTTTCCCAAACTCTGGTGTAGACCGTGTTTGTGGTGATCTTCCTGGCCTGCATTAAGGTTGCTATAACTGCCTGGGAACATCCTTGTTCTCTAAGCCTAGCCCTCTCAACCTCCATGCTGTTAAGTGGAGTCTGTCCGGAGCCGGATGGAGGAGCTGACCCTGGTGAAGGAGGTCTGCTGAGACCGGCAGGTGGATTGGAGGTCGGGTATTGAGCTGCAGTAGAGTCGTGAACCACGGTCTCCTTGGCCAGAATGGTATTATTGCGATCACCGTGGCCGATGATCTTCGGAGCCGGGATAGGAACCTTGCTATCAAGGGAGTTGGGGGAAAGATGTACCCCAGATTGAAGTTCCATGGATGAAGAAGGCAATCTGTCCCCTCTGCTGTCGGAAAGGGAACTCTGGAAAGAAACCTCACGCATTTGGCATTCGCTGGTGTTGCTGCCAGGTCGATCTCTGGAGCCCCCCATGCCTCCGTGAGAATGGAGAACTCCCGGAGGTTCAGAGACCACTCGTTGTTTGAACGAAGTTCCCTGCTCAGGAAGTCGGCTAGCGTGTTCTGTGCCGCTGGAACGTAAACTGCTCTCAGGTCTAATAGTTGAGCCTGTGCCCATTCCATTATGGGGTGAACCTCCTCTAATAGAGTGTGGCTTCGTGTACCGCCCTGTCTCTGGACATAGGCTACCGCCACCTTGTTGTCCATCCGGATTAAAACAGTCTTCCCCTGTAGCAGAGGCGCGAAGGCTAAGAGTGCCTGGAACGCAGCTCGGAGCTCCAAAATGTTCGAAACTGTGCCCCGGCCAGGGAAGTGCCACGGTCCCTGGGCAGTCTGGTCCCGGTAGTGAGCTCCCCAGCCCTTCTCGCTGGCATCCGAGGTCACGATCTCCGGACTCGGAGGAACTATAGGTCTGGATCTCCTGAGGTTGGGAGGATATGTCCACCATACAAGAGCTTGTTTCACTTGACTGGGGATTCTGATATGTTGGTGCATTGAAACTCCGTCCCACTGCTTTAGAAAGGAGTTCTGGAAGGTCCTCATGTTCCATTGGGACCACTGCATCATGGGAATAGTTGAAGACATTGAGCCCAGTACGCTGAGGCAGGTTTTGGCTGACGCGAGTCTGGAGGACAGTAAATTCCGTACCTTCTGAACTAGAGGTTCCACCTTCTCCAGGGGCAGCTGTACCCTGTTCTGCTTGGTGTCCAATTCTGCCCCAAGGAATGTCATCACCTGTGAGGGTTGAAGGCTGCTCTTCCGCCAATTGACCAGCCAGCCGAAATTCTGAAGGGTAGAGATCAGGATCTCCCGCTGGAGGAGCAGAGTCTCCTGGCTTGCTGCTAAAAGCAGGATGTCGTCTAGGTAGTGATGTACCCGGAGCCCCCTCTCCCTGAGGAGGGCTATGAGAGGTAGGAGGACCTTTGTGAACGTCCTGGGTTTCCCGAAGAGATGCCGAACGGTAGGCAACGGAATTGGAAGTGATGTTGACTGATGGAAAAGCGTAGAAACTTCTGAAAGGCGGGATGGATTGGCACATGGAGGTAAGCGTTGGAAAGATCCACTGACAGCATCCAATCCCCGAGATTTACTGCCAGAAGAATAGACTGGAGACTCTCCATCTTGAAAGCTTCTATCTGAATTCTCCTGTTGAGTCGCTTGAGGTCCAGAACGGGCCGAAGGTCCCCAGATTTCTTTCGGACCAAAATTAGAGGGGAATAAAATCCCCTGCCTCTTTGGTGCGAAGGAACTTCTACGACTGCTCCCTTCAGGACTAGCTCCGAAACATATCGGACGAGAAGCTTCCTCTTGTCCGGAGAAGATGGAATCTTGGTGGGTTGGAAGACGGTGTGAGGTAATGCCCCCATAAAGTTCCACTTGTGACCCTGATCGATCGTGGAAAGAGTCCATGGGTCGTTTATGTGCTCTGACCAAACTTGTGCGAAAGCCCTGAGCCTGGCGCCCACCTGAGCTGGGTGGGCAGGCAAAACTTCAAAAAGACTTTGGTTGTTCCCCTGCGGTAATGGCTTTGGCCTTCTGAGCCCTTGCAAAGGGAGGGCGAGAAGCTCTTCAATCTCTCCTAAACTCCTTTCCGGGGCGATAGGTTCTGGCATCTCTGTATCTGTCAGGCAGATTTCGCCTGAAGGTAGGGCCCCTCTGAGGTTTGGGCCTCCTGTCCGAGGGAATAAGCCCCGACTTTCCTCCCGTGACCTTGGAGATCGCTGAATCCAACTTAGCGCCGAACAAGTTTGAGCCGTCGTATGGTATCTTGCACCAATTGGATTTTGATGTTGTGTCAGCGACCCAGGGCTTCAGCCATAAGGCTCTGCGGGCCATCACTGAGGCTAGCATGGATCTAGCCGAGGAGCGAATGGCGTCTACTGAAGCCCCCGCCACAAAGTCACCCGCCAGCCTGATCTCCTGTAGAGAGGATACCACCTCCGCCTGGTCAGTACCTTCTAGGAGGGCCTTCTCAGCATTGGCTGCCCATGCGGAAATGGCTCTGGCAACAGCCGCCGTGGTAATAGCTGGCCTGCAGGCTCCCCCTGCCGTAGAGTATGCCTTTTTTAGCTCCAAGTCAATCTTGCGGTCGAGGACGTCTCGGAACGAGACCGCGTCTTCTATAGGCAACGTGACATGCCTGGCTAGCCGCATTAAGGATGAATCAACGATGGGAGCGTTGATGAGAGAAGAAACCTTAGACTCCTTCAGAGGGTATAACTTAGCGAGCTTATTAGACAGACCGGGCCGCTTATCTGGTCTTTCCCACTCGTCCTTGATGAGGTCTTCCAATTCCTCAATAAAGGGGAACAGTTCGGGGTCCCTCCTTAATTCTGGAAAGTATTTCCCCACCTTTGGTGGTTCCGCCACAGGCTCTTCCCATCCTATGGCCTCTTTAACAGAGCGTGCAAAGGGCTCGACCAAGCAAAAATCAAAGCCTGAAATCATCTCCTGTTCCTCCTGATCGGGAAAGGTTCCTGCCGGCTGAGTATACGGATTGAAGGCTGAAGAGGTGCCCGGAGTGGGTTCATCGCAGGCCAGAGGGGCCATGGTCCAGGCTGCTTCCTGTGTAGGCTCTCTTGAGCGATTAGAAGCGACTCTGGTATCCGTCTCCCTTTCCTTCGTTGCTTCGTTGAAGCATGAGTGACAGGCTAGTTTTCCTGGCATTGCAGTAGCACCGCATACCCAGCAGGTGTTTGCTGCAGGACGGGCATGGTAATGTTCACGGTGCGATGAGGGAGACCGTCTGCGGTGGGACCGACTGCGACGGGAGCGGCTGTGGTGTGATCGGCTGTGCCTTGATCGATGGTAACGGGAGGAAGACCTCGACCGACTTCTGTGGGACTTCCGGCTTGATGCATGCCTGGATCTCTCCATGGTCATATGATGGCCTCCATACCTCGTTTGTTGGTGGTGGTCTGCTAGGGCAGTGGGTTCCATGAAGAGGACAGGGACAGCAGCAGATATGGAAGCTGGAGGAAAAAGGCATAAATAGAGGTTAAAAAAAGGCAGGATTAGAAATGCCTGGAAGGGAAGAGGAGCTGGAGTACCTGGGAAAGAAATCCAGAGAAAAAACAGCAGAGCAGCAGCCTAGGGAAGGAAAACAAAAAATTTCATTTATTTTTATTTTTTTTAAATTCGGCGCCGCCGTCGCGGCGCTGATGACGTCATCGCGCATGCGCAGTAGCGCCGCGTGCATTCCCGCCGCCATCTTGGAAGAGGGCGAAAGACACTGGCGCTGTCATCAGTGTGCTGCGCCCAGCGCCGAATGGACAGGAGGACGCAGGGAGGCGGGGGAGAAGCATGGGACTACAAGGACCTGCAAGCCCAGCATAAGGAGGTACACTAAGGGCAGAAAGAAATAAGGATTAAGCAGGCAAAAACGAGGGTGCATAAAAACACAGCAAGAAACACAGCAGAGCAGCAGCTCTATGGTAAAGGATACTGATCATACAGAGTAACCCACTGCCGAATCTAAGCTTGTTTAAAGCTTGTAATATGCCAGGATATTGCGGGGATTTTAGCCCTTGAGACCACCAGAGCGGGGCTCCCCCCATAAAGCTCTATTAGAGACTGCACAGGGGGGACTTCCAAACAGGAGAGGCTGAACCTGCAGGGGCGATAGCGGTAGGAGGCAGCTGTACGTCCACGTCCTTGTCAGGTGAGGATAAAAAAAGAGAATGATGCCGGGTGTCTCCCCTTCGAATTTATAGCTAACCAATCCTGTCAGGTTGTGGGGGCGGAGTCACAACCCAGTGTGTGCTGCCATGAATGCGTCAGGAAAAACAGTTTCCCTGGCAATATAGAGCCCCACTATACAATTTATACTGCACAAACAGACGGTCCCCTAGTTACAAACATCTTACTTACAAAGGACTCCTATTTACAAACGGAAGTGAGAGGAAATCTACCCCTAGGAAGGGAAATTCGCTCCTGTAAGAGTTAATATGGGAAAATGGTGTCTCCACTGAAGCTTTATCGCCAAGGCTTGTTTCCACAACAACCTAAGATTTTCAAAATCCATTTGTCATTGGGACAGAAAGTGAGGTAACATCTTCTGAACAGGGGCACAGACAGCAAAACAAATGTTACAGGGGCAATGACCCTTCCCTATGTTATCCAAAAAGCTTAAAAACAGGTTTTACACTTAAAAAATGTACCTGTTCCGACTTACAGACAGATTCTACTTAAAGCGGGGGTTCACCCAAAAATACATTTTTAACATTACATTCAGCCGAGTTGTCCTAATGACAATCGGCTGTTTTTTTTCCTGTACATACCTTATTTCACCGCCGCTTCCGGGTATGTCTTCTCCGGGACTGGGCGTTCCTATCTGATTGACAGGCTTCCGACCGTCGCATACTACGCGTCACGAGTTGCCGAAAGAAGCCGAACGTCGGTGCGGCTCTATACGGAGCCTGCGCACCGACGTTCGGCTTCTTTCACAACAGTTCACAATTTACTTTCACTTTCAGTTAGGCAGGTAATAGACGGTGCAAATTTCTTTCCTACATCCACAGATTGCAGGAAAGAAACTTGCATGATTCCCCCATCAACAGACAGTGGTGACAGGGGAATATCCCTCCTGCCCAGCAATTGTATTCTCCTGACAATCAGTGATTATCACTAGTGAATACAGCAACCACTAGTGATATTCATAAGAGAATCTGCTCATTAATGGTTAAAATCTCAGACAGTTCCTGCTGAACCAGCTGAGATTTAAACTGTCTATGACTGGTCTTGGCTCTTAGGCAGCCCATACATTGATCACTTTTTTTCATTCAACTATTCGGTTGAATGAAAAAAAAAAAAGAAATCCAATTCCCCCATCTACACATTATAGGTGGATGGGGGAATCCTCCCAGTGTGGACCAGTTCTGGAACAACCAGAGTTGCTGTCCTGTCCCGGCTATTCACAGCGCTGGTCTCTGTCCCCATGGCAGCGGCGGCAGCACATTGGAACCCAGTGCTGGTTACTTTATGGGGCTGATGTACAGGAGGGCAAGCACAATTTGTTATTAGACATGGGCTGGGCATGTTCAAAATTCCACATGCCAGAGCCTGCCAGGAAGCGCACACTGCACAGCGCTAATCATAGGCAGTGAGACATTTCCCCGGTCCGCAGCTGCACAGATCAGGAAATGTCTCAGTGGCTGTGATTAGCACTGTGGAGTGTCGGCTTTCTGGCGGGATCGAGAATGTGGGATTTCAAACACACCTGAGCCCATCTCTATTGGTTGTAGACAGTTGAGCTCCCTGCAGGTTGCTTAGCAGCAGTGGAGCCTTCTCTGACATGCTGATCGTGATGCAATCCAGGTGATGCTCCTAGTCAAATCCTAGTGTTAAACATCAGTGATTTTATTGATCAAAGCCCACACTTTACAGGCACAGAGCCCACATGGCTGCTGAACATACTTTTGATTATATATATGTGGTTGTACTCTTGATGCTAATAAATACTGTTTATTAGATCTGACTGGGAGCATCACCTGGATCACATCCCGATCAGCATGTCAACAGAGAAGGTTATACAGCATTACTGCTGCTAGGTGACCAGCTGGGGGCTTGGCTCTCTATAACCAATAGTGCCAGCCTTCCCCTGCATGCACCTATAATGTTACCAGCACTAGGTCCTAATAGACTGCCGCCGCTGCCAAGGAGACAGATGCCAGACCAGCACTGTCAATAGCAGGGACAGGACAGCTGGGGAACCCCACAGTGGCAGAACACCAGGGCCCGGTGGCAAGACAACCTTTGCAACCCTGATAGTTCTCCCACTGCTTTGGACCCTTATATTTTCTTGGTGTGCTGGTGACATATATCTCTTGTTTTCTGCCACATTGGGGGGCTCCAGTATAGTAGGAAGGGAGCTCACTGCAGAACATGTGAAAGGGCCCCTTGTGGGATCATAGTAAAGGGCCCCAGGATATATATATATATATATATATATATATATATATAAAATTGCATTTTATAGTTGCCCCCCTACTTTTGTCCCTGTTTCCCCATGTGCCCCCCCTAAATATGAAAGCTGGAGACGCCACTGGGTAGAATTAATGATTTATCTCATGAATATGTGCCCTTGTTATTGCATGAGAGTATTTTGCTAGTTTTGTTAGTTGTAGCTTGTCATTGCATGCTATTGCTAAGCCTGTAATCTACAAGCACCTCTAGATTCTTTCCCATAACTTAAAATTACTTGATATTGAACTTCATCTGCCATTTTGATTCCCAACCAATATACTGTGCTGAAGTTATTTCCCTGCATAACTTGGTATCATCCACAAATACTGAAAGTGCATTCTTATTTCCAACTTCTTTATCATTATTAAATGATATATAATTACTAAACAAACTAAACAGAATTGTGCCCAAGACACAACACTCACAATTTCAGACCATTTGGGGAATGAGTCATTTATCACTCTGGACCATTCATGTAACCAGTTTACTATCCATTTAAATACAATTTCATGAACTCCAATAGACCTTATTTTTAGATTAACCTCCCTGGCGGTTTTTTCGAGTGTGGCTCGGTTAAATTTCTTTAACCATTAGCGGTAACCCCGAGCCACACTCGGAATTGAATCGCAAGATCCTGGTGCAGTATGCTTACCTTTTCCCCAGGGTCCTGTGATGTCCCCCCTCTGTGTCCGCGGGCTGTGTTCTCCTCTCGATGCCTCTGTGTGCCGGGCTTCGTTCCCTGCGAGCGTCGCAAAGCACGGGGATGGAGCATGGCGGCAAATTCAAAAAGTACACAAATTATAACACATACAATACACTGTAATCTTACAGATTACATTACCGTATGAAATTATTTCACATCTCTTTTGTCCCTAATGGTTTGTCCAGTGCCCTGCATGCACATTTATATTATATATACTGTTCTTTCTGCCTGAAAACTGGAGATTGTCCATAGCAACCAAAAAGTGTCCCTTTACGTCAAAAGTGGTTTTAGACCAGCTAGAAAACAGCGATAGTGAATTAGAACACTTGCAGAATAGAGTGATAGTGAATCGGGGGGGAAATTAATTGTATTATTATTATTTTTTTTTATAATTATTTATACTTATTTATTATATTAAAATTTATGAGTTTGTTTTTCAAACTTTATCATACCCGGGATGTCTACTAGACTTGTTTGGACAGATTTAAGTGTGCTATTACTAAGAATTACAGGCCTACAATATAAAACGACAAATTTCTATGCAAAACAATTGTACCTATAAAGTGTGGGGGTGCTCTCGCGCCTACCAAATAAAACTCAAGATGAGAATGAAAATAATGTTAATGTGAAATAAAGTATCTAAAAATAATTATATTGCTGCTCAATCTAATAATGTATATATGTGAATAAATACAGTAGAGTGATGAAAGATAAAGTGATAAGCGCAATAATGGTGACTGTGTATCAAAAGTGATGGTCAGTGAACCAAACTGATCATGAACTAAGAATAAAACCACAGTGCCATAAAATAAACAATGATAATAAACAATGATAATCCTAACCAGCATGTGGCAAGTGAAAAATAACATACACAAATGGCTGTGATGCTGTGAACTGTCAGCAGACAAATAATAATCTCTATGAGTCCTGAGATACGTGCACTAATTGTGGAGCCTCAAATAAGGATGTGCATAAAATAAATTAAATAAGCATCAATCAATGCAGTAAACAGTTCCACAAAACAGTATAAATCTCCAAAACGGTGATGTTGTGATTTCAGGGATCTTCCAATGCAGATCTTCAAAGATTTGTGCTCACAGAGCGCTTACCTTCCCAAAGAAGTAATCAAGCCTTGATTATATGGATGTCCATAAGGGGTGCTGTTGGATCTACATCTGAGTATAGATGTCCAGGACGTCCTGTGTAATCCTGTACTGTCAGCTCCAAACTTCTGGTGGACATCGATGGTGCTCAGCATGAAAGAATAAAAGGATAGCTTCCCATAGTGTAGTAAATCAAGGGCTGGTTTATTGTAAAAAACGCTGGATTTACAATTAAAACAAAGTAAAAACGAAAGGAAAAATAGCTGATCACAGCTTCCTGATGGGTTCCTATAGTAAGCCCGTCCCTTAAATGTTACGCCACGTCACGTGGCTTCATCAGAGGTGACGGATTGGTTGTTGGGCTTGTCTTTTATATGAGACAACAGGAAATAGTTCGGCAGCCATTTTGCCAGAGAATATGTCTCTGAACAGGCGGCGGCCATTTTAGCGGTGGGTTTACTTCAACATAACCGTGTCAATAGATCCAGAGCGCTGTGTGTTCCCGGCGGCCATCATGTTGTAGCCCAAATCGGGACAGCAAGGAAGTGGCTCGTTGAAGCCTGGGAATAGACAGCGTTGTGGATGATCTAGAGCTAACAGTGGCTAAAACATAATGATTAAGCTATCTGGTATGTGAATGAAACATATACTTGCTGCCATAAGTATGTTGATGAATAATTAAAAACGATACATCATAATACATAATCAACAAATGGTGGACCAAAGTTAATTTTGTCTATATATATAGAACCACATATATTAACTGTATAATATCAGCTGATAAATACACAATATAGAAAAATATATATATAGTAAAAATATATAATATAAAAATAAGGAATGGATCTGGGATAAAAATATATAAAATTGCAATAAAATATGAATATATATGTGTATATGAAAATATATTAAAAATTACTTAAGAAACAGTTTAAATCAAATTCTACATTCATACCATCAGGTACCATGGCATGTAAGCTGTGTATCCATCTAGATTCTTTCTGGCTGATGGACCTTACCATGTGTGCCCCTCTCCAAGGTTTTTTATATTTTTCTATGCCCCAGAAGGTGAGATGCTTGGGGTCTTTATTGTGGAAAAGTGCAAAGTGCTTACTGACATTATGGTCAGGATAAAAGAACATATTCAAAATATTTTAAAAGGGTTCCCGAAACATAATGTCAGTAAGCACTTTGCCACAATAAAGACCCCAAGCATCTCACCTTCTGGGGCATAGAAAAATATAAAAAACCTTGGAGAGGGGCACACATGGTAAGGTCCATCAGCCAGAAAGAATCTAGATGGATACACAGCTTACATACCATGGTACCTGATGGTATGAATGTAGAATTTGATTTAAACTGTTTCTTAAGTAATTTTTAATATATTTTCATATACACATATATATTCATATTTTATTGCAATTTTATATATTTTTATCCCAGATCCATTCCTTATTTTTATATTATATATTTTTACTATATATATATTTTTCTATATTATGTATTTATCAGCTGATATTATACAGTTAATATATGTGGCTCCATATATATAGACAAAATTAACTTTGGTCCACCATTTGTTGATTATGTATTATGATGTATCGTTTTTAATTATTCATCAACATACTTATGGCAGCATGTATATGTTTCATTCACATACCAGATAGCTTAATCATTATGTTTTAGCCACTGTTAGCTCTAGATCATCCACATCGCTGTCTATTCCCAGGCTTCAACAAACCACTTCCTTGCTGACCCGATTTGGGCTACAACAAGATGGCCGCCGGAAACACACAGCGCTCTGGATCTATTGACACGGTTATGTTGATGTAAACCCACCGCTAAAATGGCCGCCGCCTGTTCAGAGACATATTCTCTGGCAAAATGGCCGCCAAACTATTTCCTGTTGTCTCATATAAAAGACAAGCCCAACAACCAATCCGCCACCTCTGATGAAGCCACGTGACGTGGCGTAACATGTAAGGGACGGGCTTACTATAGGAACCCACCAGGAAGCTGTGATCAGCTGTTTTTCCTTTCGTTTTTACTTTGTTTTAATTGTAAATCCAGCGTTTTTTACAATAAACCAGCCCTTGATTTACTACACTATGGGAAGCTATCCTTTTATTCTTTCATGCTGAGCACCATCGATGTCCACCAGAAGTTTGGAGCTGACAGTACAGGATTACACAGGACGTCCTGGACATCTATACTCAGATGTAGATCCAACAGCACCCCTTATGGACATCCATATAATCAAGGCTTGATTACTTCTTTGGGAAGGTAAGCGCTCTGTGAGCACAAATCTTTGAAGATCTGCATTGGAAGATCCCTGAAATCACAACATCACCGCTTTGGAGATTTATACTGTTTTGTGGAACTGTTTACTGCATTGATTGATGCTTATTTAATTTATTTTATGCACATCCTTATTTGAGGCTCCACAATTAGTGCACGTATCTCAGGACTCATAGAGATTATTATTTGTCTGCTGACAGTTCACAGCATCACAGCCATTTGTGTATGTTATTTTTCATTTGCCACATGCTGGTTAGGATTATCATTGTTTATTATCATTGTTTATTTTCTGGCACTGTGGTTTTATTCTTAGTTCATGATCAGTTTGGTTCACTGACCATCACTTTTGATACACAGTCACCATTATTGCGCTTATCACTTTATCTTTCAAAACAATTGTACCGCTTTGAGTTGCAAAAATCTGACATAATCATACCGCCAGGGTGGCTACACCTTTATGATGCACAGCATCAAATGCTTTATCGAAATCTAGATAAGCTACAACCACTAGAATTCCACCATACAATTTCCTTTTTACTTCTTCATAGAACCATAACAGGTTGGTAACAGATGTCACCCTTCCTAACTCTAGCCAAACCCAAAGAAAAAAGGAATTACTTTAAAACAAATTTGTCGTCTACAATAATGTGCATAGAGCCTAATCATCTAATCATGTACAAGCAGCAATGTGAGCATTCCATCGCTGCTCTGGTACTGGGACTGTTCCATCTAGAAGAATGCATGCCACTGTGGTACTGTGACCTATAAAAATACTTGGGCTGTCTTTGCTGAACTCCTTCTGAAAACGTGCCTGGCCAAACTTCAGCATTTTTCGAGAAGTAAGAAATTCTGATAAGCACACCTTTTTTCAGTTAGTGATCTGGATAGTACAAAGACCAATAGATCAGAGTGACATCCAGGAAATTAATAATTTTAGGTGATCTCAACATTGGCAGCCTACATGTTCCTTATAGTTCAAGTCACCTTTAAGCTCACCAAACATGTTATAAGCTTATTGTACAATCTAGTTTAGATCTATCAAAATCTATGTAGTTAAAGAGCTTCTAGACTGGCTACAAAATGACTGATTAGCTTAGGTAGGTGCTCATATGGTGACCACTAATGCATTAAAATACTGATGCTTTTCATGGGTTACCTGAATTTGGTTCCAGATCACATCCAGGTTACCCTTTGCCCGCGTTGCTAAACGCAACATAGTAAAATCAAAAAGCAAGGCATTCAGTTTTGCAGACTCAGTGCTTATAAGCCAGTCTTAATGTCACCTAAACCATTTAGATAACAGACAGACCAGTAAAGTCTTGGGTATATTCCTATTGCACACGTTCCTGGAAAACAAGGCTCATCAATAGTGGGTGCTGTAGTGATTACCAGCTGGATCTTGGAGATATCAAGAAAGTGTACATATTCGCAGCATCACACGCTTGATGAAGAAGTCCTGCGTGACTCCGAAAGGTTGCACTGGTCTTTGTGATGTGATCTCTCTATGGCTTTTAAAGGCTTTTTTTCATTTGCTTAAAAAAAAAAAAAACACACAAAATCATGAAGTATTAGTTTGTATTTTGTCCAAAATTTGTAAATGCACTAACCCACTCAACGCGTCTCCTGTCTGGTAAAAGTAAACCTTTCACTGTATGAAAGCAGGCAATTCAGACCAAGCATTTGAAATTAAAATTTGTGGTTGAAACTTGTGTTTACCTTTCTTATAGGCCAGGGGTCTCCAAACTATGGCCTGCTCCAAGATTTTTTTTACAGCCTATAGCAACCTTAGCTGGCTGGCAGTAGATGTACCAATCTGTGTGTCGTAATCGTGAGATGCCAGCCATGACATTCCCAATTCTTCAGTGAAGATTTTCATCTTCCACTTCTGCTGATCTGATTGCTCTGTCCCCAGCATTTACAGGAGGACCTTCCTCCATGCAGAGGGTCTTCCTCCATGCAGACCTACACTGCCTCCTTACTTTTTCCCTGTTGCTCTTCTGCATGAAAGTCAGGATGGAACTCCTTGATGTACTCTGCTGAGCAATACTGGGAGCAAGGGAGGAACTGTGCTGGGCACTCCAGAATGTAAGGGGCACTTTGCTGGGCACTCCTGGAAGTAAAGGGGGACACTGCTGGGCACTTCTGGATTTAAGGGCGGACTCTGCTGAGCACCCATGTATTTAAGGGTGGACTCTTTGCTGGGACTCCTGTGTGTAAGTTGAGGACTCTGCTGGGCACACCAGGATGTAAGCAATGGCTTATTCTTTTCTTTAAATTTTAAAACTGATCTGACCCTTGAATATTGTAGAATGTACAATGTGGCCCTTGTACTGAATAGTTTAGAGTCCCCTGATTTAGGCTACTGATTCTAACCACTCTAAAAATAGGCATTTTCAGAGAGATCCAGTAGCAAGAATTCATCGTTCATTGTGTGTGATTGCACTAGATGGCAGTATTTACCTAGGATACAGGACCACACTTTGCCTTTCCATAAACCTGATCATGAAAGGAGCCCCCCTGTCTGGAGGATAGTTACATGTTCCCTTTTTAGATATTTAAAAAATAATAATACTATCATTTAATAAATTTCAGCCTACACTGTATACACCAGAAGCAAGTTATGACCTTGCCTTTATAGCAATGTAGTCAGTTAACATTTCCTAATCTTTTACCCTTCGGAGACATTAACTATAATTGTAGTATAAGAATAAAAATGTTCATGCTGAAACTATGATTAATTCAAGACTCTGATCTGACCCCGTGCCTGGGTAGTTTTGAAGTTATGGCAATAACTTGCTATTTATAAACTTGTTCCTCTGGGTAGCACAAAGGGTCACCCAGCTTTATAAAACAACTTTTTATGTTTCAGTAAATTTCTATTTTTAAATGTAAAAAAAATTAAAAATACATACATTATATATATATATACATTAAACACTGTTTGACTTTCTCAAATAAATCTTGTTCAATTACAATAAATAACTGCAGGAACCATGGGCCAGATTCACGTAGAATCACGGCGGCGTAACGTATCGTAGATACGTTACACCGCCGCAAGTTTTCATCGCAAGTGCCTGATTCACCAAGCACTTGCGTGAAAACTTACGCCGGCGGCCTCCGGCGTAAGCCCGCGTAATTCAAAGGGGCGTGTGCCATTTAAATTAGGCGCGCTCCCGCGCCGGACCTACTGCGCATGCTCCGTTTTGAAATTCCCGCCGTGCTTTGCGCGAAGTGACGTCATTTTTTCGAACGGCGACGTGCGTAGCGTACTTTCGTATTCCCGGACGTCTTACGCAAGAAAAAAAAATTGAAATTCGACGCGGGAACGACGGCCATACTTTAACATGGGCTGTGTAAAGTTAGGGCAGCTAAAACGACGACTAACTTTGCGACGGGAAACTAGACTAGCAACGACGTAGAGAACGTGAAAAACCGTCGTGGATCGCCGTAACTACTAATTTGCATACCCGACGCTGGTTTACGACGCAAACTCCCCCCAGCGGCGGCCGAGGTATTGCATCCTAAGATCCGACAGTGTAATTCAATTACACCTGTCGGATCTTAGGGCTAACTATGCGTAACTGATTCTATGAATCAGTCGCATAGTTAGAACGACCCTAAAACAGAGATACGACGGCGTATCAGGAGATACGCCGTCGTATCTCTTTTGTGAATCTGGCCCCATATCCTTGCTGTAAAGTCAGAAGTAAACTGGACAGAGAAATTGAGTATTTCGTAGTTAAAAAAGGAACAGCACACAATTATTTTTCACTGTGAGCTGCTGCTTCATTGTTCTACAGTGTGGTCCTTTCTTGCCTACTTGAATGATGTTCACTAGTGAGCATTATCAATGATAATTTTTGCCAATGAGTACAGTGTTGCAACTGAGGGTAGAAATAAACAGCCTGATAGTAGTAGTAAGAGCTTGTGTTGTGGTGGCATCAGTTTGAGACATTTAGAATTCATTTGACATGTAGTTGACTTCCTTCCAAACTAGATTTGACCTGCTTCAAGCTGATTTTGCATTCCCCTAGATCTGCATGGGTATGCACATTTCATTTAAAGCAAATAAAAGCCCATTGACACAGGCTTTTAAGGATACTCTTAAATCTGAACCTCAGCCAAACAGCTAAGTACACAGTTGACATACAGTATATTAATGGGAGTTGTCTTACCTGCCAGGGCATTTGTATTTCTGTCCACCCTATCTGGAGATTTACACAGCTCTACCAGACAGCACATCCCGGTGACCTGAATTTTCTTTGCTGCCGTTAAACTAGCGGTCATCGACCCTGTCCTAAGGGCCCACTAACAGGCCAGGTTTTATGTATTACTTTGGGGAGATGCAGACTAGAATACTGCAATCACTGAGCAAAAAATTATATCACCTGTGATGATCTTGCAAACCTGGCCTATTAGTGGGCCCTGAGGACAGGGTTGATGACCACTGCGTTAAACAACATGGCTGGATTAGATTCCTGCCCCCAGCTTGTGATTGGGCAATGAGGAAGTAGCAACAGACTAAGGCCCATTTCAGACGTGCGGACCGTATGTCCGCTTTTTCATCCATCTGTTTGCGGATGAAAAAGGGACATTGGTCCTATTTTTTTCTTCCGTCTGCGGATCGGATAAACACGGACACATGGTCCGTGTTCATCCGATCCCCCCATAGGGGAGAGCGGAGAAAAGACAGGGCGGTCCCTGCACAGTGTGCGGGGACCGCCCTGTCAGCCGCCGGCTCAGCGGGGATATACGGACACACGGAGGCGGATCATTACTGATCAGCCCCGTGTGAAAGGACCCTTATGAGGTCTTCTCTATCTTTGTTAGCATGTTATGTGTTTGCATCTTTGAATGCGGGACACCTGAGTGGCTCCTTTGAGGCTAGAAGTATTTAAAATACGTCCATTGGTGTTTTTATAGCGATAGAAGTACCATGTTTCACGATTACAAAGCGAGTAAAAAGAAGAAAAATATCAAATTAGTCATCACAATCTGACAAGGTACAATATAAGCGGTCAGAGGGGCAAAGTTGAAGAATAATAGAACCACCCCCAATGTATTTTCCAGACAATACTATCACCTTCCCACATGAGACACCAAGTTACCCTGGTGTGCTATAAAATAAACCATAAGGGCTACGAAGGCCCAAGCCAAAATAAAAAACAAAAGGAAAGAAAAGAAGGAAAAAGTGAGTGGACTAACAATAGAAGAGACATTCGCCCACCAAAAGATACATGCATATATTGAGACCAAGGCTCCCAAGACCTTTCAAACTTCTGAACAGTATCTTGTAGAACACTAACATTGTTTTACTGCATAATCCATGTGATTTTTTTTCTTTATTTTGCAAGAGGGACACAAAAGTTTGTTTTCATGATTTTACTATGGTCATTTCAACCCCTAATACTAAATGCAAGAAAAACATGTTATAAAAGTGGACAAGGATAACCTATTCAAAGTATGACTAACCTGTTTTATAGGTGCCTCCTGGTTGTGTCCAGGTCTTAAGATAATGTCACTTGAGACTTGCGTGGTCTGATGAACAGAAGGTGAGGGGGAGGAGAAAATGCTGCCTTGCTCCTCCTCATTCTGTATTAACATTGACCTCTGCACTCTACATTACTCTGCATTACTTGCTACCGATCCCTGCTCTCTGTTACTTACTCCTGACCTCTGAACTACTTACTACTGATCCCTGCATCCTGTTACTTACTCCTTGACCTCTGACCTCTGCATTACTTGTTTCTGGCCCCTGCAATCTGGGTTACATACTACTGACCTCTGCACTCTGCAGTAATACTGACCTCTGCACTCTGTGTTAGCTACTTATGACCACTGTACTCTGCATTACTTACTCCTGACCTCTAAACCTACCCTTGCAAATGGGCCCTTAAAGAGTTAAATATTACTTCTTGGAACTTCATGTGAAACTTTAAGGCATCGCCCAAGCATGTTATTTAAAAGATTTGTGTATTTTTAATGTTTAGAACATTATATAAAAAAAAACACTTCTACTGAACAATACTTTTAAAATGTTTTTTTTTTTTTGCATTTTTCTAAACACTTGCAGATTAGTCTTGAAAAGGAAAGGAAAAAATAAGAGTTGACTCCCTTATACTTTAATGGAGTTTGGCTTTATACAGGCATACCCCACTTTTAGGTACACAATGGGACCAGAGTATGTATATAAAACGAAAATGTACTTAAAGTGAAGCAATACTTTTTTTCACTTCTGGGGCATTAGGGGCTGTAGAGGGGGGGGGGGTTAGGGGCTGTAGAGGGGGGTCAGGGTCTGTAGAGGGGGTCATGGGGCTATAGAGGAGGGTCAGGGGCTGTAGTGGGGGATTATGGCCTAGAGTGGAGGGCCATAGGCTGTTGTGGGGGGGGGGGGGGGTCAGAGAGTGAAGTTTATAGTACTGTACAGTAATCCACTTAAGTTTAGGCATTAACTCTGGGCTGGCTGGTGGGTAACTCTGGGCTGGCTGGTGGGCTATTCTGGGTTGGCTGGCAGGCATCTCTGGGCTGGCTGGTGGGCATCTCTGGGCTGGCTGGTGGGCAACTCTGGGCTGGCTTGTGGGAACTTTGCCTCTTAACTTGTGACCTCTTCACAGGCGACAACTCTGGGTGGCAGCTCCGCCTCTTCTAGGTCATATTGTGATTGGGATGACTGTACTTGCGAGGTGCTTTACGTACACTCACGGGTATGTCCGTACTCGCGAGTGTACTTAAAGCGGGGTATGCCTGTATTCTGGGTCCATACTTACATTTGACTTGCTTCTGAGACACCTGACATTAAATCAGGAATATTACATTAACATATACACTATATTGTCAAAAGTCTTGGGACGCCTGCTTTTACAAACACATTTTATATGCCTTTCATAGGAAAAAAATATTGTAAATAAAAAACATGGTATTGCATTAACAATTGCAAGAAAAGTAATTTTGTAATTTAATGTCATTAGAAATGATCTTTCTTTTTCAATCTGCAATGCTGTAAATTTCTGTAAAATTCAATACAATATGGCAACCTGGAGGCATTCCGTACATAGTTGGTGTACAGAACGCCCCCAGAAATGTAATTTCCTGCTTGTGTGATTGGCTCACTGACTTTCCCAGAAGTCTGCAATAAGAATGATGCACAAGTCTGAGTTTAGACATCCTCTGCAATAAAAAATTCAGTTTTGGCCAGATGCACCCAAAGGGGTAATCACTTTAAAAGGAATGCAGACACTGGAAATCCCATTAGAGCACAGCAAGCACATCAGCTGATCAATAAGGGAAAAAGTCACCCCATTCAGAACCAGTATCCAAAAGACACGAGCATAAAAAGTTTTTTCTTCAGAGCAGAAACAGGTCGAAATCTGCAACAAAGTTTGTTAAAATCCCTGCCATTTACATTGATCACCCAGAGGGGAATGTTTTTTAGTTTCGCTTTGAGCCTTTAAGCTGGCCACACATAGAGGGAAGAGTAATTTGTCTGACTTTTCTTTTGTTTGTAAAAACGTGAGATATTGAAAATTAAACTTTTTCAGCAAAGCAGATAAGAAAAACGTATATAATATGAAAAGTAACTTGGTGCTTCACCTTCTCGCTCAAAATGAGAATACAAGATATCTATATGCAATACAGTAACTTTTAACTGATTTTTTTTCTTTTAATCATTTTTATTGATAGTCCAGACCATCGTAAATAAAGCAGAAAAAAGAAGACGAAAAATACTGCGCTCCCTAATAGTGATTGGACACCGTGATTGGTTGATAAGTAAGATGCACTTAGCAATATAGTATAAAGTTGCAGTTTTAAATTGTGAGACAGCACATCAAAAATCAAGAACAAAAGAAAAGAAACTGCTCTATAAATCCAAACATAAATATGAATAAATACTGTATGGTGAAATGTAAACAAATATCAAATAGATTGTATTTTAACACTCAGTAGAATCCGTGATAGAAACCATCAAGTGAAAAAACTCTTAACAATGTGTAGCATAATTAAACCAACACAATAAGTCCAATAGCAGCGCTGATGGAAATCCTTATTGTGTAACATTCAAAAGCAGATCCGCAGTAGTTGGTGTGATAGGAAGTGAACCTATTATGTTCACCCGATAGCACGCATGCACCTCCACCAGATAAAAAGCCTGCTTACCAGAACACGGGCTGTATAGAGCCTATCAACGGTCAAACTCCTGGGCAATGTTGCTCACACCAATAGAAGATAAATAGGGGAAAACCGGACTGGATGGGATTATCACCTCAGTAATCACAGAGATCCTCATTCAAGACCCAAGAAAAAGAAAGCACTCGCATAGCATAATACTGTATATGAGCATTTAATTTAAATAAGGCAGATGTACTTACAAAAATTCTGACTTTCAAAGCAATAAAAACATAGGAATTAAGCCAGCCGGCGTGCAGACAACCCGTCCACTGGGCGATGACGTTAGCGCGTCAACTTCCTGACAATTGTTTTGTCTCACACAGACGTCGTCACAGGGGATCCATCGTATATAAAGAAAATATATACAAAACCACACTACACATGCAGACTCCCTTTTTGTTTTCAGAAAATCTAAATAAAGCAAACAAATACTCATTCAGAGGATTGAGTACTTATGAAAAGCATTCACTTTCTCACTTTTCAAATGATGGAGCTATAGACTCAGCTACTGTTGCTGGCATTTCCATGGGTAAATAAATAGAGTAATATTTGGATTTAGTTAACCTAGTTTATCTTTTTCACTGCATTTCACAGAGGTTTGCAAGATGTTGCGTCCTTGGCTGACCCATTTTTTACTTTGTCTGGCCACTGTTATAAGCTCTGATAAAAGTAACATTTAAAGCTGAACTCCAGGCAAATTTAAAATAAACTCTTTGATGCAGATCTGTAATCAGTCATAAATAATGACAATTTATTTAAAGCAATTAGTTTAAGTACCTGGATTTGGCTTGATTTTATCCTTTTTAAAAACGAAATTAAACCAAAAAACAAAAATGGATTATATTGCAGCTTGCCAAACATTCAATGTGGTGGCTCCATTTGTTTTCTTTTTCTTAGGCATTTTTGCCTTTGTCTTCACCTGGTGATCTGGCCAGTAATGCCCCTCCTGTATTAGAGTGTCCCCATTCTGGATGAAGGAGCACAGGGGGCGCAGCTGTCAGCAGCACTGTCAGTCTGGAGGGAGAGGAGTGTCAGGCCTAGTACACACGAGAGGATTTATCCGCGGATACGGTCCAACGGACCGTTTCCGCGGATAAATCCTCTCGAGGATTTCCGCGGATTTGGATCCGATGGAGTGTACTCACCATAGGATCGAAATCCGCGCCGAAATCCCATCGCAATGACGTGTCGCGCCGTCGCCGCGATGATGATGCGGCGACGTGCGCGACGCTGTCATATAAGGAATTCCACGCATGCGTCGAATCATTACGACGCATGCGGGGGATCCATTCGGACGGATTGATCCGGTGAGTCTGTACAGACCAGCGGATCAATCCGTTGGGATGGATTCAAGCGGATAGATTTTAAAGCATGTCTTCAAATTTGTATCCGCTTGAAATCCATCCCAGGGGATAAAAATCCGCGGAAACAGATCCGCTGGATTGTACACACCAGGGGATCTATCCGCTGGAGCCGGTCCGCGGATCAATTCCAGCGGATGGATCCTCTCGTGTGTACGGGGCCTCAGATGGACTAGCAGATTTAGATGCACTAAGAAATTGAAGCTGAATTGCTTTCAGAATAGGGTTTTACATAAATAAATAAAAGCTGATCATTGTAAGCACTGCTTCCAATGGTAAGAGGTTTGCCTCATCTTTGTAACCGATACATCTGCAGGACATCTTGTTTTTTTGAAAAACAGACTTAAGCCGTGTACACGCGATCAGATTTCTGACGGAATCAAATCTGATGGATTTTTTCGTCTGATATCCGATGAAGCTGACTTTCATCAGTCTTGCATACACACTATCAGACTAAATTCCGACCGTGCCAAAACGTGGCATGCGTCGACTTGATTCTGAGCATGCATGGATTTTTCTCCGATGGAGTTCCACACAGACGATCGTAATTTCCTATTGGTTTTTTAACCATAGGAAAATTTTAAAAAATGTTCTATTTTTTTTACACAGATGGAAAAAAGACCGATGGGGCCCACACACGATCGGTTTGTCCAATGAAAACAGTCGGTCTTTTTTCATCGGACAAACTGATCGTGTGTACACGGCTTAACTGGCTGGATGAAAATACAACCACAATTCCAAAAAGGTTGGGACGCTGTGTAAAATCTACATAAAAACAGAATGCAATGATTTACAAATCTCATAATAGAATAAGTGACACATTTTTTTTTTTTTTAAAACACACACACACACTGTCCACATTTGCCTGATCAAGCCATATTAGCTGCAGTTTGTCTAACATCTGAATTTCTATTCCTTCAGTGTAGAATTCCGACTTCTGTAACACTAGCTGTATTCTGTAACATTTGCTCTGAAATATTTGCTGATTTGATTTATTGTAGGGACATGCTGCGATCATTCCAGATCCATCATCTAGGTCCTAGGACCCTTTCACACTCATGCACTTTTGATGCGTTCCCATTGACTTACAATAGAAGGTGCCTTTTTTGATGAGCTTTTGAAAAACTGCACCAAAGATGCAGCATGCAAGACTTTTTCCAAGCGCTGTGAACCTGCAGTGTTAACCACTTAAGACCCGGACCATTATGCAGGTTAAGGACCTTGCCTCTTTTTGCGATTCGGCACTGCATCGCATTAACTGACAATTGCCAGGTCGTGCGACGTGGCTCCAAAACAAAATTGGCGTCCTTTTTTCCCCACAAATAGAGCTTTCTTTTGGTGGTATTTGATCACCTCTGCGGTTTTTATTTTTTGCACTATAAACAAAAATAAAGCGACAATTTTGGAAAAATAAATGCAATTTTTTTCGTGACCGCGACATTATGGCGGACACATTGGACAATTTTGACACATTTTTGGGATCATTGTTATTTTCACAGCAAAAAGTGCTATAAAAATGCATTGTTTACTGTGAAAATGACAATTGCAGTTTAGGAGTTAACCACTAGGGGGCACTGTAGGGGTTAAGTGTGACATCATATGTGTTTCTAACTGTAGGGGGCAGGGCTGGACATGTGACGTCCGTGATCGTCTTTCCCTATATCAGGAACAGACGATCACTGCCACTGCCACAATGAAGAACGGGGAAGGTGTGTTTACACACACCTCTCCCCGTTCTTCAACTCTGGTGACCGATCGTGGGACACCAGCGGTGATCGGGTCCGCGGGTCCCGCGGGCGCGGTCACAGAGCTTCAGATCGGGTCGCGAGAGTGCAGCCGGCGGCGCGCTCGCGACCCTACGGCTGGGCTTAAAGAGACACCTACAGGTACGTGATTGTGGCCAGCCGTGCCATTCTGTCGACGTATATAGGCGTGAATGGGTCCTTAAGTGGTTAACATAGAATTTATTGGTAAATAATTTTCATGTGCCTTTGTCGTCCTAGAAAAGTGCCGCAAAAGAGCACCAGTGTGAAAGAAGCCTAACACTTGTTCAATTTCTGCATCACATGCTGCAAACTGTTAGGTTCCGATTTGGTCTGCCTGTCAGTTTTTTAGTCAGACCTGTTTAGACAGTCCATTCACCCCTATGGACTTTTGGGTGTAAATGGACTTGTCTACTACCTCCAATCCGGTTCACAAAAAACAGATGGAAGGGGATCCGTTCCGCTTGAGATAGTCGGATCGAAGGGTAGTCAGGTGTACATGGACAGCGGAGTCTGTTTACATCAAACCGCCCATAGAGTAGGCTCTGTCCTTGTTCTCTCTACAGAAACTGTATGAACACAGATGTGTCATTCACCCGCTCTGCTCCGTTCAGCAGGGAATCAGTGGACAGATCCCCTGCTGATCAAAACAGAAGGTGCTTGTGTGAAGGGGGCCTTATACGCCTCATAGAAAGTGGTATGAAACTATGAATACAAGTAGATGGATGGGATGTGTACCTACTGTAAATGCAGAAATGTGAATTCAAGGAAAGGACCCTGGAGCCATAGAATTTAGGTAACTGCTAAAGCCAATCAGTAACAATACACATACAGTATTCATTCTTTCTTATTGGGCTCTAAGGCATTACGGGTATCACTAGATATTTTACAGTTGCCAGTTGATCAGGAATGCCTAGCATTACAGCCCGAACACTCTAAATTAGTATCTGCTTACTACTCTATTTTAATGGGGGTTAAAAGTAATTAAATACAGAGAATTCGGGAAAGATGGCATATCATTATACCAGAACTGACAGAAGAACTTTGGGAGGAGTTGCTTAACTCTTATATGAATACGGTAATTTCTGCCAGAGATGAGATGATTCAATTGCCAAATCTTCACCAAATGTACTATACACCTCTTCAATTGTTTAAAATTGGAAGGAGGGGTACCTCCATATGTCATAAATGTTCAATAGCTGAATATGGTATGGGAATGCAATAGAGTCCTCCTTCTTTGGTCACAGGTCACTCAGTTTGTAGCTTACACTTTTGACCTTCCGAACATATGCAGTCCCCTGGTTGGGCTTTTAGAAATTATTGAGGATTAGCTTATGGAAAACAGTACGTGAGCCCTTCTAAGATTGTTATTCTTTTATGTTCACAAATTAATTGCAATGCACTGGATTAGGATGGATTTCTTTACGTTATCGTCTCGGAAGTCTATGGTCAATTCTAATATCACCTTATATAGAATGACTTCTGATGCCGCGTACACACGATCATTTTTCGGCATGTAAAAAACAACGTTTTTAAAAAATGTCATTTAAAATGATCGTGTGTGGGCTTAAACAACGTTAAAAACCTGCGCATGCCCAGAAGCAAGTTATGGGACAGGAGTGCTCGTTCTGGTAAAACTACCATTCGTAATGGAGTAAGCACATTCATCACGATGTAACAGACAGAAAAGCGCAAATCGTCTTTTACTAACACAAAATCAGCTAAAGCAGCCCAAAGGGTGGTGCCGTTTGAATGAAACTTCCCCTTTATAGTGCAGTCGTACGTGTTGTACGTCACTGCACTTTGCTAGAGCATTTTTTTTAACGATCGTGTGTGGGCAACGTCGTTTTAATGATGAAGTTGGAAAAAACTTTGTTTTTTCAAGAGGCTGAAAAACTTTGTTTTTTACAAGCCGAAAAATGATCGTGTGTACGCGGCATGAGGCTTAAGAAATGTAATAGAATTTTCACCAAATGGGTGGAATCCATGGAGAAAGTAGCTGACGGCCCTTGAGGAGGGGGAGAGGTAGTACGACACCTTGGAAGATTTATGTGGTAGTTTGTGAGATGCTGCATGCCTTCTTCCAACCTGATATGCGTACTCAGATGATATCATTAAACGTTGTATAATATAAGCCAGGGAAAAGTAGCACACTCCGAAAAACAAATTGGGTAATTTACCCCTTTATGTTCTTTGTTTTTCGATATATAATAAAAAATAAATAAAAAAAAAAGTTTTATGTACACATGCGGTTATTGCTGAAAGTTATATGAGAACTTTTCATGTACTGGAAAAGCAATGTTATACTTGACCTTTGCTCCATAAATGTATTTACAGTGTTTTTTAAACTAACAAAAACCCTATTTGTGTGCCCTTCCTGAAGTTATCAACAAATTAAAGTGTAACTAAAGGCCAAACTTGGGGTTATAACACCTGTCAGATTTTTTTTTACTATCTGTATCCCATAGGGGAGATTTTCCTTCACTTCTGTCCCATAGTCAAACCAGAAAGTGAGAGGAAACTCTCCAAAGTGAGCGAATCCCGGTGTGTTCTGGTGTCAACCTAATGCCGCATACACACATCCGTTTTTCGGGTTGTAAAAAATTATGTTTTTAATGGTCTAGAAAAAAAAGTTTTTTTCAACCCGATCGTTAAACCGGCCTTGCCTACACACGATCGTGAAAAAAAAAATGCTCTAGCAATGCGCGGTGACGTACAACACGTACGACGGCACTATAAAGGGGAAGTTCCATTCGCATGGCGCCACCCTTGGGGCTGCTTTCGCTGATTTTGTGTTAGTAAAAGACGATTCGTGCTTTTCAGTCTGTTACAGCGTGATGAATGTGCTTACTCCATTACGAACGCTAGTTTTACCAGAATGAGCGCTCCCGTCTCATAACTTGCTTCTGAGCATGCACATTTTTTTCACGTCATTAAAGCCCACACACGACCATTTTTTACGATGTTAAAAACGACAGAGTTAAAAACAACGTGAAAAATTAGAGCATGTTCTAAATTTTTATTGCCCACTTTTTACAAAAATGCTCTGGAGCCCACACACGATCGTTTTTAATGACATAAAAAAACGTCATTTTTTACAACCCGAAAAACGGTCGGGTGTACGCGGCATAAGATTTGGGATATTCTTTTACTTCCACTTTTGAAGATAAGGATAAACAGAACAAATAGAGAGGGTGAATCTCCTTAACGGCAGCACAGACAGCAATTAAAACTGACAGGTGTTCTAATCCCTTTCAACTCTATCGAAAACTAAAAAAAAGTTTTGCCTTTGGTTACACATTACATTTCTGGCAAGATCAGCTGGCTTTTTCATGCTTATTAAACCGATATAACAAAACACTTTTAATGTTATATTTATCAAACCAAAAGGGACCAAATTTAAGCAGTATGTTTACATACCGTTTAAGTGCTGGGAGTGGCAGCTTACTCTTGAAAATAAAAAAAAACTTGTAAAAAAATGCTCAGGATGTCTATGTGCTCATGCCCTATTAAGTTGTTATTATGTGAGACTCATGGGAACAAATGTATACTCCTACATCTGTATGAACCAGTCAGTTTGAGCTATTTGTTCTTCTGTATTACGATCACCACTAGAGTCATCAAACTTCACATAAGATAGATGTCCTTTGGAGACCTTCCACAGAGAAGCATCAGTGCATTTTCTGTACAAGCAAAGAGTTTACTCCATCTACTATTTAGTTTATGACTGAAATTTGGAATACAGAGCAAAATGCTAACAAAGGCAGGCAGTTCATATTATGTCCATTAAACTGTGACTTATTGAGACCTTAGGGGCAGGATTCTAGATGAACGTATAAGAGGATGGTGCAGTTCCATGTAAAAAAGCTTTCAGCCATGCACTCGAGGTTATACCAGCTCCAAGGTTATTTATATGTAAATGAAATTGCTGTCAGAGTGATTGAGTTCTGCAGTATCTTTGTGATTTTACTACATATTGAGGCTGTCATTAAGTAATAATTCCCGCTTTATTCCTTGCATAATGCAGAGATTGTATATTTATGTAAATATTGTCTCTTTAAAATACAACAGGGTAATTCTAAAATGACCAAGAGCTGAAATCATTGTCATAACAGGTCCGACGGGTGGATATATATATATATATATATATATATATATATATATATATATATATATATAGCGATTAACTTCATAATCGATGATGTTGAGTAACAATTTTATTTAATACAGTAAAAGGTATTTATAGCTGTATAAATAACATTGGTCATTAAAGTGTAAGTAGCGAAAGAGGTGAGAGGTTTAGATGGATCATGCTTGTATTTAATACAAGGAATTTCCAGCCATCCTATTTGTCAAGGTCAGCTGTGGTGGTGAAGTAAATAATCACAGCAATTATATAACCAAGAAGTCAGCAGGTGTCAATCTTTCAATTCTCTCACCTTGTAAAGTTAGATCCCAATATGGTGTTTATAAAAGAGAGGTTGAACACCTGTCAGCTGGATAAAAAGCAATCTGCAAAATCTGCAAGTGTCTGCAGACAGCATTTCCCAGCCAAGCTGCTTCTTGTGTCATGATACACTTACTATTAGAAAAACTATTCAAATAAGTGTTAGCTATTTAATGAGTAACTCCACATTTCCCTCTCTGTGATCAGTGTAAAAAGGTTTTAAAAAACTTTGTTGCAGAGTCTTACATGTTTCTGCTCTGCAGGAATAAACTGTTTGGCCATATCTTTTGCAGACTGATTCTGAATAGGAGTGACTGGTTTATTTTAATCAGCTGATTCTTCTGAATAGAAAAGTTGCAGTGTGTTTTGCCTTGCGTCTTTAAGGCTGGTTTTCTCCGCATCCAATTCGCATGACAGGCGAGTGTGAATGACTCTCAATGGAGCGGGATCACACATGTCAGGACTCAGGAGTGGCCACGGTCCACATTCAAAGAGGGTCCCATGCTTTACTAAACAAGAACACTGCACTTACAAACTATGTACAATTTTAGGAAACAATGCACAACATACAGAGTATCACAAAATATGCATACAATATACAAATGCACAAGCTATCTATCCTTTATAGTAGGGTTGTCCCGATACCGATACTAGTATCGTTATCGGGACCGATACCGAGCATTTGCGCGAGTACTTGTATTGCACAAATGCTCCCGATGCCTTAGCCGATACCTTGGATGGGCGGAGTCAGCGTCAGCGGGCAGAGAGGGGCGGAGAGCAGAGCAGAGCGGGCGGAGAGCGAGTCCTTGCGAGTCTTGCCTTTCTCTGGTGAATAATTAAGCTGCAGTGCCACCTGCTGACAGCTCTTCTGTATTGCAAGTACTATAGTGCTTAATAATCAGTAAACCAGTCTTTTTTTTAACTAAGTTGATGTGAAAAATTACAGGTTCCTCAAGAGGTTGCCAGGGTTTCTTTCACAGTGATCAAATGTTTTTTTTTCCAACTCACAGATAATAAAATAGTGACCCCAATGAATGTTTTTGCTATCTGTAAGGCAGGCATTCTTCCCACTGACCGCCAACGTAGGGAGCATTCTTCCCACTGATCACCAATGTAAGGGGCATTCTTCCCACTGACTGCCAATGTAAGTAGCATTCTTTCCACTGACCACCAATGTAAGGAGCATTCTTCCCACTGGCTGCCAATGTAAGGAGCATTCTTCCCACTGACCACCAATGTAAGGAGCATTCTTCCCACTGACTGCCAATGTAAGGAGCATTATTCCCACTGACTTCCAATGTAAGGAACATTGGGCCAGATTCACAAAAGGGATACGACAGCGTTTCTCCTGATACGCCGTCGTATCCCTGTTCCTATCTATGCGACTGATTCATAGAATCAGTTACGCATAGATATCCCTAAGATCCGACAGGTGTAATAGTTTTACACTGTCGGATCTTAGGATGCAGCACCGCGGCCGCCGCTGGGGGGAGTTTGCGTCGTAAACCAGCGTTGGGTATGCAAATTAGGAGTTACGGCGATCCACGAAGCTTTTTCCCGTCGTTACGTCGCCGCGAGTGTTAGTTTGCCGTCGCAAAGATAGGGCACCTTTTACAAAGTGGAAAATTACTCCACCATGTAAAAGTATACCCGTCTTTCCCGCGTCGCTTTTGAATTTTTTTTACAAATTTTCTTTTTCCCGGCGCAAGTCTTTTTTTCACGTCGCGATTCACAAAACGTCGGCGCGCCGTAATTTCGCGCAAAGTACGTCGGGAAATTTGCGTCGGGAGCATGCGCAGTATGTCCGGCGCGGGAGCGCGCCTAATTTAAATGGTACCCGCCCCATTTGAATTGGCCCGCCTTGCGCCGGACGGATTTACGATACACCGCCGCAAATTTCCAGGTAAGTGCTTTGTGGATCGGGCACTTAGACAGACAATTTGCGGCGGTGTAACGTAAATCGGTTATGTTACGCTGCGCCCGGGCTACGTGAATCTGGCCCATTCTTCCCACTGATCACCAATGTAAAGAACATTCTTCCCACTGACCACCAATGTAAGGGACGTTCTTCCCACTGATCACCAATGTAAGGAACAGTCTGTATTGTGGTTTGAAATGACATTAAAAAAAAGTATCAGTAATCGGTATCGGCAAGTACTTGAAAAAAAGTATCCGTACTTGTACTCGGTCTTAAAAAAGTGGTATCGGGACAACCCTATTTTTTAGTAAATGAGCATGAAACAATGTATGCAATGGGTATACACTAAAGAGTTACTTAACTTGGTTCTTTCTACTGATGGAGTCCTCTTTCAGGATCTTTCCAGGCTGCTCCTTGCACCTTGGAGTCCTGAAAAACTACTGCTTCTTTTTCCCTAGCATATGGCTGTGTCTCAAGTGCTTTGCCCTCCCCAACTTCACTTCCTGTCCTGAGCTTCACGAACCAGTCCAACAAGTTCATTAGCATCATTAGCATTTAAATAGGGGAATCCTAACTTTTTTACAAATGCTATAAAAATCACTCACATCATCATAATTGTGATAACATAATAGAATGAATAGGTGTACAGTGATGAAACAAATAAAGTTTAAAGTGTAAAGATCAAATAGTAAAAGTCCAAAACTTCAGTCGGGTGATAACCCTGAAGGTCTATATATGTTGAAAAAAGCAATCCATGAGCAGTAACTCCACCACCATGTGTAAACACTAAAGCGTCAAATACACTTGTTTAACAGCAGAACGTTTAACAGTTAGCAGCACTTCCACTCTTATGCCACGTAAACACGGTCGGAATTTCTGACAACAAATGTTCGATGTGAGCTTGTTGTCGGAAAATCCAACCATGTGTATGCTCCATCGGACATTTGCTGTCAGAATTTTCGACAACAAATGTTTGAGAGCTGGTTCTCAATTTTTCCGAAAACAAATGTTCTTGTCAGAAATTCCGATCTTGTGTAGCCAATTCCAACATACAAAAATCCACGCATGCTCGGAATCAAGCAGAAGAGCCGCACTGCCTATTGAACTTAATTTTTCTTGGCTCGTCGTACGTGTTGTACGTCACCGCGTTCTTGACGTTCGGAATTTCCGACAACATTTGTGTGACCGTGTGTATGCAAGACAAGTTTGAGCCAAATTACGTTGGAAAAAAATCCACGGTTTTGTTGTCAGAATGTCCGATTATGTGTATGTGGCATTAGGTTTGACTCCTTCAATACAAGTTCTCGGTGGACAGGGCAGTTATCAACCAGCATCACATGAGATCAGCATATGCAAGGGAACAGAAACAAAACTTCATAGAGTAAAAACATTAAACAATATTTATTAAATGAAAGCTACTCAATATTTATTAGAAGAAAGCTACTAAACACTCACAGAATGTCTAAAATATCAGCACTGTACAATCAATCCCTGGGATCGTAAAAGTCACTTCCTGGATCCAAGTACGCAATGGCGTCAAGAGCATGGACACTTGCTTATGGTCAACATTTTTATTGCTATCCATGAAAAAATTCAACTTGAGGAAGTACATGCAAATGTATTGCATATAAACAAATATGGACAACAATTAAAAATGCAAGTTAAAGTAACTCTAAACCCTAAAAAGATGATATTTTGTTTGCTAGAGAAATGTGTATAACTAAAAACTGCCATGTTTTTTTTCTAGTATAGATTCTAGAATACTTTCACCTGTTTTTCCATCCTTTGCTTCCTAGTACTGCTGATCTACTGCAGATACAACCTGTCTATATGCATGTACTCCAGCGGCGGCTGCCTCTTACTGCTTAGGGTGTGTTTTTTCTGAAGATATCATCAAATAACGGATAGAGCGAAAGCAGCAGAACCGCAAAATGTCTGTTCAATGTGTAGTGGCCATTTATAATCTTTTCTGGGAAAAATAGGGTGGCAACACAGCAGAAAAATTGGGAGACAATGCACATATTGTTGTCACCTTATATCAGGAAGTATCTAAACAAATAGCTTAATGGGTGTATTTGTTTATTAAGAACTGTAAATGTAATAAAAATAGAAAAAAAACTTTGGAATTTATATTAATATGTGAAGGATTACATGATATTTCGGTGAATGGGTTTACGATGCCGTGGCTTTACACATGGCAAATTGGCCAATGGTAAGTACAGTTTAATTATATTTTGTTCAGAAAAAAAAAATTCAGTCCATATTTTAGCAAACAGTTCTAGCATGCATTCCATTTGCCTACTTTTCTTGAATGTTAAGTGTCTGGTGCTATAACCACATTAATCCTATGTTTACAGGATGTATTCACATGATTATCATTAGTGTTGTAATAAAAAAAAACAGTTGGAAGCAGCAATGAACCAGTTTCATGAACAGGAAATTATATTTCACATGATGTTCTGTACAAAACATGGGTAAAAGCCAAATTATACTTTTTTGCCTGGTGTTAAAAATCACATGAAATAGAAAAGACATTGCTGGTAGCATTAAATAACAAAATTGAATGTGTAGCATCTTATGTATTTTCAACAAAAGTTTTCCTCCCTACACAAATTTTCCTATTTAACATGACCTTTCATCCAGTAGTTTTTTAGTTATAGCTGATATCTGGTGGTTTGAGTCACTAGCTAGCTATTTATATAATTTGGACCCTTTAGGCAACATCTCCCTGCTACAGTTTCAGGCTCTGTGTCTACCTATTCGGAGGTGCTCTCATTGTCCTTTTGCATTTTCCATAAGATTAAAACCAATTAATATGGCAGTACTGAAAACCGGAACCCCTGTTAATGGCTGCAATAGCTTTGCCAGACTAGAAACTCATAAAAAAAGGGAACTCGTAGTTATGTGTTTAGAGTGGACTTAGCACTAGACATATATATTTTTTATAAATGCATGCAAAATAAGCTATGAGTAAAGTCCTGTACACACAATAAGAAAATAGGATGATACATTTTGTCCAATGAACGATCTGCCGAATTTTAGATTGTTAGTATGCCAATTCCAAATTTTCAAAAACTGAATGTGCAGGCTATAAAATGTTTATTGTACGTGAACACACCGTCCGATTTTCATTTAATTAGTACAGTTTTTGTCTGAAAATAAAAAAAATCGTAAGAGCAAGACTACGCATTCTTAAAAAACGAAAAAAAGAATGCATACAAAACTATTCAACACATTCCATCACTTCTGAAGTTGAATTCTGTTTTATGAGAATTTTCGTATATTAAGTAACCTCTTCAGGTTCATGAGACTAGCATGCAACAAAAAAACGGACGAACGTATGTCCGAAAATATGATCGTGTATAAGAGGCTTAAAGAGGAAGTAAACCCTATATTTAAAAAAAAAAAAAAAAAAAACCTGCAAGACAAAGGCATAATGAGCTAGTATGCATAGCACACTAGATGATTATGAATTACTTACCTGAGAACGAAGCCCCCGCAGCGGTCCTCGGACACATCCTCTGTCGCCGACATGATACCCGGAGTGACTTCCGGGTATCGCTGCTCTGACTCTGTGACTGGCCGGAGCAGCGATGACGTCATGATGCTGTTAGTAGTGGCACGCTCAGTGCGCATGCGTGCCGTTGTCTACGGCGCATGTCCCGTAGACATCAGCGCTGTCTTTCTTGAAAATATCTCCTTAACCGTGTAGGTTAAGGAGATATTTCTTGGACCTACAGGTAAGCCTTAATCTAGGCTTACCTGTAGTTGACCTACAGGTAAGCCTAGATTAAGGCTTACCTGTAGGTCCAAGAAATATCTCCTTAACCTACACGGTTAAGGAGATATTTTCAAGAAAGACAGCGCTGATGTTAAGGGTTTACAACCACTTTAAGTCTAACAATGTGCAGGTCTGTATTACTTTACCCAGAGAAGTAATAAGAAGTAGAGAAGTAGAATGCTAATGCTTTCATTTGATTTTCAGACCAGAGAAAGGGAGTCAATTGTGTTTCGGGAATATCCAGAGATACTATATAATTCTTGTACTGGGCTCTTGGCTCAGAGATGACACAACTATACCAATCTTGGTTAGAAGCATGACAAGGTTTAAGCGGAGGTTCACCCTAAAACATCTATGTACCATTACATGCAGCATACTTGCGTCAGCTACAGTATGCTGGTATTTTTTTTATTTTTATCGCTGTACGTACCGTTATATAGTTCATTTTCTTTTCTTCCTCCCGTGGGGAATAGGCGTTCCTATGAAGAGGCGTAGATGATTGACGCGCGGAAAAGGTGCGTCACGCGTTCCGAAAATAGCCAATCTGAGACTCGGCTATATACAGCGCCTGCGCAGTCAGTTCCTAGTCTGTGCGCAGGTGCCGTAGAGCGCCGTGTCCCAGATCGGCTATTTTCGGAACGCGTGCCGCGCCTTTTCCGCACGTCAATCATCTACGCCTCTCCATAGGAACGCCTATTCCCCGTGGGAGGAAGAAAAGAAAATTAACTATATAACGGTATGTACAGCGATAAAAAAAAAAAATACCAGCATACTGTAGCTGACGCAAGTATGCTGCATGTAATGGTACATAGATGTTTTTTAGGGTGAACCTCCGCTTTAACTGCCATACATAAATATACTAGGTAGTAAGAAGTACTAGGGCAATGTAGGAGTGAAGGTGGGCATTAAAGTTGATCTGTTGCTTTGCCCTACACAGGTTTGCTTTAAAGCGAACGCTAAACAATACCCTTATTTTCCAAACATAATCCATGCACATCATCTACTTATTGGCACTGCAATCAGTTTTTTATAAAATAGTTTCTTACTGTGTTTTTCTGCCTCCTTGTAACATCCTCTGTGAACTCCTGAATCTCTCATTTTAACTCTCACTTTTGTTTATTTCAAATTAGCAGTGCACTTTAGTTGTGGTCATTTGCACTGTTCTATGCACACTACAAATCCCTTTGTCAATAGTCCCTAGTCCAGGGAAGCAAGAGAGGGTGTCTACGTTCCTACATAAATTGGGGCCATGGAGAGCAGACATAGCTATCCTCTAAGGGCCCTTTCACACGGGGCGGATCAGTAATGATCCCCCTTCGTGTGTCCATATGCTCAGCGGGGATCGCTCCGTATATCCCCACTGAGCCGGTGGCTTACAGGGCGGTCGCCGCACACTGTGCAGGGACCGCCCTGTCTTTTCTCCGCTCTCCCCTATGGGGGGGATCGGATGAACACGGACCGTGTGTCAGTGTTCATCCAATGGGAAAGTAGAGCAATGGCGGGACTATGGCGGTGCATACAAAAAATAAAGCAAAATAAAGCAGTAATATAAATTTTAATAATTTATTAAAAAAGAACAGAGTAGCATCAGGCTATAAAGCACACTATAGACCCAACAGGGGCCCACTTGGCAACTCAATAACCTATAAAGTGAAGAGTGCAAGTGAAGGCCTAAAAATGCACTGCCGGCGCTAAATGAATGCACAAGGTGATTGAAGGTGACTTGATATAGGAGCTAAATGTACCACTTGTAGAGTGAAACAAACACCAAAATGGGTGAGAGTGGTGTTTGGAATAGTGAAGCGGCTATTTTAATAAAACGGGGGTGAGCCGTTTTATAGTGTAAATACAATTATCTCTAAACGTGAACTGTAGTTCAAACAAAGATGAAAACAGCGCTAATGAGTAGATATGTCAACTCAGAAAAGGACACTGGTAGACCCAGATGGCACAAGAGGTGATCAGAACCTGAGTGTATGTGCACCAAAAAACAGCTCAAGTAAAAATTGCCTCAAAATGGCTAGTGTAACCCTCAAGGGGTGCAAACCTGCCACGGCAGAGAAAGGACTCTGCATATGCACCATCAGTTCCTCCAGATATTGTATGGGTGATAAACGTCTCAGCAAAATCACATGAAAGAGAAATCAACAAGCAGATAATAGTGCAGTGATGTCTTTAAAGTAATCAAATGAAAACAGGTAAAATAAAAACCATTAGTGTATGCCCGTACAACTCAATAACCTGATCGAAAATACAAAGTTAATTAAAAAAATTCCCATAACAGACAACCAATACTGTAACAGAGATCGCAACCCGGTTGGCAAACCCTATATATTTCGCCCGGTCAGGCTTCTTCAGGGGTGGTTGAGATCAAGGTTTCGATTCTGATGATGACATACAGAGAAAAAAAGTTTACAAACATTCAGAAAAATATTAAACATACATAAATAATAATAAAGTCGCTCTGCCAGTGTATATCACATAATGCCCACCTGCTGGTCCGTAGTGGGAGTAAAAAGACAACAGGGTGCGTGTACGCCCTGGTTCCATCACATGCCTGAAAAATCAGGCCGGATGAGCACAAGTTGACAGCCACAAGGATATCTTAGGCAGGAAAAAATGGGGAGCTGCTGCAGATGGAGGTCACACATTCCCCAACCATCGGAGAGGCAAGGGGCGGCACCTAAGGACAGAGTGACCAGCTGTGAAAAAGAATAGTGATATCAGTATCCATTAAGGAAGTACTTAACAAAGGATAAATGTACAAAGTAATAGATGGAATGTACACTCACAGTGCTTAAATAAGCGGATATAGCATCTGTGGAGGAGTCCACCTACACTTGAGGCAAGTGGCTTATCAGATCTATGAAAAGCTGATCCAAAAAAAATAATGTCAAAAAACTTCGAAACAAGAACTTGGAAAAAAGAAGAAACAAGCCAGGGAAAAGAAATAAAGCAGACAGTTTTCTTATATATATAAATTTAAATGTAGCGATCCTGGGGACCTTCAGCATACAGCTGGTCCATATTAGGATAAAAAAAGTCCACTCATAGAGAGAAAATTTGCCAATAGATAGCAGCAAGCCAAAAGATTGTAAATAATATACTCTTAAACAGGGGAAAAAACATTTAGTGAAGGACATGAGAATTACTATTAAACATCAGAAGGACACACTAAGAATGTATCTGAAGGACAAAGATATTGTTCAGGCATTATGTAGTAGGCAGCTTTCATGCATGGCAAAGAAGATACCTGGTCAATCAGTGTCAGCAGCACAGGTTGGCTCCACAGGAGTGTACAGCACACTGACGCTCCACAGCAGAGCAGAGTCCTAATATACCCCTAAACCCCTCCCACACGTCCGTGCGTCAGAGGGGGCGCGGTCTGGCGTGAGCGGACACAAAGTGTCAGTGCGCAAGCGCCCGTACTGGCGCTGGACAAAAGGCCTACAATCCCCAGCAACCCCTGGGTTGGAAAGCGAGGAGGGCCGAGGAATCGGCCAATCACAGCGCGCCGGGGGAGGGACAACGCCGCAAAGCGGGGCATCCCATAGGCACAGAGGAAGGACCAATGGCCGAGGGTGGGGAGGGGCCAAGCCGCCGATGGAATGGGCAGGGAGCCAGCGATCAGGGGGAAAAAAGAACACTGACATAAAGCGGGCTCACAAAGTGAAGCCCTTGGGTGTCCGAATGGAAGGGGAAAAATGTTCATCCAATCTGCAGACAGAAGAAAAAATAGGGGTTTCTTCCGTCCGCAAAATCGGATCTTTGCGGAGGCGGGTGATTACGGGTGTCAGCGGATGTTTATCCGCCGACACCCACAATCACATAGGGACCAATGTATGTCCCTTTTTCATCCACAAACGGATGGATGAAAAAGCAGACATACGGTCCGCACGTGTGAAAGGGGCCTTACAGGAAAGTGGGTTGCAGCAGTAAAAAAAAAAAAAAGAATTTAAAGGAGACTGAGAGCAAGAGAAGGTACCTTTTGAGTTAAGAATATATATATATATATATATTTTTATTGAACATAAGACATAGAACTTACAGGAATTTTTACACACACAAACATCGTGTGCACATTCAAGTTTAACAATCCAATACTTCATCGCCAGATTCACCAAACAGAAACATTTCAGTTCTATGGACATTGTAAAATTCTAGTCATCACAAGCTCCCTAGGGCTTAAACCAGGAGTATCTAGCTAGTGGGGCCAAATGCGTTCAAACCTGCCCGGGCTTCCCTTATGCTGGTAGATATATTTCGCCATAATGAGAGTATTCCCCATATGTGTCATCCATGAGGCGATAGTAGGTGGCAAGGTTAATTTCCAACCCATCAGTATAAGTTTCCTGGCCTCAAAGAATTCGCGCCGTAAGTTATGGCGGCGTAGTGTATCTTTGGCGGCGTAAGGGCGCGGAATTCAAATGGATGTGATGGGGGCGTGTTTTATGTAAATACATCGTGACCCAACGTAAACAACGTTTTTTTTTAACGGCGCATGCGCCGACCGTGGGGGTATCCCAGTGTGCATGTTTGAAATTAAACGGGAACAAGCCAATGCTTACGACGGTGACGTCATTTTACGCAAATCCCTATTCGCGAACGACTTACGCAAACGACGTAAAAAATTCAAAATTCGACGCGGGAACGACGGCCATACTTAACATTGAGTACGCCTCATAATAGCAGCTTGAACTATACGCCGGAAAAAGCCGAACGCAAATGATGTAAAAAAATGCGCTGGCCGGACGTACGTTCGTGGATCGCCATAACTAGCTAATTTGCATACTCGATGCGTAATTCGACGGAAACGCCACCTAGCGGCCGGCGGACAAAATGCACCTAAGATCCGACGGCGTACTAAGACTGTCGGATCGATCCCAGATGCCGTCGTATCTTGTTTTGTAGATACAAAACAAAGATACGACGCGGGAACTTTAAAATTACGCAGCGTATCAATAGATACGCCTGCGTAATTCTTTTGTGGATCTGCCCCTACCTGTTTGGATGCTACTTTTTGTTGATCCATGGTGTACTGGCAAATATCTATTTAGTGGGAGGAATTATGCCCCATTGTTTGGGACTGTGGGAGGAATGGTGACCCATTGTTTGTGTTAGTGGGAGGAATGGTGTCCCATTGTTTGTGTCAGTGGGAGGATAAGTGCTCAATAATTGATATCAGTGGGAGGAACTATTCCCCATTGTTAGTGTCAATTGAAGGAATAGTTCCCTATTTTTGGTGTCAGTAGAAGGAAAAATGCCCCATAGTTTGTTTCTTTGGAATAGTTCCCCACTGTTGGTGTCAGTGGAAAGAATGGTGCCTCATTATTGGTGTCGGTGGGAGGAATAGTGTCTCATAACATTGGAATGAGCAGTGCCTCAGAGGCTGGATAGGTGTCAGCAAAGGGCCATGTCTGGCCAGATTTAGACTAATGATCGGAAATTCCGACGGCAAAAGTCAGACCGCATGTATGCTCCATCGGACTTTTGCTGTCGGAATTTCCGCCAACAAAAGATAGAGAGTTGGTTCTCAAATTTTCTGACGGAAAACTTCCTATCGGAAAATCCGATCGTCTGTAGCAATTCCGACACGCAAAATTCCGACGCATGCTCGAAAGCATTGAACTTCATTTTCTCAGCTCATCGTAGTGTTCTTGACGAACGAAAATTCCAAAAACTTTTGTGTGACCGTGTGTATGCAAGTCAAGCTTGAGCGGAATTCCGTCGGAAAAAACATCCAAGGTTTTTACGACGGAAAATCCGATGGTGTGTATGCGGCATAAGACATCATTGGATAAGATTATTCTGCAGGTCACTAAATATTTGGTTTTAGGTAACATTTTTATTGCAAGGCAAACATGTTGTGATCATATTTATTTGTTTATGTTGAATTTGACATAAACAATATAGGTAACTAATATTATTTAAAGCGGTTCTAATAATACTAATTCTTTCATGATGATAATGTGTTACCTTACTATATACATTTTATCTTTAATAATTTTTACTTCTTACAAGAATAGTGTTCCTTTAAAGCATGTCCACTACGTGCTAAGACCGTGTCTCAGATTTGTACATACAAAACCTTTTCGCTTTTAGCACCCGAATAAATGCAGTTTAGCAAATCTACATTACCGTTACAGTTACATTACCGTGTAACTGCAATGATGGTTACATTATCATTTTGTACATATATGTCAGATGTCAGTAGATAAATCCTACTTAATGTTTTTAAATTGGATACCCCCTGTAAGAGCTGATGGTAAGCACAGCATGTTGTAGAGTCTAAAGTTGAAAAGGGATTCCGAAATAATGACTTCTGGATTCTGTCCTGGAAACCTGTTCACTAGAGACCCAGCTCAGCGCGTAATATGCCATCGCCAACAGCATCCTACAGGCTTCATTGACATGCAGTGTTATCTGTGGTTCACATGCACTTAAGGTAACTAAGGTAACTACAAACGCCGGTTCTGGGATCTCACTTTGGATATACAGCTTTATAATAATGCAACTGGGAAAGTACAATGCCTGTATGCAAATGACAGGGATTCATGGCAGCTAGTGTTGCTCTTTTTCCCAATATGACTACACAAAATATAAAATATTTAATCGCCACTCTTACAGCAGTCATTGCACTTATCAAAGTAGAACATAAGGCATTTTTTTTTAGTTTTGGATACAGTGATTAAGGGTCAGAATTTCTGATAGATATTCCAATCGCACACCTTCCTGGGGAAACGACTCATAAGAACAAAAATGGGTGCTGAAGCGATCACCAGCTGGGCACTGGAACAATCAACCACATGAACATATTCGCCAGCACACCACGGATCGTATATAACATCCAAAAAGTTTTAATGCACAGAAAACATCACAAGAGGTGCAACGTTTCGAGGCCGCACCGGACCTCGAAAGGACCCATCACTTGCCTGACGAAGAGGTCCTTTGCGGCCTCGAAACTTTGCACCTCTTGTGATGTTTTCTGTGCATTAAAACTTTTTCGAGGTTCATGGGGTCAGAATTTCTGTCAGGTTTATGATTGTCTGTCTTTCCATAAATAAATATTTCCCTAATACCGCGTACACACGGTCGTTTTTTGTGATGAAAAAAAACAACATTTTTAAAATCGTCATTTAAAATGACCATGTGTGGGGAAAACATCGTTTTATGTCTTCTGAAAAACGACAGGAAAAAAAAAAAATCGAGCATGCTTCAATTTTTTATGACGTTTTAAACAACGTTTTTAAACCCGCGCATGCTCAGAAGCAAGTTATGACGCAAGCTTGAATGGAACAGAGTGCCGCCTTACGTGCTGAACGTAACCGCGCTTTGCTAGAGCATTTTGAAAAAACGATGGTGTGTAGGCAACGTCGTTTTTTAAAATGAAGTTTGAAAAACATTGTTTTTTTTCATGCTATAAAATGACGTTTTTCCATTCGCGCCAAATTCGAGTAGCATGTCACGGCCCATAATTCACTGCAGCATCGCAGTGCATTGCTGGCTGATGATTGGCCAAGCATGCACTATGACCCGCATGCTTGGCCAATCACACCGTGCAAAAAATGGAGAGCCATAATTGGCCAAAGCCAGGGTGGCTTTGGCCAATTATGGTTCAGGGCGTTTAGTACACGCCCCACATTATATAAGGCTGCCTGGAAGTCTGCCTTGTGTAGTGTGTTGGTGGTTTACAGAGAGAGAGAGAGAGAGAGAGAGAGAGTGTCATTTTTTGGAGTTAGATAGAGCAGGCAGGCCTACACACCATTGGTTAAAAAAACCATTGTGTCAGAACGCGGTGACGTAAAACACAATGACGTGCTGAAAAAAACGAAGTTCAATGCTTCCAAGCATGCGTCGACTTGATTCTGAGCATGCATGGATTTTTAACCGATGGACGTGCCTACAAACGATCGTTTTTTTTTCTATCGCTTAGGTATCCATCGGTTAAATTTAAAACAAGATTGCTTTTTTTAAACTTATGGATAAATAACCGATGGGGCCCACATGCAATCGGTTTGGTCCGATGAAAATGGTCCATCAGACCGTTCTCATCGGTTTGACCGATCGTGTGTACGCGGCATTACAGTGTGTAGAGGATATATATGCATCCCAGGTGTTGTATATATATTTATACACTGTATTGAGTTTAGATAGATCCGCTCTTCTTAATATACTGATAGGCAGGCAGGTGATTGTGTTAGCTGCAGTATTTTCATGTGGTGTACTGTCTGTGTCCTCTGCACAGTGTGCACCTAAAGCTACGTCAATAGATTTGCTGGTGTTTCTCATATTAATTCCTAAAGGCAGGGATCTTCTCATATTAATACCACAGGCAGGGGATCATTCTGCAAGTATTTTCACGTGGTGTGCTGTGTCCTCTGCACAGTGTGCACCTAAAGCCACGTGAATGCAATTGCTGTTGTTGTCATATTAATATCACAGGCAGTGACTGATCAGCAAGTATTTTCACTGCGCCCATTCCTGCGCCCACCAAGACTAACTGTGAGGGCTTACAGTGTTGTGGCAACACCAACACCTAGGGCCCAAATTTCTGCAGAGTATATACGGCAGGCCCCTACTTTTAAACATCCAACTTACAAACAACTCCTACTTGCAAATGGAAGGAGACAACAGGAAGTGAGACGAAATCTACCCCTAGGAAGGGAAATTCTCTTCAGTAAGAGGTGTCTCCTGTTCACTGATGCTTTATCACCAATCCTTGTTTCACTAAAATACCCAAATTTTCAAAAAAATCATTTGTCATTGGGACAGAAAGTGAGGTGCAATCTTCTGAACAGAAAGACAGCAAAACAAATGTTAGAGGGGTGATAACCCTTCTCCATGTTTTCCAAAAAGCACTTTAAAAAAGTACCAGTTGAAAATTACGAACAGATTCTACTTAACAACAAACCTACAGTTCCTGGCCCAGATTCAGGTAGAATCGCGCAATATTTGCGTGGGCAAGGAGCAAATTTTTTTCTCTGCGCCCACGCAAATATTGCGCTTTGCCCGCGATTCACGGAGCAGTTGCTCTGTAAATTGCGCGGGCGATATGCTAAATAGCCCTGCGTAAGGGCGCCTAATGTAAATGATCCCGCCGGGGGCGGGAATCATTTAAATTAGGCGCGCTCCCGCGCCGAGCTAACAGCGCATGCTCCGTCGGGAAACTTTCCCGACGTGCATTGCGGCAAATGACGTCGCAAGGACGTCATTTGCTTCTAAGTGAACGTGAATGGCGTCCAGCGCCATTCACGAATCACTTACCTAACCGACGTGAAATTTAAATTTCACGAGCGGGAAGCGCAGCTATACTTTAGCATAGGTTGCCCCTGCTATTAGCAGGAGCAACCTTGCGCTAAAGTTGCCGTACGGAAACTCCGTACCTTGCGTGCCCAGGGCCCGCGCAACTTTTGTGAATCGGTGGTAGTATGCAATTTGCATACTATACGCCGATCACAATGGCCGCGCCCCCTAGCGGCCAACGCAAGAATGCAGCCTGGGATGTGAAAGCATAAGGAGGCTTATGTCTGTCAGATCCTAGGCTGCATTCGGTGTAACAAGGTTCCTGAATCAGGAGCACTCGTTACACCGGAGCAAGTAAGCCCTTGCGCCGCGGGCGCAAGTGCTTCTTGAATCTGGGCCCCTGTCTTGTCTGCACCGCCTGTATACTGCTGTTCAAAGTATTTAGGGCCAAAGGGACTGGTAATGACCTGGGGGGAGGGGGGGAAACCCATGCTATTTTTCTCAATGATTTTCATCCATATTGCAGGGACCAGACATTACATTAAAGCCGCAAGCAGTTTTAAATTACTTTTTTCTTATAGTAATGTAATTTTGTGCAGGGACAGTTCTAAACACGGGAAACACGTGCCACTTCACAGGCATACTATAGACACCCAGCAGGTTCGATATTTAAAGGAATTTTTCAATTTTTTTTCACTTTAATAAAAATCACTGCTCCAGGAAAAACGAAAGTTTTTACAACTGTTTTTCCCATTGATACATGTTCCCTGGGTCAAGACCCGGTTTTTAATACCGTTTTAGGACAATAACTTGCATATTAGCCTTTAAAATTAGCACTTTTGAATTTGAACGTTCGAGTCCCAATGGGGTTCTAAAAGTTTGCGCGAACATTCGGTCCGTTCGAAGGTTCTGGTGCGAACCGAATGGGGGGGGGGGTGTAAGTGTTTTTTTTGTTGTGCACAAGAAGAAGAATCGTACAAAATCATCAGACAGGTATTACATAAAAAAAAAAAATATTGAGCAGTAGGTACACATTTGTGCAGATAACCGTGCCAGCATCCAGCTGCCATAACCGGATCACCGTCCCCATCCTGCATTGCAGTGTAGTAGCCTTTTTTTTTTATAACAAACAGTAAACAACCATCAATTCAGAAAGGTAAACCAAAGAATAGAAGGAAACAGCTGCCCCCTCTGCACCCCCCCTCCCATCCCTCGGGAGAGAGAAAACAACCGCGCCTCCCACCTCCAAAGGAGCAGAAAAAAAAAAAAAAAACGTGAACTATCCCCCCCCCTAGGGATGTCAGCATTCAGTGCGTGCTTAAAAGAACGAAAAAAAACGAGTCCTTCCATATTGTTCATAGTGTGCCCGCTACCCTCCACCCCGACTGGGACCCATGCATTTCAAAGTGAACAATTCTGTTAGTCACAACCGTTAGTCTGTGTCTCCTCTTCCTCCAATGTGCTCTCAGAGTCCACCCACCTAAACCACACCTGTCTAAACTTTTTGGGGGCCCCCCCTAGCTTCGTAGGTCATCCTATACAGCATCACATCCGCATTTATTATTTTTATCCACATCCCCAACGTCAACTGCTCGTCATGAATCTATTGCCTAGCAATGAGTTTCCTCACTCCAAAAAACATAATCCTAGGAAACAATTTAGTGTGTACAGTCATCTCCTCCTGGTCAAAACCCCCCAGGAGGCAACATAAGGGAGAGCAGATATTAGGCAGGTCAAACTTATCCTTAAACTTACCTGCGACCATAATGGTCTCACCTTCTGGCATTCCCACACCATATGTAGCAAAGTGCCTTCCGCCCCCATACATTTATGACAGAGGGCAGATTCCCTCCTGTGCATTCGGTAAAGCCTAGCAGGTGTATAATACTGCTGGTGAAGATAGCGAAATTGGATCATTTTGTCCGTAGAAGAGATAACAGACACCAGATACGTGTCCAGCACCTCCTTCCACAGCTCTTCTGACAACTCCGGGACAAGACTCTCCCATCGAGCCCTGGCCCTAGAAGCGGATCCCATCGCCCCCGGACCAATTTCTCTGTAGTATCGAGAGACTCGCTTAGACGGATCCGGATCAAGCAGAACCTTCTCCAGATCCGTATTTTGTACCTGAATTTCCCCACTCCCAAACTGTGCAATCGCTGCATGCCACAGCTGCGCATATCGAAAATGCTAGGTCCTAGGTATCCCAAATTGGTCTCTTAATTGGGAAAAAGTACAGAGACGACCATCCTGACAGATGTGATGTAGGTACTTTACACCATACTTTGCCCATGTCTTCTGTCCGTCAGGCAGTCTGAAAAACTCCCCAAAGATTCATTACACCATAAGGGACTATTCGGGGATAACCACAAGAGGTCATCCTTCCGCCTTTGGGAGCAAAGATGAAATACTTTCCCAGGAAGTGCCATGACTGATCCCACCTTCCTCCCTGGAATCCCCTTCCTGTACACCATATTTAGCAAAGTTTCTAGTGAGGTGGCAACCGCTGCCTCCAACAAAGTAGTGGCGTTAAGCGCCTGCGGAAAAAATCGCCAGTGCAAAAAGGATAATTGTGAAGCTAAAAAATATGAACGGAAAATTTGGGAGGGCAGTGTTACATAACTTTAGCAAACAATATATCAGGTCTCCTGTCTTGCTAGACATGGCTGTAATGTGTAGATCTGAATGGACAGAAATAAAAAAATGTTAGAGGGTAAAACAGCTTTTTCTTATTACTTGAAAACTCTGGCCCAGATTCACGTAGATGGGCGCAAAATTGTGCGGGCGTAACGTATCTCATTTACGTTACGCCGCCGCAAGTTTTTCAGGCAAGTGCTTTATTCACAAAGCACTTGCCTGTAAAGTTGCGGCGGCGTAGCGTAAATCACCCGGTGGAATTCAAATTCGGCGGGTAGAGGGCGTGTTTCATTTAAATGAAGCACGTCCCCGCGCCGAACGAACTGCGCATGTGCCGTCCCTAAAATATCCTAGTGTGCATTGCTCCAAATGACGTTGCAAGGACGTCATTGGTTTCGACGTGAACGTAAATGACGTCCAGCCCCATTCACGGACGACTTACGCAAACGACGTCAATTTTTAAATTTTCGACGCGGGAACGACGGCCATACTTAACATTGGCTGCGCCTCATAGACCCAGGGGCAACTTTACGCCGGGAAAAGCCTAACGTAAACGTCGTAACTTTACTGCGTCGGCCGCGCGTACGTTCGGGAATTCGCGTATCTAGCTAATTTGCATACTCAACGCGGTAATCGACGGAAGCGCCACCTAGCGGGCAAAAAAAATATTGCAGTTTAGATCCGACGGCGTAAGAGACTTACGCCTGTCGGATCTAATGAATATCTATGCGTAACTGATTCTAAGAATCAGTCGCATAGATGCGACAGTGCTACGCAGAGATGCAACGGCGTATCTGGAGATGCGCCGTCGTATCTCTTTTGAGAATCTGGGCCTCTTTGTCTGTATAAGAATAGTGTTAGAAATGTTGTCACTATACCCTCTGAAGCATTATTTAGACACTGCACTGCAGCATGTAGTATATTGCTCTAAATGTTGTGAAAATAGCATTTAACAAAGTATTCATTAAATCTTTGAAAGTACAGATATTTTTCTTATATAATTGCAATAAAACATCCAAGATGTCAGAGAGTACAGTTTTCTAAACCATTAAAAGGATTTTTAAAACTGTTGGAAACTATGACAGGATCAGGTCTGGCAGACTCAGTCTCAACGGAATCAAAAAACATCTTTCTGAGAGTCAACAGCTTGCATCATAGGAGCCCCACAGGGCAACAACTTCAATCACAGCTTAACAGTGGTCAGTGTAAGCAAGGGAACACTTGGAGCTGCATATTTAATAGACTGCATAGCTGTTTGAAAGCCCTTTATAAACATGGCAAATTTGAAAAGGAGGCTTGCTTAGGCCAGAAACAACTGCATGAGGACAACTGAAGACTGAACGAAGGTTTATGAACAAATCAACATTTGAAATTTTGGGTTATTGCACAACAATTTAGTATCCCATTGAGTTTGGGAAAAAATGGTTTGCCATTGTGTGATACCAACTCTCAAACACAGGGAGGAAGTGTGATGGTCTGGGTCACTTTTGATGAATCAGTTGGTAACTTGCAAAAGTGACCGGCATCCTTAATCAAGCACAGCAAAACACAGAAAATTCTAGACCTAAATCTCAGCTCCAGCCCAATATGACATTCGCTCAATTAACACTTGCAGCCCCCCCCCCCCCCCCAGGGGCAAGGGTTAGTTGCACATTTAGTCTGAGAGGCTGAGCTAGGGTCAGAATCATTCCAGAGCCGGGACCTGCTCTGTGACGTCAGCTGACAATGGGATTCAGACCACCGTTGACTGAAAATGGATCACAGGAATGCAGAACAAACTGCAGTCCTGTGATTCACAAAAGTAAAGCCAAAAAACTTTAGCTGCAATTCTCCTTTAAGGTGTAAATACTTACCTTACTCCTTATTGTATTTAGTGGATAGGAGGGTTGAGTTTTGCTGTAAAATCTATCAAGCTGTTTTGGTATTATCCAGGCAGAAGGGTGGGAAATAATATGTGGGAAATTCTGCAAAAATTATGGGAAGATTTTTCTGAACATTATTTGATTTCCACTGTAGAAAAAAATTGCTGCACGTGTTTTCTGTTATATAGGCAAAACGTGGTTATTTTAATAAATAAAAAATACATGGTGGTTCGGAATAAAAGTTCATGGCATATTAGTATTGCATTTTAAGCGTATAAATACCCTGTTGAGTTTTACTGTTATTGAGGGCTCCAGTTTCCATTCTGTGCACAATGTTTTACCTGACAGGAAGTGAACGAAAATCTACAACAGGAAACAATAAAAAGCTGACGGGGCTTTAACATTCCCTGATTTAGTTCCATATAAGCTTAATTGAGTTTTAAACTAATAGAGAAAACTGCAGTGTATCCCACAGTGGTCTTTAAAGCGGTAGTAAAGAACAGCTGTTTAAAAAAATATATCTGTAAAGCAATTGCATAATGTGCTAGTATGCATCATAAAAATAAATACTTACCTTGGAACGCAGCCTTCAAGCGGCACGCTGTCACAGCTGAGAAAGCTGACATCTCCCCCTGGTCTTTCTTCCGGTTTGTGCACTCCAGCTGTGTGATTGGCCAGAGCCATGTGGAAGTCACTCCCACACATGCTTGCGGGAACCATCAGTTCCGGAACAAAGCTCTGAAGGTCCGGCAAGGTATGCTGGACCTCCAGAGCGCATGCAACGGTGACGTAACTGGCTGCATCCAGGGTGAATATTAACTTTACCTACAGGTAGGCCTTATTATAGGCTTACCTGTAGGTAAAAAATCACCAAGCAGGCTTTACTACCACTTTAAAGGCTAAGTTCACCATTTTCAGAAAATACTCTATGCAGTCAAGGACCCCAGTAGGTATCAAAAACTGTGCTGCTCTGTAAAACATTCATCATTTTTTTTGTCATACATGTAGAATATTTCAGCCCCCCGGAAGCCTAGATGAAAAATTCCCAGTTAGTAATCCCCATGTCCTGCTTTGTTCTAGGATGCGAAAACCTTTGGACACTCACAGACTTCTTAGGGGGCCCAAATAGCCTGCAGGTATGACAAGAAAATTAATGAACATTTAACAAAGTAGTAAATGTGTCCGTTTACACCTGCCGACATCCAAACCAATCCTATGCATTAAAAACAGACAGATAGGGATCCGTTCCCCATCCATCTATCGGATCGGATGGTCCATTTACATCCATCCACCCATAGAGAAGGGCAGCTCTGTCTGTGTCCGCTCTGCATAGGCTGATCCTCACTGAGCAGGCGGACTCCAACGTAGACTGCCCTGTTTGGTAGGTGCCTAAAACTAAAACTAAATTCTGGTAATGGATACATATAAGTGTCATCCCTTTTCTCTGCATATTTGTTGCCATAATGTGAGGCCCCGTACACACGTCCGAGAAACTCGACAGGCAAAACACATCGTTTTGCTCGTCGAGTTCCTTGTGAAGCCGCCGAGGATCTCGGCGAGCCAAGTTTCCTCATTGACTAACGAGGAAATAGAGAACATGTTCTCTATTTGGCCCGACGAGATCCTCGTCGGTTTCCTCGGCCAAAAGTGTACACACGACCGGGTTTCTCGGCAGAATACGGCTCCGATCGAGTTTCTGGCTGAATTCTGCTGACAAACTCGGTCGTGTGTACGGGGCCTAAGAGAAGAAGTAAGACATCTCTGGCCAGCCTTATGACAAACAGCAATACACCTCAAGCATAACATTTCTATATCTGCTTTAGGCTGGTGCAAAGTTTATCCCTTTAGCGTGTCTGGCCTGCGAGAAAGTAAATATTTTCAGCTTCTCTCCCATTTGTGGGGCGTCATCAGAGTAAATGTCATTTCTACAGCCTCACAGAAGATATTTATTGGCATTTCCCTCAGGCAAAGCCCCAAGATCTACCTGTCAAACATTATTTATCATAAGTCTCACAGAGTCACAGCGCACAGACCCTTAGGCTGTGTCTCATGTTGCTGGTACTCTGTGTTCTGTACTTAGTGGAAGCTCACATCACAATTATTCCGACTAGGCAATGTAAAGTAATGCTTTGCATTCCCTGGGGGAGGCCTTTGCCACACAAAGTGAAGTCCTTTCAGTAATTCTAAAGCGTTTTTTTTTCCAGGAGAATTCCTACTGATTGCCGATCTCTAAAACCTTTTGCTATTATTACAGCCAATTTGTTCTTCTTGTATGTTACATAAGTGCATTAGGGCACATAAGCATCTAATACCATAGGAACTAGGTTGCCAGGGAAACATTTGTACCTGCAGATGTTTTCAATCCCACATGTTGCTTGAATAAAGAGGAAAAAAAAATGCATTCATCTGAATTCTTTTTTCGAAAATGCCAAATATCAGGGAGTCCCTTTTTATTTAGCATGTTTGAGCTTGAAGTTCTACTAAAGCTCACATTGCTAAAATATAATGTAGAAGGAGAGGCCGGGGGAGCTACAGATAAATAGAAGAGAAATGAACTGTTTGATATGCAGTAGCCCAGCTCTGTATTCTCTGTGTGGTAGGGGAATACCCCGGTGCTCCCAGGAGAGCACTCAGCTCTCTGCTTTCTGACAAGACTGAGTAGATTATTCTTTAAGCTTCAATAATTCACAGACTGTCTTGTGGAGGGTTTTCCAAAAGCTCTGAATACACAGTGCTGATGGGAAGTGTTCAAAATAATTTCCTCTGTGCCTATGCCTGGCTATAGAAAGAGCAGCAACGGGTGATTTTCATTATTTTTTCTCCTAGCGTCATCTTTTCTCTTAACTTCTTTTCACCCTGACATGCTTTTGTTTTCAGTCATTTAGGCATCAGAGCAAACTGCTTTGGTATAAGGACATTTCTAAAGTAAAATGTACCCACTTCTGTTTTTAAAGCTCAACTCCAGTTTCAATAAAAGCTTTAACTTTAAGGCCTGAATCACACCTATGCATTTTTTGTGCTTTTTGCATTTTGACGATTTGCACTACAGAACATGTTCCATAGGAAACCATGGTAAATGGACTGTAGTGCAAATCTGCAAAATGCAAAAAGCACCAAAAATGCATAGATGTGAATCCAGACTAATACTCTGTCTACAGCCCTACGAAGGTTGACCACTAGTACTCTTCTAGGTTGAATAAGTCACTTGACCCCACTTCCTGTGCACTCAGGAAATCTATGACTCCCCTCCTTGAAGCACATCATCTAGCCAGCCATTGGTCCCCAGGAAAATGCTGCAGAATTCAGGACCTGCCCTTTGCTGGGGAAAGAAAAGAAGGAAGTGGACCAATGATGCCATGTAGCTGAATACCTATGGTAAAAAGCAGTGTTTCTCAAATGGGGGTGCCATTTAGGTTTCCCCAGAGGGCTGTAGTACAGAAAGCAGTTTGCCCTAATTTAGCATCATGGGCTGCCATGGTGTGGGCAGACTGGCTGCCAGCACCATAAGAGCCCATTCACACAGGGGCAACACAACTTCCAGCACGACTTTGGGAGGCAACTTTGACACGACTTGAGTATGAATCACAGCGCGACTTGGGGCGACTTGAAGTCGGATCCAAATTCGGACCTGTGAGAATGGGCTCTAACAACCAATGATGCTCTAGAGCAGTGTCATTCCTTATTATGGTACTAGTGGCCAGCTGACTTGCCTACACTATGTCAACAAATGACACTGATCCAAGGCAGTTAGCATGCAGAGTCACCCCCAGCATTCAGAAGAAGACAAATTCACCTCCTCCAGATCTGCTCCATCTCCAACCCTCTGTGATGTTGGGGGAGATCTGATGTGATGGAGGGACACTGATGAGATGGAGGTACTCTGGTATGGGGGGGGGGAGGTTACATGTATAGGGTGGCCACTGATGTAAAAGTGGCACTCTGATGAGATGAGAGGACTTCAATGTGATAGGCTGCCTCTGACATGAAGTGGGGACATAATGTGGGGGAATCACTGATGTGCAGGTGAGCCTTTTATGTGATGAAAGGACCTCTGATTTGAAGGGCGGTTTCTGATGTGAAGTTTTTAACAAGGCAGTTGTGTGCATTTTCCCAGGTTCCCTATTGATAGGTAACATGAATGTTTTTTGTTTACAATTTAGACTGGGGTGCCTTGAGATCTTGCATACTTTCTATAGTGAAAAATATATATAGATGTGGGTTGCGTTACAATAACAGTACAATTAGCTGCTAGTACCAAAAATATATAAATGTGTGGGTTGCGTTACAATAACAGTACAATTAGCTGCTAGTACCAAAAATATATAGTGCAGCGCAACCAACCTATATCAATAAATTGAGAATACCATACATCAAATGTTTTTTTGCTTGTGTGTACATAAATATGTGTCTCACTGAATCCAAATAAACAAAATGATATATACTCACCGGATACTTTATTAGGTACACCTGTTCAATTGTTTGGTAATTAGCCAATCACAAGGCAGCAACTCAATGCATTTAGGCATCTAGACATGGTGAAAATGACTTGCTGAAGTTCAAACCAAGCATCAGAAAGGGGCAGAAATGAAATTTAAGTGACTTTGAACGTGGCATGATTGTTGGCACCAGACGGGCTGGTCTGAGTATTACAAAAACTGCTAGGATTTTCACGCACAACCATCTCTAGGATTTACAGAGAATGGTCCAAAAAAGAGAAAACATACAGTTAGCTGCAGTTGTGTGGTCGAAGATGCCTTGTTGATGTCAGAGATCAGAGGCGAATGGGCAGACTGGTTTGAGATAAAAGAAAGGCAACAGTAACTCAAATAACTACTCATTACAACCAAGGTATGCAGAATACCATTTCTGAACGCACAACAAATTGAACCTTGAAATAGATGGGCTACAGCAGCAGAAGACCACACCAGGTGCCACTCCTGTCAGCTACATGCTCACCAAAATTGGACAAAAACTTTGCCTGGTCTGATGAGTCTTAATTTCAGCTGCGACATTCAGATGGTATGGTCAGAATTTGGCTTAAACAACATGAAAGCATGGATCAATCCTGCCTTGTATCAATGGTTCAGGATGATGGTGGTGTAATGGTGTGGGGGATATTTCTTGGAACATTTTGGGCCCCTTAGTATCAATTGAGTATTGTTTAAACGCCATGGCCTACCTGAGTATTGTTGCTGACCATGTCCATTACTTTATGACTACAGTGTACTCATCTTTTGATGGCTATTTCCAGCAGGATAATTCACCAAGTCACAAAGCTCAAATCATCTCAAACTGGTTTCTTAAACATGACAATAAGTTTACTGTAAACCAATGGCCTCCACAGTCACCAGATCTCAATGCAATCCTTAGGGATGAGGAATAACTGGACATTTGCATTATCGATGTGCAGCCAACAAATCTGCAGCAACTGCGTGCTGCTATCATGTCAATATGGACCAAAAACTCTGAGGAATGTTTCCAACACCTTGTTGAATCTATGCCACAAAATATTAAGGCCGTTCTGAAGGAAAAAGGGGGTCCAACCCGGTACTAGCAAGGTGTACCTAATAAAGTGGCCGGTGAATGGATATTGCAAAGTGATAGAAATCTTGTACATATAAACTCAAAAACCCCCAAACAAACAGATATATATGTCCAAATTACTATTTGAATCAACCAAAAAGTTCCAAGATTTTCTTCTTCAATAAATAAAATAAATAAAATATTCATTTGTTGCCTTGTTGCGCCATAAATATGTTGACAGCGTCAAATCACCACTACATGATGTGCTCCTCCACCCTTTAAATAGGCTGCTTACCTGAGGCTATTAACCCACTATACAGTAAAGTTTCACTCTGCTTTGCCCTTTAACCACTTAAGGACCGCCTAACGCCGATATACGTCGGCAGAATGGCACAGCTGGGCACATCAACGTATATGTACGTTGATCTTTAAGCCCAGCCGTGGGTCGCGGGCTCCCGCGACCCGGTCCGAAGCTCCGTGACCGTGACCGCAGGGCCCGCGGACCCGATCGCCGCTGGAGTCCCGCGATCGGTCCCCGGAGCTGAAGAACGGGGAGAGCCGCATGTAAACACTGCTTCCCCGTTCTTCACTGTGGCAGTGTCATCAATCGTGTGATCTCTTTTATAGGGATCCACAATCGATGACGTCACACCTACAGCCACACCCCCCTACAGTTGTAAACACACTTTAGGTGACACATAACCCCTTCAGTGCCCCCTGTGGTTAACTCCCAAACTGCAACTGTAATTTCCACAGTAAATAATGCATTTTAAATGCATTTTTTACTGTGAAAATGACAATGGTCCCAAAAATGTGTCAAAATTGTCCGAAGTGTCCGCCATAATGTCGCAGTCACGAAGAAAATCGCTGATCGCCGGCATTAGTAGTAAAAAAAAAAAAAAAATTATAAAAATGCAATAAAGCTATCCCTTATTTTGTAAACGCTACAAATTTTGCGCAAACCAGCCGATAAACGCTTATTACGATTTTTTTTTTACCAAAAATAGGTCGAAGAATATGTATCGGCCTAAACTGAGGGAAAAAAAAAGTTTTTTTATATATTTTTGGGGGATATTTATTATAGCAAAAAGTAAAAAATATTGAATTTTTTCAAAATTGTCGCTCTATTTTTGTTTATAGCGCAAAAAATAAAAACCGCAGAGGTGATCAAATACCACCAAAAGAAAGCTCTATTTGTGGGAAAAAAAGGACGCCAATTTTGTTTTGGAGCCACGTCGCACGACCGCGCAATTGTCTGTTAAAGCGACGCAGTGCCGAATCGCAAAACCTGGCCTGGTCCTTTAGCTGCATTTTGGTCCGGGTCTTTAAGTGGTTAAATAGGATCAAAAATACTTGTCACCTTGGTTATAGCTATCTTCAAGTACACTACTCCAAACACCTCCACTTTAGCTCAGAATGAACATAAATACTCCCATTGCGCATTATATCATAATTCCAATAAAATTTATTGCAGGGTAAGAATAACAAAATGTACACTAATCCAGTGAACATAGATACAAATCGCCTTTTTAACATGTGAATTGCCCCCTTAATGATAAGTATAGGCACCAGATCCTTTACCAAGATGGCTTCTTTCCGCTTCTCCTCAATGTGATGATGTCATCCAGCCACGCTCAGATGCGTTTCGTCACTCAATCATAACTTACTCAAAGGGAACAGTTAGCTGCTAGCACAAAATGGTGCAACTGCTAAATTAAATATAATGGTGCTACGCTTATTATAACAAAACCCAATATCAATAACACAAAGTAAAATATCAATAGTGTAAAATTAACACAAACTACTCTGTGTGTCACTAATATATAGTGATGAATGAACAATGTGAACAACAATGTGATAAAAATTCACTAATACACAAATGTCATGAAGTTTGAATGATTAATTAAAGGATGGGTTCCTCCTTTCCTAACATGTTACATTTTACATTAATGTTTAAGATGTAACATGTAACTGTTTTACCAGCCCCCACACCACACCCCCCTTATCCCCCGTAGTGAGAACGAGCAGGGTATCTTCTCTCAGTCCCGCAGTCCTTATTTAAATAAACCAGGCCATGCGGGGCTCCACCCACCCGGCTGCATCATTCATTCACAGAGTTCTCTGAATTTGAGAACTACAAGTACCGACATCCTTTGCAGCTGTCTGCTTGTCTGCTCAATTAACTACCAGGGCACCATTGAGCGCTCTAGGTCGTTGATTCTTCCTGTCTGTGTAATTAACTTTTTTTTGAGGTATGAGCAGACAGCTTGCGCAGGCAGTTTGCAAGAGCCCTGCATTGCACCTGCGATCTGCTTATCGCGGGAGTAATGCTTTGCAGGCTCCTAGTAAAAATAAATAAATAAATGCATGTTTTTACCTGAAAAAAAGATGTGCATTTATTTTTATTTTTTTACAAAGCTGAGTTTATCCTTTAAGTCAGCAATATTGATTATTTAATTGATTTATATATAATGGTACTGCTAATATAAAATTAATTATTAAATAAAATGACACTGACTCAATTCGTTATTCTCTGAATTTGTGCTCTATGCAGATATTTTTAAGCACAATAAAATTGTGTGAAAGTATGGTTTGCAAAAAATAGAAAAATAAATTAAGATTTATTTAGTAATTAAGTCTCTAACAATCATGTATAGCAGCAAAATAAATAGTATGACATAGACACATAAAATGTATATTCCGCAACTAAAATCACGACTTATATAGTAAACATTGTGGGCCAGATTCAGATACATTTACGTTGCTCCACGGCAGCGTAACGTATCCCATTTACGTTACACCGCCGCAGGTTTACAGCGTAAGTGCCTGATTCACAAAGCTCTTACCTGTAAACTTGCGGTGGTGTAACGTAAATCCGCTCGGCGCAAGCCCGCCTAATTCAAATGGGACGGGCACCATTTAAATTAGGCGCGTTCCCGCGCCGAACGTACTGCGCATGCTCCGTCGGGAAAATTACCCGACGTGCATTGCGATAAATGACGTCGCACGGACATCATTTGTTTAGACGTTAACGTAAACGGCATCCAGCGCCATTCACGGACGAGTTACGCAAACGACGTGATTTTTTAAATTTCGACGCGGGAACGACGGCCATACTTAACATTGCTTAGAACACCTAGGGCTCAGCCCTAATTTTACAACGCGTATCTCGACGGAAACAACGTAAAGTTGGAGCGACGGTAGCGCGGACGTTCGTAAATCGCCGTAACTAGTCATTTGCATATTCTAAGCCGACCGCAATGGCCTCGCCACCTAGCGGCCGGCATAGAATTGCATCCTAAGATCCGACAGTGTAAGTCAATTACACCTGTCGGATCTTAGGGCTATCTATGCGTAACTGATTCTATGAATCAGCCGCATAGTTAGGACGGGCGGATCACAGAGATACGACGGCGTATGAGGAGATACGCCGTCATATCTCTTTTGTGAATCTGGCCCTGTATGCCTAATAATAGGATAAATTGGATTATTTACTGTATCACACCCAAAGTATGGAGCACCAATAATCTAACTAACCAACAGTAGTAGACAACTAGGTCTGCATTTATCAGACCGTTCCCTTTGCTTTCTTTGCAGCAGAGTGAGGGGGTTGAGTCTATTTATAGGCTGTAATGATACAACTTGGATTTGGTTACCTATTCCCTAGGGTATTATGATACCGTAAGTGGCAGGTAATGCTAAAATCTAGCACGCAATAAGAAAATACATCTAGGTATATTCAGGAAAGATGCTGATTAAGTAGGATGAAGTTGAAGAGATCAAGATGGATCCCTTTTCTCTCGAAATTTCCCTTTTTAGTCTCAAAATTTATTTTATCTAGGGAACAGCCCAGAACGTATAGTTTAGAATATTTACTCACCTCTGGTTTGGGAGTATTATCACTGATTAAATACTTGTTTGTGCAGTCAGTGGTTTCACTTGTCCACCAGATGGCAGTCCTCTAAGACTAGAAATCTTTATATTAGGTCTTCTGAGAATAAAATTTGATTTTTTTCAATACGATCTCTTAGAGGGTTTAAAAGTTTTACCCCTAGATTAATTAAAATATGTTATTTTTTTATTTTTTATTTGTAAAGTGTATTTTGTGCGTGTACTCGAGAGAGGAGCCGGACTGCAGGAGTTCGGAGTAGGCAGGCCTCCCCCAAAGGCAATCTGCCACCTTTCTCCATGCCCCGGGTGGCAATGGTGGGTGTGTGAGGGGGTCCTCCCACACAGCCCGCCCTACCTGCTCTGCTTTGAAGCCCAACGGGGCAGAGGGACTCCCTTTAAGGGAGTGAGAGGATCTAGCCTGCTCAACCAGCCCCGTTAGTCCTTCGCCTCTCTTTTTAGAGACCGCGTGGTCAAAGTGCGTGGATGTTAACCCAATTTCGAGTGCGTGTAAGTGTGGTGGTTTTTGTGGGAGGGGGGTGGGCGTACTAAGCGCAGGCTTACCTCGCATAGCACACCTGTCTTGGACCCGAGCCGAATGCACGGAAATGTCTGGTATCTGCTTCCTGAGCCAAATTAGATAAGAAGCGTTTGTACAAACTAAAGTAAATAATCTACACTCAGACTTGTGTCTCAGGGTGAAGACCGTTACTTCTGCTTTTTTATTGCAAGCCGTGTCTTTTTATATGGTTTACAATTGCATTCAAAAGCGCATGACCGAACACACGATCATGCTCATTAATATTCATTAATATTCAACATTCTCATTAATATGTAATATTATTCTTGTGACGTCTTGGCGTCTGGCATCTGTCTGGTTCTGTGGTTCTTAGGGACTTTCAGCTGTCCTAAAATAGTTGTTTTTTGCAGACTGAGTTCCTGTTCTGATAAACCATGTGATGCATCTCTGAAATACAACATTATATTAGCAAAGGGGTAAATTATGCATTACGATTATATGTGATTATTCCTATAGCAATCAATAACCTATTTGCATACGTTATATATATATATGATCATATGTGATATAAAGCATGTGTTTGTGCATTGAAATAGGCATTTCATTATCTTAGTTTGACTATTTTTATCACATCCACTACAGCACCCCCCTTGAAATGTCTATTTTAATCTATTTTAATCTGTCCCTGTTTTAATCTAAGTTTCCCCACCCCAAGGCGCGCGGAGTCTAAGGTCCAGCAGGTTTTCCCCAGAGCCTCTAGTGGTGAGGATGGCTTTCGCTGCAGCTGGACCCAGGTCGCGGCCTCAAGGCTCCTACCCTATCTGTCCCTGTCATCCTGCCTATTCATGATGTGAGACTGGGAATGTCTGTAGTGGAATGTGCGGTTCTTCGTACTCATCTTCCTCGAGCCCTATGTCTTGGTTCACGAACGTAGGGATTCCTTGTTCTACTGCTTTCTCTATACATTTCTTTAAACAAGGGAGTATGCAACAAATTATCAGAGCGAGGAGAAATAGAAAGATTAGTATGGTTACTCCTATTTGGGTTAAAATTCTCTGCCACCCGTTCATCCAACTGAAGTATTGGTCCCATGGATCTGTGGTGCCTGAATTTTTCTTTAGTTCAACTGACAGATTCTTCAACTTTTTAAGGGCTACAGTGACTTGACCATTCGGGCCGGTGTTGTCTGGAATATAGGTACAGCAAGTGGTGCTGGTCATTTTGTCTATCACAGTACAAACCCCTCCTTTCTCTGCAAATATCATATCCAGAGCCATCCGGTTCTGGAAAGTCATTTGAGAGTCGGCCTCCAACTGTTCGGCTATTCCCTGGAATGCGTCTCTCGTGTAATTGACAAACCTTTGCTGATTGTAATATATATAATTTATCCAGTCTACATTTTTGCTAACAGTTATTATGGGGATTAGGGCCTCTAAACCTGCTTTTACCTGGTCTCGGGCCTTGAATTCATCAGGGACCCCCCTCGGAACTCCAATGGCATCTAAATACACATGAGGGTCAAAACTTCCCGGAAGGGCTTCCCTTTTTGTCCTCTTACCCTGTGTGTTGTGAGTACCTTCCGTTAGGGTTAGGATGTGCAGAGGCATGATGGCCTTTGCAAGGGCACATTCTCCCCTCCATTGTCCTTCCAATCTGGTCCTCACTTGCATGTCTCCACATATCCAATACACATCCCCCAAGGATTGACTTTGATTCTGTATTAAGTTGGCCGGGACATGACTGTAAGAAGCACAGTAACCTTTGGAGAAGTTACCTAGGTTTTTACCCCTCCCTTCATGGTGAGCATAACAAGTGTAGTTTCCAGGGTATAAGGTGATAGCTATCTTAGGTATTGAAGCACTGGTGTCTATGGGATATTCCTTTTTTCATTTTTCACATGTTAATTGGTTGGTGGAAATGTTAGCGTAGAGGCTTAGGATGCACTCTTCCTCTTTTTTAGGTATAACTAATGGGACTGTACCCAAATGTGGCCTAGCACTACCACAGACATAGCAGTTGGTTTTATTATGTCTGCTGGCGCTATATCTCATCCATTCTAGCCAGAGATTGATTTCCGAAAGGCCGGTCTCAACCTCCATTGTATCCTTGAAGGTAGGATCTGCTATTGCAACCATGTCCTCCAGGGTCTGTACATGGGGCTTTAAGGGGTTTGGTGGGGGCGGCAGGTTCTTGATTGGCTGCCATTCATTGTTGTTGTACATATCTTCTAGGCGGAAAGACCCTCTATGACCCCAGTGACCACCTCCGAACCACCACCCCAACACATACTCTCCCTTATCGGATGGGCTCGGATTCCGTATGTTTAGGACAAGTGTCATACTGGGCCCTGGCTTGGTGAGGGTAAGACGGGTTAGCAAGGGCTCCCCCTGGCTGTCTTTACTGTCATAGGCTGGCAGAGGGTTATATCCCCAGGGTGTCCCTGTGTTCCAAGCTGCTGCTCCCCAACTGTCACAATTTTTTCCCCATGACCCTTTAGTGACACATATATATCCCTCTCCGTCACCTTTTTCATACCGTTCTGACCTGCTGTCATGCTCAGGACATGGGAGTATCTTACACGGGTGGAAGTCAAACGTGGCTATATGGGTATCAGATGAATTATACCAAAAAATGACCTTCCCATCTTTCTTAGTAATGGCTGCATGCTGTGCCCCAGTCAACCCACACAGACAAAGGATATATATGATCATGATTTATCTTTATCCGTTTCCTTGGGTATGGTGACCTTCTTGCAGTGGGAGGCGTGTATCCAGGTATTCTTCCCTGCAACTTTCACAGATGTAGCTGTTATTAGGAGGACCTGGAAGGGACCGTCATATCTTGGTTCAAGAGGGTGTTTTCGCACAAATTTCTTCACCAGAACCCAATCACCGGGGACCAGCTTGTGTGTTCCTGTATCTAACTCAGGATCTGGAATGGAAGAGAAAACCTTTGCATGGATTCGGGTTAATTCACGAGACAAAGCAGTCACATAATCAGTTAATACATCGGATTGTAACTGTAACTGTTGTGGATAATAACACCCTAATCTCGGGGCTGAACCAAACAGTATTTCATAAGGTGATAAACCATGGCTCTCTTTAGGAGTGTATCTCACACTGAACAGGGCGATGGGTAGACTGTCTGGCCAGCTCATCCCTGTCTCCTGAGACATTTTCAACATTCGGGATTTTATTGTGCCATTCAATCTTTCTACCTTCCCACTGCTCTGAGGGTGATACGGGGTGTGGAAAGCAAGTGTGACCCCTAGGGCTGTCCATATTTCTTTGGTTAACGAGGCCGTGAAAGCCGGCCCCTGATCACTCTCTATGACCTCTGGGACACCATATCTGCACACTATTTCCGTTAGAAGCTTCCTGGCTGTGGTCTTCGCTGTCATGTTGGTCACAGGGAACGCTTCGGGCCAGGAACTGAACATATCAACGATTACTAGAGCGTATTCATACCGGCCACTCTTCGGCATCTGAATATGATCAATCTGTATTCGTTGAAAGGGATATTGAGCTTTAGCTAGATGTTTCATGGGTGTCTTTTCTGTTCTGCCTGGGTTGCACTTGGCACAAATGACGCATGACTTACAGAAGTTGTTGGTAAGTGGGGTAATTCCTGGGGCCAGGTAGTATTTATTGATCAAAGCATTCATCAAGGTCTTCGACAGGTGAGAAGCACCATGAGCCCACTGCACCACAGCTGGGAACATGGACCGTGGTAAACATGGTCTCTTATTCACTTCCATGAGTCCATCCTTCAATATGGCTCCCTTCTTCGTCCATGTTCCTTTTTCCTCTTCACTTGCTGCCTCTTGCATTTCCTTCAAGCGTGCCCAATCCACAGGAGGGTTCTGCAAGATCATGGTGGCTTGTACTGTCTCTTGTGTTGGAATGTTTTGGACGTCCACTCTGCGTACAACTTCTCGCACACCTTTTGCGGCATGTTTTGCTGCAGTGTCCGCCAAGTGATTACCTTGTGCTTCTTGAGTGTTCAGTCTGCCATGTGCCTTTACCTTGAGAACTGCCACTTGGGTAGGAAGTAGCAGAGCATCAATCAGGTCCCTGACTGCTGCGCTGTGTTTTATAGGTGTACCCACTGCTGTCAGAAAACCCCTATTCTTCCACAGGACACCATAGTCACAGGCCACTCCAAGAGCGTATCTTGAGTCCGTATAAATGTTAGCCCTCTTCCCTTCCGCCAGCTTGCATGCCATGATTAGGGCCTGAAGTTCTGCTTCTTGTGCGGACTTAGAGGGGGGCAATGCAGAGGCATGGAGGATTGTGTCTCTGGTAGTGACAGCATATCCGGTGTGGTACCTCCCTTCATGATCTGCATATCTTGATCCATCAACATAGATAGTCAGGTCAGGGTCGTCCAGAGGCACTCTGCTAACTGTTGGCAGGTGTGTAGTTTCCATCTTCATGATTTCAAGACAGTTGTGAGAGATATCGTAAGGGTCGTTTCCCCCCTCGAAAAGCGGGAGCAGAGTGGACGGGTTGAGGGTGTTACATCTGAGGAGGGATATATTGTCCGGGAGGAGCAAAGTGCATTGTAGTCTGAGATGTCTTGCTGCTGACATATGTTTTGGTTGTACTTGGTTTAGCACGGCTGATATGTCATGCGGAGCTAGAAGGATGAGGAAGTGGCCCAGCACGAGATCTGCAGTTTTGTCCAGAAGGGCTTGGGCTGCGAAAACAGCTCTGAGGCAGGAGGGTGCCCCCCTAGCTACTGGATCCAATCGACAGGAATAGTACCCGATAGGTCTAAGTCTGTTGTCACAAGATTGGGCCAGTACTCCTGTGGCGTGTCCTTCTCTCTCTGAGACAAATAGCTTGAAGCTCTTTTCATAGTCTGGTATGCCAAGGGCAGGGGCCGACGACAGGATCTGTTTCAGAATTTCAAAGTTTGTAAGGGCCTCTGGTGGCAGAGTGAAAGGATCAGTCTTTAGAGCATCATAGAGTGGTTGCATTAGCAGAGATGCTTCTGGAATCCATGAACGACAATAAGATATTAGGCCCAGAAAAGCATGGAGAGACTTGTGGCCAACTGGCACCGGAATTGCTTTGATCACAGCTATTCGTTCTTGAGTAAGATGTCTTACGCCTTGTGAGATACAATGTCCAAGGAAGACCACTGTTTGCTTGCACCACTGGATCTTCTGTTTTGATGCTTTACAGCCTTGTTCAGCCAGGTAACAAAGAAGGTCTTCAGAGTGGGTGGCAGCCTCATTTTGGGTATCTGCGCAAAGCAAGAGGTCATCCACATATTCGAGAAGCACAACGTCTGGGTGGAGTTTGATCCACGTGTCCAGAATGAATTTCATTGCCTTGGAGAATTGGGACGGGGAGTTCTGGGCACCTTGCGGCATTACAGTCCAGGTGTAGCTTTTCCTTTCGTGGATGAAACTGAATAAGAATTGACAACGCGGGTCTAGGGGGACACTGAAGTAGGCGTTCGCTAGGTCCACCACAGTAAAGTACTTGGCCGTGGGTGGTATTCCTGCCAGCAAGGTGTGTGGGTTGGGTACGATGGGTGTCTCCAGTATGGTGGCTTCATTCACTGCTCGCAGGTCCTGCACCATGCGATATTTCACAGGTTCTCCTTTTGGGGTTTTCTTCTTGACTGGGAAGAGTGGGGTGTTGCAGGGGCTTGTGCAGGGTATAAGAGCCCCATTCTGGAGGAGGGCCTCTATCTGGCGAGTGATTGCTGCTGACACGGAGGGGTTGAGGGGGTATTGGGGTTTTCTGGGGAAAGGGGCACCAGGCTTCATTCTGACCATGACAGGCGGGACTTTTAGATGACCGATGTCTTCTGGGCCTGTAGACCACAGGCAGGAAGGTATTCGGGTTAAAACCTCTTCCGGAATTCCAGTCTTGTCTTCTACGTTTAGGGACAGCAAGAGCGGAATGGAGCATAATGCTGACGTGTCTTCATCAGTCAGTGGTGAGGTTACTCGGATACCACCATCAGGTTGGAAGGAGATTGAGGCCTGGAGTCTAGATAAGACGTCAGCCCCTAGTAAGTTCAAGGGACAGGTGTCGGAAACCACAAATCTTGTTAGCAGGTCAGGGATGTTGCCAACTTGTAGGGGGCGGGTTAGAGGACTTTTTCGGGGTGTTCCATCCACTCCAACGCATGTGATGTCATTGTCAGATAGGAAGGAGATATCGGGTAATTCTTTCGTTCGAATAACAGACCGGGCAGCACCTGTGTCGCAAATGAACTCAGTGGGCTGGCCCTCGATGCTGAGTGTTATCTTAGCTAGAGGTCCCCCTGAATCTTTGTGTGTTGCGATCATGGTTGGAGTGTATGACACAGGCTTGCCGAATTCCTATGGATCCATATGGCCAAACAGAGGAGGAGGAGGCCAATCATTGGGTGCTGAGTTGGGATTCCCCTGGACGTTTTGTCCTTGGTGTTGCAAGATGGCCACTGCCCTTGGGAGGTGCCATGGGTGCTGAAGGAGGTGGTACATTGGGACGGTGTCTGGTGGGAGGATCAAGTGAGGGGGCGGTTGCTGAGGGGCAGGGTTTCCTGTCCTGTGCTCGGACGCCATTATAGGGTGGTGGCCGTCCAGACTCAAATGTACATTCTGGTTTATGATACACATATACGATATATCCATGTTGATTTGTCTCTTGCTCTGACCACCCCTCTACTTGGACAGCTTGCGATACTCTGTACCAGGCTTCAGCTGTAGCTAATAAGCCATGATCAGACAATAGACCTTTTTTCCGTTTTAACAACACCCGCCATTCTTCTGCCTGCAACCTCCCACCCATGTGCATGTTGATGTCACATACTTTTGCAAGTTCATTTATCCTCTTAACTGCTGTTTTTCCCTCCCTCTCTAAAACCAAGCTGTAAGCTAAGCTGCCTTCCCTCGGCTTTTCTAACTTCTGTCCCATTGCTATTTAATGGAGGGATACACGTTCAATACACGTTCAGATCTCTTGATTTTGTATTTCAAGGCTGTCTAGGACACAAATTTGAAGTTTTGGCTGCGTGCTCTTTTGAGATCTTTCTGCGCTGTCACTTCCTCTTTTTTAAAAGTACACTTTCTCCTTTTTTTTTTTTTTTTTTTTTTAAATCGAAAGTGTCAGCCTGCTGCAGACAGACGAGCTTAAACAATACAGCAGTTAAATACAGTGCGTTCCTTTAAATGTCATTTACGTCTCCCAGAGGCAAACCCAAACTTCTGATTCTGTCCTTTTCACCCTCCTCACACTTTTCTGGCTGTTCTGGCTGGAGTGGGCACCTAATAGGTAAGTATCCCCTCTCTCTAGCTTCACCTTCTATTGCTGGTAATGATGCCCCGACTACAATTCTGACTGGGTAGTGCACGTTTAATCTGAACACCAACACATCTGGAAAATCTACCAACAAAGGTTTCAGGCCAAGAATTTCTTCCCTGTATCCTGGGGTTATCACTTTCACCAACCCCCAACCCTCTGAATGAATTCCTAACAGTAGCCCACAGACACATTCAGGACATGACATCCCTGGCTCATGTGATTAAAAGATGAGACCTCAGAACAACGTCACAGGATTTTCCCTGCACACCTTTGTGCACACCTGTGCAGTAGTACCTGATACCCTGAGCTGTGCGCACCTTCTCAGGTATACCTTACAACAACCCTGAGAGAAGTTTGACCACGTTATCACAGCCAGTTATCGCATCTGTGACTCTATTCCTTTCTGCCTGTCTCATCCAAACATCAGAGGCCAGCACATATAACAAAACACCAAGATATGTGACAACCGCAGTGAAATATAGGATTATTAGTCCTCACGGGATCCCCACGCAACTATGCGTTCTCCTGACGCCCCCTCCTGGTCATCCGTGCTTCACAGCACAATTATTTATTCCCCCAGGAGGAGTTTGACCACGTCAATTCTCATCCGTGATTATATAATTGCTTGACAGAACAAAACAAAAAAACAACAGGAAACAAAATACAGGCTGCAGATACCAATGCAGGTTCCTATAAATGACCCTCGGGCAAGCTATATTATCTGCCTGCTTTGCTGATCGAGGGCAAGCCGACACGGGAACAGGAACTAACCAACCACGGGCGGGATGAACAGTAGACAAAATTAAAAGTGTCTTACCGTTCTCAGAGGTGATCAGTCTCTGCACCCGTCCGCATTGGTCTCCGTCCCAGTCCCCTCTCGATCGGCTTGGCCCGAATCAGGAAGCCCGAAGCCCCACGTTGGGCGCCAATTGTCTTGGACCCGAGCCAAATGCACGGAAATGTCTGGTATCTGCTTCCTGAGCCAAATTAGATAAGAAGCGTTTGTACAAACTAAAGTAAATAATCTACACTCAGACTTGTGTCTCAGGGTGAAGACCGTTACTTCTGCTTTTTTATTGCAAGCCGTGTCTTTTTATGTGGTTTACAATTGCATTCAAAAGCGCATGACCGAACACACGATCATGCTCATTAATATTCATTAATATTCAACATTCTCATTAATATGTAATATTATTCTTGTGACGTCTTGGCGTCTGGCATCTGTCTGGTTCTGTGGTTCTTAGGGACTTTCAGCTGTCCTAAAATAGTTGTTTTTTGCAGACTGAGTTCCTGTTCTGATAAACCATGTGATGCATCTCTGAAATACAACATTATATTAGCAAAGGGGTAAATTATGCATTACGATTATATGTGATTATTCCTATAGCAATCAATAACCTATTTGCATACGTTATATATATATATGATCATATGTGATATAAAGCATGTGTTTGTGCATTGAAATAGGCATTTCATTATCTTAGGGCTGAGACCACCAAACTCAATTCACATGAAGCTGAGACCGGGATCCAAACCCCTAGCTGCAGAGGTGAATGGCTTGTCAGCGCAGTGCCAATCGCGTTAAGCCACCACAGCTCCCCAATTATATATAATATGTTATTTTAAGTATCGTGTGCATAGTTATAATCCTGGTGTGTGTGTGGCAATTTTTTGTGATATTAATCTTTGGTTTCTTCTTAATCATGTAATACTGGTTAAGGATGTGTGATTTTATACACCTCAAGGGTCGACTATACCACGGAGGTAGTCCGGGAGTATCTGGCTCCAATACCCCTTCTGGAGCTTTCGGGAGGGGTGGCGGAAGACCTAGATGGTCCTCTCACAGTAGAGGAGGTGATATCGGCCATGAATTCCTTGAACCCAAACAAGACCCCGGGTATGGACGGGTTCCCTGCAGAATGGTACTCCACATATGCAGAAAGCCTGGCTCCCCAACTGCTCAAGATGTATATGGACGCGTACCGGGGGGGGGGGTGCTCCCTGAATCTCTACGAGAGGAATTTTAGTGCTGATCCCTAAGCCGCACAAGGACCTTGATTATTGCGAATCGTACCGACCAATATCCCTGATCAATGCAGACGCCAAAATTCTAGCCAAACTGCTGGCTAAGCGACTGAATAAGGTGATTGCGTCGGTGATACATCGCGATCAGACGGGATTCATACCAGAACGTTCGACGGCCATCAATCTCCGCCGACTATTTACCATCCTACAAACTGGGGGACCCACGCCGGATACTCGGGTGGTGATGTCCCTCGATACGCATAAAGCGTTTGACTCCATTGAATGGCCATATCTGGTGGCTGTCCTTGGGCGGCTGGGGTTCGGTCCTAGGTTTATAAAGTGGGTGCAGATACTGTATGCCGAGCCAAGGGCCAGGATCAGGGTCAACAATACAGTCACAGATTCATTCAGCATAGCGAGGGGCACTCGACAGGGGTGCCCATTGTCCCCACTCCTTTTTGCCCTGGCTATATAGCCGCTGGCGGCTCTGTTGAGAGAGGATGTGGGTGTGAAGGGGTGTGCGGTCAATGAGCTGGAAGAGAAGACATCCCTATATGCGGATGACATGCTGGTGTATCTGACACGGAGGATTCGTTGCCCAGGGCCCTAGATGTTATTTCGGAGTTTGGCCGGTTCTCAGGTTTCAAGGTGAATTGGAATAAATCCATTCTGTTTCCTTTTGATCCTGCCTATGTCCCGAGGCTGCCCCCGGGGGCCCCACTGAAAATAGTCTCTAAATTTTGTTATTTGGGAGTGGAGATTCAACTGCCGATCCAAACTTACATAACTAACAATTTGACCCCCATGAAGGTGAGATTGAGGGAGAGCCTGCAGACCTGGGCTAAGCTGCCACTGGGTCTCCTGGGTCGAATTAACGTGTTTAAGATGATTTACCTGCCCAGGTTCCTGTACCTGTTTTGGCATGCACCAGTTTACATCCCCAAGACGTGGTTCACAGGAATTAATAGGATGCTCTCAGCGTTTCTCTGGGGCCCTAAGCCCGCCAGAGTGGCGCTGGACACACTGTACTTGCCGGTACGGGAGGGAGGACTGGCCCTACCTAATCTGCAATGTTACTACCTGGCTGCCCAACTCACGCATGTGCACTGGTGGGGGTTCCCTAACGTGGACATGGCCTCGGTGGCGACCCAGGCGGCCCTGGTCCATTCGTATGAGGGACTCATTAATGTCCTCTATAGGAATGGCCCATAACCGGAGCAGGGGGCAGGTTTGTTAAAACTGGCGTATAAAATCTTTCATACGTGTAATGCTAGGGTGGGGGGTACTGCTCTGGAGATGTCCCCCAATGCTCCTCTGTGGCATAATCCCCAACTTCGGGAGATATTTCAGGTACCAGATGGGTCGTGCTGGGCTGCATATGGGGTTAAGTACGCTCATCAACTATTTAGAGATGGGGTCTTTAAGACCTTTGTGGATTTGAAATCGGAATATGGGGTCCCCAACACATTCTTCTTTCGGTACCTTCAGCTGCGTCATGCGGTAAATGCCCAATATGGCAGGGGGGTGGTGGCGCTCTCCCCTTCTAGAGTGGAAAGGATATTAATTGATGGGGAACATACACAGTTGATATCCAAATATTACGTTATGCTGTTGACATCGTCCTCTCCTAGAATGAGGAGGGTGCTGTTGCAGTGGCAGGAAGATATACCGTCCCTCACGGAAGAGACATGGTCGGAGGTTCTGGACACGTTGGTACCCTCGGTAATCTCAGCTAGAGACAAGTTGACTCAGTTCAACTATCTTCATAGAATTTACTATACTCCCAAGCGTCTACACAAGATGGGTAGACGGGAATCATCAGACTGCCCTCGCTGCCATACAGCAGAGGGAGATTTCTTTCATATGATATGGCTATGCCCCCGGGTGGAGAGCTTCTGGAGGGAAATACTAAAATTTCTTGAGGATACTATGGAGCTTCCAAACATTTACTCCCCGGCCAGATGTCTCTTAGGGGATCTGGAAGAGGAGGAAATATCAAACTCACAAAAAAATCTGCTTAGAGTACTGTTTTGCTACGCAAAGAAAGCAGTGGCCCTTAAATGGAAGAATCCGTCACCCCCGTCCTTACAAGAATGGGTGGTCCTGGTAAATAGGGCCGTGCCTATGTATAAGTTGACCTGTATTGCCAGAGGTTGTCCTAAAAAATGTGATAAAGTATGGGCTAGATGGGTGGAAAGGGTGTCGGGGGAGGATGCAGGGGCATAAAGATTAGCAATTATCAGGTGGCTAGAGAGGTGGGAGGAGCCCTGTAACCAAGTTGAGCGCTGGATGGTATCAGTTGATTGCACACTGAGGGCATGGCATAGGACAGGTGATAATGGTCCATTATGATTTCTGTTTATGGTCTAGGTTTTTCTGTAGTTTTTTTTCTTTACATGCAATGTGTCTCAAGATCCGAGCTGTAAACTGGATGACTCTATAATCAGTAGTTGATGTACTTGACGTATGTTGTACAAAATGTGTACTGTGTTGTATCCTTGTATGATACTGTTAATATGTACAATAAAATTTACCCTTTAAAAAAAAAAGGATGTGTGATTTTATGCATTGATCCAGCAATCCTTCTACAGAAGACGGGTAAAACACTTCTGGCATATCATACCCTGTTAAAAGAGAAAGCGCATTTTTATTGGGTCAAACCAAGCTGAGAGTATTGATGGTGATGGATTTTGCACAATACAAATTGAAGTGATTCAAAAAAATGTTGCACAAAGAATACAGTATTTATGACACAAGTGGAAAAAAACAATAATGGACACACACATTGATAATTAAAGGACTTATTAATTATTGTGGACTTGTACAGTTGATTTTGTTTTTCATTTTTTTTTGGGATATATAATTTGTGGCATTTTATACGTTCATTAGTGGTTCATTTTATCTAATACTTAGAGGCATTTTTTATATATTATTTGCTTGTCACATGTGGGAACACATAGGGAAAGATTTACTAAAGCTGGTGCACACAGAATTTGGTGCATAGTAACCAATCAGCTTCTAACTTCAGCTTGTTCAATTAAACCTTGCCAATAACACTTGGAAGCTGTTTGATTACTATGTACAGTTGCACCAAATTCTGTGTGCATCAGTTTTAGTAAATCAACCCCACACAGTGTATGCAACAGTATTCGATGCACATCTTTTTATAGGCAATTGCATGTTCATATTTATATATATTTGTTTTTCTATAATTTTGGTGCCACTACACGTACACCATAGTAATTGCACTAAGGTCTTTTATGATGTTTGGACTAGTTCTTTTAAAACTTTTACTTGTAAAACTAGAAAAGGAGTATGTGATCTTTTTATGCCTTTTTGACTGTAGTTTGCATAGAAGATAATATTATTTAGCAATACAATATTGCCAAAATAAAATCTTATTTGCCCTCAAAAACTTAAATAAAATGGATAGGCTCATAGTGGAAATGTAAAAACTGTTCTAGTTTATAATGTGTACACATGTAGGGGAGCTAAACTTTATAATTATATATGTACAGCAAATGGGGAAAGCAGCATATACAAATATAAAGCATTAAAAATCCAAACGGCACCTTCTGTTTAGCAGTGCCACATAGTCGCTATATTTTATTGCTCCTTTTATTGACTTTCCATCTTTAAGAGGTAAAATCTGACATTAAAACCAAATCATAATAACTAGGTGGATGGCTACTGTTGGGTAAATGGTAAATGTCTTCTTTGTTGAGGACAAGGCTCTAAATCATAATAACAATACAAAGCACTGTAAATATCAAATTCTAGTCCAGAACATATAATTGCAGTTATTTGTCAGTATTATATTACACAATATCTGTTACAAGTTGAATTGCCTATTAGTGACTATTATTAAGGGTAATTCCCTCTTTCTTTTGTTCCTCCACAAGAAAATCCATTGTAACCACCTGATATATCCTACTTATATCTGTTTTGTTTCGGAATTTCAATTGTAATCTTTATCTCATAGCTACATGTCTGTATTACTACTAGGGATGAGCTTCGTATTCGAGTTGAACTCGAATACGTATGTTCGTTTGTTCGTCGAATTACGAAAGTTTTGGGTCGTTCGCACCAAATTCGAGTTACGTTTCACAGACCATAATTCACTGCGGCATCGCTGGCTGATGATTGGCCAAGCATGCACTATGACCCGCATGCTTGGCCAATCACAGCTTGCAAAAAACGGAGAGCCATAATTGGCCAAAGCCAGGGTGGCTTTGGCCAATTATGGCTCAGGGGGTTTAGTACACGCCCCACACTATAAAAGGCCGCCTGCAGGTCGGCTTGGTGTAGTGTGTTGCGGTGGTTAAGAGAGGACAGAGAGAGAGTCATTTTTTGCAGGTAGATAGAGCAGGCAGGCTAGTTAGTTAATGTTACAGTGTGTAGAGGATATATATACATCCCAGGTGTTGTACATATATTTATACACTGTATAGTTTAGCTAGATCAGTTCTTCCTAATTTACTGGCAGGCAGGTGATTGTGCTAGCTGAAGTATTCTTACGTGGTTTATTGCCTGTGTTCTCTGTAGTTTGCACCTAAAGCTACTTGGTGTGTACTGGCCGTGTGCTCTGTAGTTTGCACCTAAAGCTACGTGGTGTGTGTACTGTCTGTGTCTGTGCTATTTTTCACAATGATTTTCATCCATATGCAGGGACCAGACATTACATTAAAGCCGCAAGCAGTTTTAAATTACTTTTTTCTTATAGTAATCTCATTTTGTGCAGGGACAGTTCTAAACCCGTGCCACTTCATAGGCATACTATAGACACCCAGCAGGTACAATATTTAAAGGAATTGTTCTTATTTTTTTTTAAGCCTCATTAAAATCACTGCTCCTGATTCAGGAGCAGTGATTTTAATGAGGCTTAAATAATAAAAAAAAAAAAAAGGAAAAATTCCTTTAAATATTGTACCTGCCGGGTGTCTATAGTATGCCTGTGAAAACGTCTTTGAGAACCCAGGGTCTTGCCCGAGGGAACATGTATCAATGTAAAAAAACTTATAAAAATGGTAGTTTTTTCAGGAGTCCTGAAAAAAACGACCGTTTTTAAAACTTCACTGCTCCTGAAAAAAACGACCGTTTTTAAAACTTTTTTTCCATTGATACATGTTCCCTGGGCAAGACCCGGGTTCTCAAAGACGTTTTACGACAATAACTTGCATATTAGGCTTTAAAATTAGCACTTTTGAATTCGAACGTTCGAGTCCCTTAGACGTCAATGGGGTTCTTAATGTTCGTGCGAACGTTCGGTCCGTTCGAAGGTTCTGGTGCGAACTGAACGGGGGGGGGGGGGGGGTGTTCGGCTCATCCCTAATTACTACATGTAAATCTTTAATTAGCAATTAAAAAAAATAAAAAATATATATATATATATATATATATTGTTTACATGCATTAAACTGATGATAGCGGACAAGATTTAAATGGCTGTATGCATGCAGAAAGGAATACATAGCTTTACAATTATAATTAGGTTCTATCTGTGCTATACACCACAGTTCAATGATGTAGAGTTAGTCAACTGGCATGAGATACTTAATTACCTTCTGTTCTAAGGAGGCATTATTGAGCTACTCACCATCACAAAGGAAATACAAAGTTTGCTTTTCTCCCAATTGCAGTCACTCCTGAAGACCAACTACTGAGTTTCTACAAAATCACTTGGTTCAGTCATTTGGTCATTCAGTGGTATTAATGCTGAAGAGGTAACTCAATGGCCATAAATTACAGACACCTAAAGAAAAACATAAAAATACATACACTGGAAAAATCCCTTCCAGTAATGTTACCCTATTTCGATGGTGTGTTGTCATAAATGAGAACAGAATTAATTGATAGGATCTTTTTTTTTTTTTCAAATTCTGAAACTTCCTCAGCAATCTGCTCCCTGTAGTTTGTGTTCCCAGAAGTACAGCAATGGAACTTGGCATTGATCACCACTTTAGGACATTGTGTGGGTATTATAATGTGCATTAATTGTACATATTGTGTCAATACTGTAATGCATTCAGTTCTTTTGAATAACTCCATTAAGACTTCAATTATTTATGAAGCTGAGGTATTATATTTTTATTTCAGAACATAGAATTTTTTGTTCTTAGTCACGAAAAGTTCTACAGATCATTTCAAGCATAAATAGTAATACCTGAACACACATTATAGTTAGACATATGTGAAAAATATATATCTATATGTGTATTTTTAGTATGCGTTTGTGCTACAATTCCTTATTTGGCCAGTGGATAATAAATGTATTTTTAAATATACTCAGAGCTTTTTTTCTCAGAAAATAGGTGCAGGAACCCAACCACGACCCCGGTCAGATTTCACAAACAGTAGGAGGGTCTTAAAGATTGCAGAGTTCAGGGGGTTACACACAGAGTGCAGAGCTGTCACTTTTAAACACAAAAAACAGACTTCTGTGTTTAAAAGTGATTGTGGTGAGCAGGCACCAAAGGGTCTGAGCCAGAGGTGGTGGAACTGAGTTCCCCCAAGTTCCCCCTGAAAAAAAGCCCTGAATATACTGTATGAGAAAAGTATGGACTTGTAAAATGGGTAGGAGACCATTTTAGATTACAGCAATGAAGGGTCTTGTACAGACAAGAGACTCCCAGATAATTTCCTTTAACCCATCCACATCTTCATTAACTAAAAAAAATGTAAGCAGATTCTGATTTAGAATGTAATTCTTTCATGTTAGCATGCCACAAAATGACTTTCACTGCAGTTTACAACAGAAATTAAAGGGTCACTAAAGGAATTTTTTTTTAGCTAAATAGCTTCCTTTACCTTACTGCAGTCCTGGTTTCATGTCCTCATTGTTCGTTTTTGCTCTGATGTTGCTGTAATTCTCCTCTGTTTTGGACACTTCCTGGTTGTCTGTTTCCTGATCACCACAGTACTGGGAGATTTTAGTTTCGTTTTCAAACCAATACTGCTCTATGGCACTGTCCAGCACAGATACAGCATAACATGCTAAAACGAAACTAAATGCAAAAACAAAACTAAAAAACTACAGGTACATTATATGATTGATTTTTATCTATTTTTAATCATTTTTAAAAGGAATCAGTTAACTATTATGTCTCTATACCCTGTAAACAGTCATTTCAGCAACATTTTTTTTTCCTTTAGTGACCCTTTAAGCTCTAGCTTAGATTTATGTGATAAGAGTAATCCCAATACTGGTCTCCGTGTGTATGATGCTTTCTAGGGTTCCTTACAAGGTTTGGCCTTATTTCTCCCAATTTAAAATGCCCTTTTTCCTAATATTGAGGGTTTTGTTTCCCAATTAGATAAAAAAAATGTCTTTCTCTGTATGTTTAACCTCCCTGGCGGGATGATTCTGTCTGAAAAAACATGCTGAAAGCGGTACAATTATTTGCAAGGAAATTTGGTGTTTTATACTGTAGGCCTGTGATTTTTAGGAATAACTCACTTAAATCTGACCAAACAAGAATCTAATAGGCATCCCGGGTATGACATTTTTTTAAAAACAAAATTTTAAATTATAATATAATAAATAATTATAAATAATTATAGCATAATAATATAATTAAAATAAAAATTATTCAATAATGTAATCAACTTAAAATCACTGAAATTTGCTCAGTTGCAGAATTGTTGCTGTCATAATTTTTTTTTTTTTTATGACGAATTTCCCCGCAAATCGCTATCACACAATTCTGCAAGTGATTATAATTTATTATCGCTGTTTTCTAGCTGCTCTAAAACCATTTTTGACATAAAAAGACACTTTTGGTTGCTATGGACAATCTACAGTTTTCACGCAGAAAAAAAAGGTTTTTATTATATAAAATTACATGCATGACACTGGGCAGACCACTAGGGACAAGGGGGGTGTGTTTTTTTTTACATACAGTACTGTAATCTATAAGATTACAGTATACTGTATGTATAGTGTTTGTTTACTTTTTTGAATTTGTCGCCGATCTCCGCTCCCGTGCGTCGTAACGTCGCAGGGAACGGAGATCGGCGGCACAGGAGGAGGCTGTGTGAATCGAGCGAGGTCCCGCTCACTCACACAGCGTGGTGACATCGCTGGATCCAGGAGAAGGTAAGCCAGCGCATGCTGCAGGCTCTTCATATCTACCCCGAGCGTGACTCGGGGTTACCGATTTTGGTAGAAAAAATCAACCTCGAGTCACGCTCGGGGATACCGACAGGGGGGTTAATTTAATCCTGCAGTGGTAGTACCGGAGGCATGTGAATACTTCACAAGTAGACTATAGATCAGGGGTGGGCAATTATTTTTTCGATGGGGCCACATGAGAAACTAAAAATATTTTGGAGGGCCGGGCCAAAAGGCTAAACTCAATACTGCATAAAATCAATTGTATTTTTTTATAAAAAGCAGTAAATATCATTGTTGGAAAACTGGTACGAGTACTTGTTATAGACATGACACAGGAGGGGGACAGAGGCTGGGGACATGACACAGGAGGGGGACAGAGGCTGGGGACATGACACAGGAGGGGGACAGAGGCTGGGGACATGACACAGGAGGGGGACAGAGGCTGGGGACATGACACAGGAGGGGGACAGAGGCTGGGGACATGACACAAGAGGGGGACAGAGGCTGGGGACATGACACAGGAGGGGGACAGAGGCTGGGGACAAGACACAGGAGGGGGACAGAGGCTGGGGACATGACACAGGAGGGGGACAGACGCTGGGGACATGACACAGGAGGGGGACAGACGCTGGGGACATGACACAGGAGGGGGACAGACGCTGGGGACATGACACAGGAGGGGGACAGAGGCTGGGGACAAGACACAGGAGGGGGACAGAGGCTGGGGACATGACACAGGAGGGGGACAGACGCTGGGGACAAGACACAGGAGGGGGACAGACGCTGGGGACATGACACAGGAGGGGGACAGACGCTGGGGACATGACACAGGAGGGGGACAGACGCTGGGGACATGACACAGGAGGGGGACAGACGCTGGGGACATGACACAGGAGGGGGACAGACGCTGGGGACATGACACAGGAGGGGGACAGACGCTGGGGACATGACACAGGAGAGGGACAGATGCTGGGGACAGGCAGCCACTGTTTAATCAATAACAATTGATTAAACAGTGGCTGCATGTAATGGCACAGTGGCTGCGTGTGATGGCACAGTGGTTGCGTTTGATGGGCACAGTGGCGACAATTGATGGCACAGTGGCTGCGTGTGATGGGCACAGTGGCAACAATTGATGGCACAGTGACTGCGTATGTTGGCACAGTGGCTGCATGTGATGGCACAGTGGCTGCGTTTGATGGGCACAGTGGCTGCGTGTGATTGGCACAGTGGCTGCGTTTGATGGGCAGAGTGGCTGCGTGTTATTGGCACAGTGGCTGCGTGTGATTGGCACAGTGGCTGCGTTTGATGGGCACAGTGGCTGCATGTGATTGGCACAGCGGCTGCGTGTGATTGGCACAGTGGCTGCGTGTGATTGGCACAGTGGCTGCGTGTGATTGGCACAGTGACTGCATGTGATTGGCACAGTGGCTGTGTTTGGGAACAGTGGCAACAATTGATTCCACAGTGGCTGCGTGTGATTGGCACAGTGGCTGCGTTTGATGGGAACAGTGGCTGCGTGTGATTGGCACAGTGGCTGCGTGTGATTGGCACAGTGGCTGCGTGTGATTGGCACAGTGGCTGCATGTGATTGGCACAGTGGCTGTGTTTGGGAACAGTGGCAACAATTGATTGCACAGTGGCTGCGTGTGATTGGCACAGTGGCTGCGTTTGATGGGAACAGTGGCTGCGTGTGATTGGCACAGTGGCTGCGTGTGATTGGCACAGTGGCTGCGTGTGATTGGCACAGTGGCTGCGTTTGATGGGCACAGTGGCTGCATGTGATTGGCACAGTGGCTGCGTGTGATTGGCACAGTGGCTGCGTGTGATTGGCACAGTGGCTGCGTGTGATTGGCACAGTGGCTGCGTTTGATGGGCACAGTGGCTGCGTGTGATTGGCACAGTGGCTGCGTTTGATGGGCAGAGTGGCTGCGTGTTATTGGCACAGTGGCTGCGTGTGATTGGCACAGTGGCTGCGTTTGATGGGCACAGTGGCTGCATGTGATTGGCACAGTGGCTGCGTGTGATTGGCACAGTGGCTGCGTGTGATTGGCACAGTGGCTGCATGTGATTGTCACAGTGGCTGTGTTTGGGAACAGTGGCAACAATTGATTGCACAGTGGCTGCGTGTGATTGGCACAGTGGCTGCGTTTGATGGGAACAGTGGCTGCGTGTGATTGGCACAGTGGCTGCGTGTGATTGGCACAGTGGCTGCGTTTGATGGGCACAGTGGCTGCGTGTGATTGGCACAGTGGCTGCGTTTGATGGGCAGAGTGGCTGCGTGTTATTGGCACAGTGGCTGCGTGTGATTGGCACAGTGGCTGCGTTTGATGGGAACAGTGGCTGCGTGTGATTGGCACAGTGGCTGCGTGTGATTGGCACAGTGGCTGCGTGTGATTGGCACAGTGGCTGCGTTTGATGGGCACAGTGGCTGCGTGTGATTGGCACAGTGGCTGCGTTTGATGGGCAGAGTGGCTGCGTGTTATTGGCACAGTGGCTGCGTGTGATTGGCACAGTGGCTGCGTTTGATGGGCACAATGGCTGCATGTGATTGGCACAGTGGCTGCATGTGATTTTGCACAGTGGCTGCGTGTGATTGGCACAGTGGCAACAATTTATGGTGGCACAGTGGCTGCGTGTGTTGGCACAAGTGGCTGCATGTGTTGGCACAAGTGGCTGCATGTGTTGGCACAAGTGGCTGCATGTGTTGGCACAAGTGGCTGCGTGTGATGGGCACAGTGACCCCTCCCGGCCCTGCCTACTGTTATCACCGCGGCGGGGAACATTACAGACAGCGTTCGTTTGAACAGCTGTTTTCCCCGCTGCGCATAGACACTCCCCCTTGGACGGATCTGTCCAATCGCGAGCAAGGGGGAGTGTCTATGTGACTCCCCTTGCTCGCGATTGGACAGATCCGTCCAAGGGGGAGTGTCTATGCCATAGACACTCCCCCTTGGACGGATCTGTCCAATCGCGAGCAATGGGGAGTGTCTATGTGACTCCCCCTTGCTCGCGATTGGACAGATCCGTCCAAGGGGGAGTGTCTATGCGCAGCGGGGAAAACAGCTGTTCAAACGAACGCTGTCTGTAATGTTCCCCGCCGCGGTGATTAACGTGGCAGCGGCGGCGGGGGTGGGCCGGATTAAAAGGTCCGCCGGGCCGTATACGGCCCGCGGGCCGTAGTTTGCCCAGGTCTGCTATAGATCAACCTTTCCAAGCCTTTGTACCCCAGAGGAACCATTGAAATAATTTTCAGTATAACCGATACTCATATTAATCCGTCAGGGGTCATTGGGAAGATGCCCCCTACATTGTTGGTGGTCAGTGGGTAGAATGCATCCCTTACAGTGGTGGTGAGAATGTAACCCTTGCAGTAATGCTATGTGGTTTTAGACATGGATTTTTTCAGGCATCATCAGATACATGGTCAGTTAGCCACAACTCAAGGAACCCCTAGTTACCTCTGGAGAAACCCTAGGGATCCATGAAACCCTGGTTGTGAATGATTGGTCTAAATAATTGAGACTAAAGAAAGATTTATTGGGTGTTGAAAAAAACATTTAATCCAATTTTGATGTATGTCTTGTGCTATTGTAGGAATACTTGTAAGGTTTACAACTATTTTAGAAGTTATAAACACTTCCTTCTGATTTAATCCTGATATAATTTCTGTTAGGAAGGAGTTTCCACCCTATGTTTCCCCTTGGAGAAGCATAGATCATAGTTGGTAAGGTTGAATAAAGACTCCAGTCCATCTAGTTCAACCTGTGTGGCTGTGTGTGTATGTCACTACCACTTCCCATATTCCTGTATATTATGTTCAATAAGATGCCTATCTAGAAGTTTTAAGTTGAAAAATGTGGAACTTCCAGCTAAAACCACTGATTGTGGAAGAGAGTTCTACATCCTCACTGCTCTAACAGTAAAAAAAAAAAACTTACGCCATTTAACCAGTTCCCGACCCCCGCATGTACATATACGTCCACAATATGGCACGTACAGGCACATGGGCGTACACGTACGTCCTCGCCTATTAGCGGGTGGGGGGTCCGATCGGGACCCCCTCCGCTACATGCGGAGGTCGGGTCCGCTCGGGGAGCGATCCGGGACCACGGCGCGGCTATTTGTTTATAGCCGCTCCGTCGCAATCGCTCCCCGGAGCTGAAGAACGGGGAGAGCCGTGTGTAAACACGGCTTCCCCGTCCTTCACTATGGCGGCGCATCGATCGCGTCATTCCCTTTATAGGGAAGACACGATCGATGACGTCATTCCTACAGCCACACCCCCAAACAGTTGTAAACACATACTAGGTGCACCCTAACTCCTACAGCGCCACCTGTGGTTAACTCCCAAACTGCAACTGTCATTTTCACAATAAAGAATGCAATTTAAATGCATTTTTTGCTGTGAAAATGACAATGGTCCCAAAAATGTGTCAAAATTGTCCGAAGTGTCCGCCATAATGTCGCAGTCACGAAAAAAATTGCTGATCGCTGCCATTAGTAGTAAAAAAAAAAAAAATAATAAAAATGCAATAAAACTATCCCCTATTTTGTAAACACTATAAATTTTGCGCAAACCAATCGATAAACGCTTATTGCGATTTTTTTTACTAAAAATAGGTAGAAGAATACGTATCGGCCTAAACTGAGGAAAAAAATTGTTTTTATATATGTTTTTGGGGGATATTTATTACAGCAAAAAGTAAAAAATATTGTTTTTTTTCAAAATTGTCGCTCTATTTTTGTTTATAGCGCAAAAACTAAAAACCGCAGATGTGATCAAATACCACCAAAAGAAAGCTCTATTTGTGGGGAAAAAAGGACGCCAATTTTGTTTGGGAGCCACGTCGCACGACCGCGCAATTGTCTGTTAAAGCGACGCAGTCCCGAACTGTAAAAACACCTTGGGTCTTTAGGCTGCATATTGGTCCGGGGCTTAAGTGGTTAAGGTTAAACTGCTTCTCATCCAACTACATTGAGCATTGGGTTGTCTTTAGATGCTGCAATGACTTACCCAAATTTATCTGGCTGGACACACAGGGGAATATACACATCTTACATATATTATAATTCAATCTAAGGCTAAGTTTACATCTGCGATGCTCCCTGAAAGTGCTCTACCCCTGTCTAACAGTCTATTTTTAAAGCCACTTGAGCGCAAGTGTAAACCCTAAGGCCCCGTACACACGGTCGGTTTGGTCCGATGAGAATGAACCGAAGTTCATTTTCATCGGACCAAACCGACCGTGTGTATAGGCTATCGGTCTGGTTTCCTTCGGTCCAAAATTTCTAAACATGATTCAAAACCGAACCGATGGACCGCTGCCCCATCGAACCAAACCGATGGTTAGTACAGAAAAGCATCGGTTCAAAACCCGTGCATGCTCAGAATCAAGTCGATGCATGCTTGGAAGCATTGAACTTCGTTTTATTCAGCACGTCGTGTATTTGACGTCACCGCATTCTGACCCGATCGGATTTTGGACTGATGGTGTGTACACATATCAGGCCGTACGGCCACTTCAGAGGTGAACCGATGAAAACGGTCCAACGGGCCAGTCTCATCAGTTTGGTCCGACCGTGTGTACGGGGCCTAAGGGTTGCGAAGCAGCCTAGTGATTTCCACACACTTCTGGGAATCCTCAAGCTGTTCTGAAAACTAAAATCTTGAGTGTGATCACTTTTCCCACTGCCGACACCCCCCCCACACACCGGACATATGACTTAAGCCAGCCATACATGGATCAAAATTTCATGATGGAAGGAAAAAAAATCAAATCATCTCTGGCTGCTTAAGGGTTGTTTGCAACCAACTAGTCTATCAGCTGACTGGTTTGCTAGACAACCACTCAACATGGAGGGGTGGTTTGGAGCGGGGGGGCTCTGCCCCCCACCACAAAGCACCTTGTCTCCTCGGGCTATGGCTGTGGGGGTCTGCAGGCAGGGAATTATCGGAATTTGGAAGCCCCCTTTTGTGAATGAGTATGGGGTACCCATTCACCAAAAAAGTGTCAAAAAAGAATAAAAACACACACACAGTGTTTGACAACTCCTTTATTAAAAACAAAAAGAACTATTTCCCCCCGATGTACATCCATCGTCAATTACGCTTTGCCCATGGCGAAGGCTAATCACCGTCTGCCTGCTCCACCATCTGACAGATCATAAATAGGTAAAGGAAAAAGAACAAGATGCGCTAAATAAAATAATACAAAATATGATACCAAACAGCATGTGACAAATCAATGTCCATAAATAGAAGTAAAAAAATATAGAAAAAATAAAGTTCTTAAAGGGACGGCAAGGCTCCTATTCACCCGTGTAGTGAAAAGAGGAGATGAACCTTATTGATCCACAAATAAGTCCAAGGTTCTATAGGTGACTATCCCAAAGCAGTGATCCACCACCGAGAGTAAATTTAGCCTCTTACCGGATGTCCGGCGGTCTCTTAATTAAAAGAAGACCCCAGAAAGCATATAAAGATGAACCGTTGGAAATCAGAGTGCAGGTGGGCTGAGCTGGAAACCAATCTTTATCTCATTCCGGTGCTTGCAAACTCGATTATCAGGTACCATGGAAAAACATATGGGAACCGCAATAGTGTAAAACCATAGATACGTTTATTTTAAAAAGAAAAGTCAAAAACACACTTACATTTAAACAATGTTATAAGGGCATGTCTAATTGGAGCTCCGGCCGGAAGCTGTCCAAAATGACCCGTCCAAATGGTGAAGAAGTCGTGCAAGAATACGGGGGGTGATCCGATGCCGCACTCGTTCCGCCCGACCGGTTTCGCGATAAATCGCTTCCTCTGGGGCACGGGTGACACACCAGATCAACCCCCCTTAAATAACAGTCCCTATCGTGGGATAAAACAGCGCCACGGGCGCGCATGCACACTGACAGCGCAGACCAAGCCTCGATCTGGGCTGTCAGTGAGTCACAATAATCCATTGTGCCCCGCGGGCTGAAACCATCTTAAAACAAACTGTAACTGGCCATATGAACTCCAGGGCTGGTGGACCAAGCGAAAGGCAATGCGGGGTATCAATTTCGAATCCCCGCATGCCAGCCTCGAGGTCCGATGTAAGCCGCCCTGGAACGCACAAGCGTTACTTCCGTATGACGTCATCACGCACGCCGGCGTCACACGTCGGCGTGGAGATGCGCCCATTGGAAGCTGGTCACAATATGGGCCAATTGAATACAGCCCAGTGCGGATCAAGCCTCCATATGGAAGGAGGAAAACAAAACCACGCTCTGGGTGTAATGATTGGACGATGGCGCCTAACTACAGGAGGCGCCATGGACCAAAATAAAATTAGGATTTAAAAACATAAACAAACCTTGTATCTGGGTGATCTTATAAGGGAAGACCAGGTATAAACCCCAGATTAACCTCTTAGGCCCCCAAATTGCACAAACAAAACAGCTCTACATACAGAACTCATTAATGTGCAAAATAAATAATAAACAAGATGTTGCCGAAACATTTTTACATAATTATACTGAATGACATAAATTATGTCCTATAGTTCATTAAAATTTGAGACATGTAAAAATTGATAGATGCGAGGCGTCCCTTAATACATAGACCCTATCAACCTCCCTAAAGTAGCATGCATCAATAGCATTATAGAAACAATATTTACATCGTATTCTAAGGGGGGGGGGTATTGTCGTCCTCGACCAGTGCGACTATTTGAAAGAACTGCATCGGCTGGTTGATGACACTGACACCTATACCCCTTTAAATAGGGATCCTCTAGGTGGGTATAGAAAGGATCTTGAGGCGATAGTGAAACGGGGGTCCCAACGTGGTATCCTGAACAGTAAGGAAACTCTGTTCCTGGTGCCTAGTGCCCCACGGACGCCCGTCATCTACTATTTGCCCAAGATACATAAAAGCTTGACTTGCCCCCCGGGACGACCCATCGTTAGTGGTATTGATTCCATCACGTCCCGGGTGGGCAAGTTCATAGACTTTTTTCTGCAGCCACTTGTCCAGAAGATTCCATCATATATTAGAGATACAAAACAGGTGATTAATACCCTTGCTGGCATCTCTCCCAAACCAGGCATATGGATGGTCACAGCCGATGTGACCTCCTTATACACGATTATCCCACATCAATTGGGATTAGAGGCAGTCTTGTTATATCTGGATAGGGATTCAGGCCTTCCAAAACCCCAAATAGAGTTCATCATGGAACTGTTGAGGTATGCGGCCACCCACAATTACTTCCTATTTGACAACATGTTCTACAGACAAGATAGGGGCGTTGCGATGGGGGCGAAGTATGCCCCGAGCTTGGCCAATCTTTTCATGGCCAAGTGGGAGGAGGACGTCATCGATTCTTGCCGCCGCCCTGAGATTTTACTCTGGCGTAGGTATATCAATGACGTCCTCCTCCTATCGGACGGGTGTGGGGATGATCTTGTTAAGTTCATGGCCGAGTTAAATCTGAATACTAGGGGTATCAGATTTAACTTTGAGTCCAGCCAACACTCCATACATTTTTTGGACCTCCAGATTACTATTGAGAAAGGGGAATTCGTTACATCGACCTTTTTTAAGCCAACGGATCGCAATTCATTCATACCTTTGGATAGTTGCCACCTTCCGGTTTGGTTAAAATCTGTACCCTTAGGACAATTTATGCGTCTCAAACGGAATTGTACCAAAAATGAAGTCTTTGAGAATCAGGCCTCAATTCTCTCTAAATGATTTGAGGAGAAGGGATATGATACGGTCTCCTTATCTCAATCTTTGGAGAGAACTAGGAATACAGCAAGGGCATCCTTATTGGCTGAAAAAATTCCAGTAGCCCAAAATGAGAGATTCTCCTTACCTTTCATTACAACCTTTTCTGCACAACACTTTAGTGTGAAGAAACTTATACAGAAACACTGGCACATTTTAACAACAGACCAGGTTTTAGCGCCTATTCTTTCAATACAACCGAGTGTGATCTTTAAAGGGGCCTCTACGATCGGTAGTCGCATTGCACCCAGTGTACAGGACCCTCCAAGGGCTGTTAGGACCTTTTTGGAAAACCTTACTGGTTATTACAGGTGTAAACACTGTCAAGTCTGTTCTTTGAACAGTTGTAGGGATAGGAGGTTGTGCTCCTTTCAGTCTTCAGCAACCCAACAAACGTTTGACATTAAGCCCTTTATCACTTGTTCCACAAAAGGGGTCATATACCTCATCCAGTGCCCTTGCGGGCTTCAGTACATTGGCCGCACGAAGAGGGCACTATCTGTTAGGCTCAACGAACACATTTCCAAAATTAAGAGTGGGTTTGACAAGCACTCGGTCTCAAGGCACTTCGATTTGAAGCATAATAGGGACCCTTCCAAGACCCTATTTGTTGGGATCGACAAATACCGTCCCCATTGGAGGGGTAGTAATCTTGTCCGGGAAATTTCCAGACAAGAAATGGCGTGGATTCATCGGGTTAAAACCTACACACCATTTGGGCTTAATATCGATACAGATATTAATGCCTTTATTAATAATTCTTAGTATTCCCTTCCCTCTTAATTTTTTTATTTTTTTATTTTTTATCTGGTATGATATGCATAATAAGCGTCATTCCTTTTATTAATAGATCCACCAATTCCATCAATATATTCAGCTGTTAGAATACGATGTAAATATTGTTTCTATAATGCTATTGATGCATGCTACTTTAGGGAGGTTGGTAGGGTCTATGTATTAAGGGACGCCTCGCATCTATCAATTTCTACATGTCTCAAATTTTAATGAACTATAGGACATAATTTATGTCATTCAGTATAATTATGTAAAAACGTTTCGGCAACATCTTGTTTATTATTTATTTTGCACATTAATGAGTTCTGTATGTAGAGCTGTTTTGTTTGTGCAATTTGGGGGCCTAAGAGGTTAATCCGGGGTTTATACCTGGTCTTCCCTTATAAGATCACCCAGATACAAGGTTTGTTTATGTTTTTAAATCCTAATTTTATTTTGGTCCATGGCGCCTCCTGTAGTTAGGCGCCATCGTCCAATCATTATACTCAGAGCGTGGTTTTGTTTTCCTCCTTCCATATGGAGGCTTGATCCGCACTGGGCTGTATTCAATTGGCCCATATTGTGACCAGCTTCCAATGGGCGCATCTCCACGCCGACGTGTGACGCCGGCGTGCGTGATGACGTCATACGGAAGTAACGCTTGTGCGTTCCAGGGCGGCTTACATCGGACCTCGAGGCTGGCATGCGGGGATTCGAAATTGATACCCCGCATTGCCTTTCGCTTGGTCCACCAGCCCTGGAGTTCATATGGCCAGTTACAGTTTGTTTTAAGATGGTTTCAGCCTGCGGGGCACAATGGATTTTTGTGACTCACTGACAGCCCAGATCGAGGCTTGGTCTGCGCTGTCAGTGCGCATGCGTGCCCGTGGCGCTGTTTTATCCCACGATAGGGACTGTTATTTAAGGGGGGTTGATCTGGTGTGTCACCCGTGCCCCAGAGGAAGCGATTTATCGCGAAACCGGTCGGGCGGAACGAGTGTGGCATCGGATCACCCCCCGTATTCTTGCACGACTTCTTCACCATTTGGACGGGTCATTTTGGACAGCTTCCGGCCGGAGCTCCAATTAGACATGCCCTTATAACATTGTTTAAATGTAAGTGTGTTTTTGACTTTTCTTTTTAAAATAAACGTATCTATGGTTTTACACTATTGCGGTTCCCATATGTTTTTCCATGGTACCTGATAATCGAGTTTGCAAGCACCGGAATGAGATAAAGATTGGTTTCCAGCTCAGCCCACCTGCACTCTGATTTCCAACGGTTCATCTTTATATGCTTTCTGGGGTCTTCTTTTAATTAAGAGACCGCCGGACATCCGGTAAGAGGCTAAATTTACTCTCGGTGGTGGATCACTGCTTTGGGATAGTCACCTATAGAACCTTGGACTTATTTGTGGATCAATAAGGTTCATCTCCTCTTTTCACTACACGGGTGAATAGGAGCCTTGCCGTCCCTTTAAGAACTTCATTTTTTCTATATTTTTTTACTTCTATTTATGGACATTGATTTGTCACATGCTGTTTGGTATCATATTTTGTATTATTTTATTTAGCGCATCTTGTTTTTTTTCCTATGTTATCACTGTTCTACCACATGCAGTAAGGTGCAGCTTCATTTGTTTATAATAGTATTCTTTAGGAGTACCATTACACTGTATTTGTATTTTTATTAGCGCAGTTGCTCCCCAATTCTTTTTCCACATAAATAGGTAAAGGCCGTAACCACCTGGCAATGTCACCAATCGGTACAGGCTGGGTCAGTGATATCACATTGGGAAGTGCCACCAGGTGACATCACCAGGTGGCCCTGCTTCTTACCTACTTAAGAACTGTCAAATGGCGGAGCAGGCATTCAGCCTTCGTCACGGGCAGAGATTTTTTTCTTCTTGTTTCAGGTCGGGTGGTGGCAGCGGGTGTCCTGATTGATGATAGATCTGCATCGGGGGACATTGTTTTTTCTATTTTTAATAAAGGAATTGTCAAAAATTGTGTGTGTGTGTTTTTGTTTCTTTTTGACACTTCTTTTGGTGAATGATTAGGGGTACAATACCCCATACTTATTCACATGGGGAGGGCCCGGATCTGTGGGCCCTTTGTTAAAGGGGTTTCCAGATTCCGATAATCCCTCTTCCCACAGATCGCCACAACCACAGCCCAGTCCAGGGCTATCAGGAAGAGGCCCTTGTCCCCATCAACATGGGGACAAAGTGCTTTAGGGTGGGGGCAGAGCCCCCCCACCCCAAAGCACCCCCCATGTTAAGAGAATGTGTCCTGGTATGGTTCAGGAGGGGGGAGCTCAGTCATCCTCCACTTTCTTGGTCTGCCAGGCTGCATGCTTGGATATGGGTCTGGTAGGGATTTTGGGGGGACCCAAAGCCATAATAAAAAAAATTGGCATGGGGTTTCCCCTCAATATCTACAATGTTTTTTTTTTAAATATTTGGCGTGGGGTTTGAGAAGCCCTTTTGACAGCTGGTGACTCATTCGTTGTTAAGGATGCAGCGGCTGGCTTCCCAGCCCACTCCTTAACAACCAGCTATTGACTATGCCTTGATGGGCAAAGCTTGTGGTCAGGTGCAATGCTTCAGCCAATCAGGGTTTAGAATGCACTGTGCAGCGCACAGTTCATTGTAGGGCGCTTGGTGGGCGAACACCCTGCCGAGCTCTCTGCAAATTCGGGCGCTCGGCAGGCTGCAACTACTGAGGAATTGAGGACACAGCCACATAATGCAATCTCACACAAATAAGTGTAAATTTGTGGCTGAGCACACAGACACTGGCAACACAATGCAACAATCTTTCTCTAGGAGCATGAACTCTTAGTTTTGTAAACATGTGGCACTTATGATTTTAACAATTTAATATCCATAGGCAGGCAGTAGATAGAAACATATACAAAGGTAGAAATGACAAAAATAGAGAGAAAAGGGACATATAGTAATATGGATTTTTTTACTATGGAATAAAAAGGAAGATAATACAGAAATAAACTTTACAATTCAGGCGTTATGATTTATCATTTTGGTAGGAAGCACACCAAGAAAGTTTCATAACCCTGTGTTCTGAACATACTCCTATTTAAATGGCAATTTTAATTTTTCATGTTGCTCAATTTAACAAGTTATTGACATGGGATGGACTCTTAGGCCTCGTACACACGATAGGTTAACCAGAGGACAACGATCTGATGGACCGTTTTCATCCGTCAAAACCGATCGTGTGTGGGCCCCATAGGTTATTTAACCATCGGTTAAAAAAAGCCAACTTGCTTTAAACTTAACCGATGGATTCCTAACCGATAGGTCAAAACTGATTGTTAGTAGGCACGACCATCGGTTAAAAATCCACGCATGCTCAGAATCACGTCGAGGCATGCTTGGAAGCATTGAACTTAATTTTTTTCAGCACGTCGTTGTGTTTTACGTCACCACGTTCTGACACGATCGGTTATTTAACCGATGGTGTGTGGGCGCGACGGACCATCAGTCAGCTTCATCGGTTAACCTATGACAACGATCCTTCAGACCGTTCTCATCGGATGGACTGATCGTGTGTACAAGGCTTCAGGCCTGGTTCACACATATGCATTTTTTTGTGCGTTTTCAGTTTTGCAGAAACACACTACAGTCCATTTAACCTGGTTTCCTATGGGTCAGGTTCACACGTGTGCATTTTATGGAAAGGGCCGGGGACTTTTTTCTGTTTTTTAGTTCCATAGACTTCAATGGATCAAAAATGTGTATTGAAAAATGCAAAATGCACCTGGAATATGCGACCTGCAACCTGCATAGGTGTGAACCAGGCCAACCCTTGGCCAGTTACCTCTGAGGGATATCATACCACCTGCTGAGAAGAAAGGTTTTGGCCATAGGTTATATGGACCAGCCAGTTCTGATGGTTTGGTCGGGATTATGCTTTTCAACATCAGCAAATCACCCTGATCACAACAAATCCATACACTGTGTGGCTCCTGTAAGCAGGTCACGCATAACGTTTTTGTCAGTCTCTAGGTGGTTCTATATAGCCAGGACATACAGTTTTGCATCTGCATATAGCTTTAAACATGTACTATCTGTAGAATCAGTTTCATGTCCCTGTGATTATTATTTTGGTATCTTTTTTAGATATGAAACATAATTAGCAGCTGACAGGATTGGTAAGATGATAGTTGTCCACTGTTATCTGCACACAAGCTTGTCAGAAACATGTTGTTGGCAACTAGGTGCTAATTTAGCCTGCTCTGTTCTTTCAAATTCTAATTTGAGAACATTTGTTTAATTACTGTTCACTGAATTAATAAAATATTTTGTTTGTGGAAATCAGCAGCTTTAAAATAATATGCATAGAATTTACACATGTCTCAGCCATACTTTTTACATACTGTATTGGAAAAACAACATAACAGCATTGTAACTAAACATTACATGACCCTGCTAAAAAAAAATTAATTAGATTTTGCATGCAAAAACCATTATCTCTTTTAGACAGTCAGGTCATTAATTTGAAAGATTTTGGTAGAAATTCACTCTTTTTATACTTACTAGGAGCTTACACAGCAGATGTTAAGAAGTTATGGAATGAACAAGATGTGCTGCTTTACAGAAAATAATGCAAGCAAATAGATGATGAATAAAGGTCAGTACGCTGTTTGAATGGGCTTTCTGACATCAGGGACCCAGATGTCTATAGCAATTATGTCCCATATAACATGAACATATCCTATATAAAGAGAAATACCGTTTTATGGCTTAGTTGTTTTTTCCTAGATACAGTGGAAATTCTCATTTTGAAACTCATCAGATCAGGATAACCCAGTTCTAAACTCATCAATTATGCGACTTTAAATCCATCATCTTTTCCATTGGACTGCACTTAACTTGCCTAAGTGTCAGAATGACATAAATTGGACTTTATCTCTCAACAGTCTGCGTCATAAAATATAGTCACAATTATCAGGACTTGTTGCAAGGTATGCATGTTTTGGGTGAAGAAGACAGGAAAAGTCTGTTCTGAGTGCAGCCATCTTGAAATAACCTTGCGGCTAATGGCATACAAAATGCATGAGTCATATAATCAGTAATACCGTCACTGTGACAGGCCTGTTACCCACAAACCTTCAATTTGGAATATTTATGTAGATGTAGATACAGCTAAACCATTTGTCTGATTGAATCAGGTCACTTCTATTTTAAACATATGAAGAAGGCAGGCTTTTCTGTGTTAAAGAAAATCGAATACACTGTGGAGCAAAGTGTACAGTACTTTACAAAATCAGGCCCTGGCCTTGGACTGCCAAAGAGAGGAATTATTTTATTAGCAAATTGTTTAAAGGGGTAGTAAAGGTTCGTCTTTTAAAAAGGGTGGAGAGTTGGGACTTTAAATGAGATGCATTTTTAGTAGTATGCGATTAAGTATATATATGGAATATAAAAAATGTTTCCATAATGACCAGGCTCAAAATTACCAACCAAAAAAGCACTAAATCAAATTGATCTGTCTAACTGTATGTAATTAAAAACAGAGGTTTAGTTGCATGTATTTGCAAATACCTGGTAAGCTGCAGGTCAAACGTCAAGGCACTCTGTGTTGCTGCAGTCCTAGCTATGATTTTTAAAGCCTCCTAAGGAGGAGCACAGGTATGCTAATCAATAGGGGGGAAAAGGGGGATTAGGCTGTTTCAAGGCCCCCCTTTTCCTCATGGGATTAATGGCAGGGGGCAGTTTTAAGGTTCCCCTGGGTCTTTTAGGCGGGAATCCTGGGGATTGGTTAGAGCAGTGAGTTGCTAGGGGTAAAATTTGAGGCTGTGATAGGTCAAAAGGTGTTTTGAGCGGGAAAGGTCAGGGTTGGTTTAGGCATTTCGGTTGCTGGGTTAAATTGGAAAGTTTAGGGGCTCAGGATAGGTCAGTTAGGGTCATCTGACTTTCCAGAACTTTCCAGCTCTTAAAAAATCCCTATTTAAGGAGCTGGTTCCGTTGGATCGGGGCCAGCCGTTTCCAGGGGAGAACCAACAGCGGATCTCTGAGCTATTATAAGAGCTATTACACTATCGCTGTTTGGTTCTCCTCAGCAGCATGAAGACGCTGATTAGGCAGCTGCTGGAGCGGGTGGACACTGAAGGAGAGGACTGGATTCGCCAGTGCCTGAACTTATCGTCGGGTCAAGAAGCGGAGATGATCGGCCACGACATCGGGGAGCTGCCGGAGTAGTCGGTGGACGCCATCATGGAGGAAGACAAAGAGGTGGGTCCAAGCACGGCGTTTCCGCTTCCAGGTCGGGCCTCGATCTCGGCGTCGGTGCGGGAGGAAGAGGAGGATCTTCCGGCGAAGAGGCAGCGCACGCAGAGGAAGAGATTCAGCCCATCTTCCAGCCCCTGTCGATCGCAGAAGAAGGCGGAGAGAGCGCAGCGTTCCAAGCGGCAGCTCGCCCAATCGGAGTCGGTGGGCAGAGCGGGTGACGTAGAACCAGCCTTGTCCGGGCCTCCGGTGGTGCCGCCATCGCCAAGCCAATGGGCAGCGTCGGCTGCCGATCATTCGATCGGGGAGGTGGCTCTCCAGCGCCTCGCACAACGGGGAAGAAGACGGATCAGGATGCAGGGGCAGCTGGTTCCATTCCAGTGCTCTGTGCACCTCAATTACCAGCACGCCCTCCTGCAGGGGTATCTCAAGGTGAGACTGATATGTTTGATGTTTTTTCATCTGCTCTTTCAAATTTCCTGTCTGAATTCAGGAATAAGAGTTTATTGAACCAGAAGTCTGCTTTAACCTCTTCAGATCCTAGCAGGTCTACTCCTATTGAAACTGCAGCGGTAGTCTGGTCTGCTGACAGGAATGTTTCAGCTGGGACGCCGTTGGTTCCGGATCCAGTGCCTTTGGCTTTTCCGGCTCTGGCTGCTGGTAACCTGAGTTCAGTTCCTGACAGTCAGGTTAGGGAATCAATGCCTTGTTTTTTATCTCCTCTAGGTTTTCATCTTTCTGCCACTGTTAAAGATAAAATTTGGAAAGGAGAGTTTACTGAGATTCTCTCTTTATTACCTAATCACAAAGAGTCTTTGAAATCTGAAAAGTCTGATAAGGTGGAGGATGACAAGCGTAGATCTGTTCCATACAAGTCTTTTTCAAATTGGTTGCAAGGTTTCTGTATCTATGCTAGTGTGGTTATGTGAAAGGTTTCCGGAAAAGAGTCCGGGATTGTTTCAGCATATCGATATAATTCAAGAAGCATACAAAGGGTTTTCAGGTTTTGCGTGGTTTGCTTATGATGAAGCATTCCGTCACAAATTATCCGTTTATCCTGGTTTGCAATGGGGTTCCAAGGACGTAGGTCTGTGGCTTAATCTTTTCCTTCCACAGAAACAATTGGTGCCCAGGTCTGTGCCAGGTAATGTTTCTTCTGTTTCTAATGTTCCTTACAAAAAAGGTTTATGTTTTTTATTTAATGACAGCCAATGTAGATGGCCCTCGTCGTGTCATTACAGGCATGAGTGTGCCCTCTGTGGAGGCTCTCATCCAGTAGCTAAGTGTTTTCAGAAAATGTCCGTTGCCAATCAGCACCAAAGATAATTTTTTCTCAAAAGCAGCCACTCTGGTGAGGTTGGAAAGAATGCTCCCTTGGCTGCATCAGTATCCAAGGCGGCAGACGGCGGAGCTGCTCATTAAAGGTTTTCAAGAGGGGTTTTTGATTCCACTTTTTACTGGTATTGGCATGACTATGGTTAACAATTTGAAGTCTGTGTCTGCTTTTCCTCTGATAGTTGAGGAGAATTTGGATGTAGAAATTAAATTGGGCAGAATTGCGGGCCCTTTTGTACAACCTCCTTTTTCGGATTTTCGGTTATCCCCATTGGGGCTTGTACCTAAAAAGGAGCCAAACACTTACCGGTTAATACATCACCTGTCTTTTCCGTCGGGCGCATCCCTGAATGATCAAATAGATACTGATCTATCATCAGTTTCGTACGCTTCTTTTGATCAAGCGATCCAGAGAATTAGGGCAATGGGAGGTTCAGTTTTACTGGCCAAAGCGGATATCAAAGCCGCTTTTCGGCTTTTGCCGATACATCCTAGCTGTTTTAGTTCTCTGGGATTTCAGTTTCAGGGTCAATTTTATTTAGATCGCTGTCTTCCTATGGGATGTTCCTTGTCCTGTTTTTATTTTGAAGAATCCGCCACGTTTTTGGATTGGGTGGTTTCCTGTAAGTCTGGATCCCCCTTTTTAATCCATTATCTCGATGACTTTTTATTTATAGGACCTTTTGATTCCCCACAATGTTTGGAACTTTTATATCAGTTTATGGAAATCTGCATTGATTTCGGCATCCCTTTAGCTCATGAAAAGACTGTTTACCTTACTACCTGTATCGATTTTTTAGGAATTACAATTGATACAGTTAGCAGGGAGTTTAGGTTGCCTGATGAAAAAGTCCGGAAGTTGAAGCACCTTATTCTATCTTTTGTTAAGAGGAAGAAGGTTTTTCTTAAAGAATTGCAGTCTTTATTAGGCTTATTAGCTTTTGCCACTAGAGTTTTGCCTGTGGGGAGAGTTTTCTCCTGGCAGCTGTATTTGGCTATATCTGGAATCAAAAACCCCTATGTGCACGTTAGATTGACCCTTGATTTGAAGGAAGATCTTCTAGTCTGGCAGAATTTCTTGTTTCATTTCAATGGGAGAGCCTTTTGACAAGATAAGTTCATATTGGACAAAGATTTCTGCTTATCTACAGACTCAGCTGGTGCTGTGGGTTGTGCAGCAGTCTGGGGTAATCATTGGTGCTGTTCTTCCTGGCCTTTGGATTGGGTAAGTAGAGGTTTATGTAAAAATATTGTTCTTTTGGAACTTCTTCCTGTCGTGGTCGCCCTGGAGGTTTGGGGGAGTAAGTTTGCTAATAAGAGGATATTGATTAGTACCGACAACAAGGGTGTCATGTTTGCCATTTACTGTCTGTCTTCGAAATCCACATTGCCCTGTTGCGTTATTTGGTGTATAAATGCCTGTTTTTTAACATTTGGATCAAAGCTCGTTACATACCAGGTAAGACTAATGAGGTGGCTGACGCCCTCTCTCGTTCAGAGATGGAGCGTTTTTTCTCCCTGCTACCTACGGCAGACAGAGTCGGGACACCTTTCCCAGCCATTGTGTGGGGCATCGTTTAGTATCCAAAAATATTGAAAACTCTTTGGCTGCCTCTTCTTTGTCTAGCTACAAGTCCTCCTGGTTGCTATAGTTACAATTTCTGGATTCTGACAGGGCCTCTGTTTGGATGGTTTCTGAAGCTTTGGCTTTATTATTTTTGGAATCCTTAATGGCAAAAAATTATTCATGGTCTCATGTGTATAAGATTTTGTCTGGTATCGCATTTTTTTAGAAATTGAATAATATACTATCTTGTTTATCTTATTTTTCTGTACAACAGTCCTTGAAAGGTTATAAAAAAGCTAATTTTAATAAAGATAATAGATGTCCGGTGACTCCTCAGATGCTGGCCTCTTTCTGCACAATTACCAGTTCTGTATGTTTTTCCCTTTTTGAATCCATTCTTTTCAATGCAGTGTTTACAATGGCCTTTTTTGAAGCCCTCTGAATTTCTGAAATTGTGTCCAGTAGCAAAAGGAATCCGTCAGGTTTGTTATTACAACACGTTATAGTCGATGATTCTAGGTTAAAAAATGTTATTCATTACAGTAAAACAGATCGCATGGGTAAAGGTAATTGGGTTCATTTGTCAGCATGCCCGGGGGTTTTGGTCTGCCTGGTAGCCAGTTTATCAGCTTATTTGAACATCTGTCCGCAGGTGGCGGGAGTGCTTTTCATACATGAGGATTCCTCTCCTCTCACTACATTTCAATTTCGTGCAGTTTTGTCCAGGTGTTGCAAAGCTTTGAATATATCTGATTGAAAGATTTCATCACATTCTTTCCGAATCGGAGCTGCCACAGAAGCTGCTAAGCTGGGTTTTGATTCTGGAAGGATAAAATCTTTGGGTAGGTGGAAGTCTAATGCTTTTCAATTATATGTGCGTCGAAATTTCCTTGTTTGAATATTTTAGGTGTGCCGGGAGTGGTCTGGATTATCGGGCACTCTTTCGTTTACTGGGCACATCAGCGTGCGGACGCCAGATGTTATTCGTCAAATTTGGGCCTGGATCCAAATCTGTTCCAAGTTTTTTGGTGCGGCAGGAGGGGTATGTGTTGGGAGGAATTGTTGTTTGAATTTGATGCTCTAATTTCTGTTTGGCCGGAACCTAACATTCTCATTTTGCATTTGGGTGGGAATGATATTGAATGAATGAAAACTTATATAGCGCAGCACATGCGAACTTAATCGCCTCTGGTAAAATGAAGACTTTGGATCTTATTTTTGGGATCAGGGATACGATCAAAATTCTTCGGGACTCTTACCCGCAGTTGGTCATAGTTTTTTTCTGAGATTATTCCCAGATTGCGTTGGTTGGATTCTGCAGTTCTTAGACCATTTGAGAAAGTCAGGAAGAGGGTGAATAAGGCTGTAGAAAAATTCATGTTACATGAAGTGGGTTTCTCTTATCGCCACGTTGATCTGGAGGGTGGTTTCCCTGGGCTCTATAGGTTTAATGGGGTCCATCTTTCTGACGTTGGCCTGGACATACTCAATATAGCTTTTCAGTCATGTATTGAACGGGCCGCGCTTTTGGGGTCTGGTGACAGGCAGGGCCCTTGCCTGTCGTTTGGGGATAGTTGTTGGAATAATTTAAGGCAATTCATGCAGCTTAAATCATAGTGGCTGAGCTGTAATTTTATTTGGTACAGTTGATTATCTAAGGTGTAATATGTAATGGTAATATTTTAATGACCATTTTCAAGAAACCAATAGTTATGCCGCGGCCATATTTTATCCAAAAAAAAAAAAAAAATTGATTTTGGTAAGGTTATTTAAATAAAGTTGGTTGTGTGTATATATATAATTAATAAATTATTTTATTTAAAATAATCTTTTAAAATGTGTGTGGTCTCAAGTTATTGGTATGTCCAGGCATCCTGCATATAATCCCATAGGGGGAAAAGGGGGATTAACGTATTATCCGGTGTATAAGGCGACTGGGCGTATAAGACGACCCCCTAATTTCACAGTTTTTTAAGATTTTTTTGCCTGTACTCACCGTATAAGACAACCCACCTTCCTAGGCTTCATATTTCTTCCTTCTGGAGCCATATCTTTCTGGAGCTGGAGCCAATCACGGTGAGCAATGTATTCTATTAATGAATACAAAGCCTGCTTGGATTGGTAGATGCTGTCACATTATCAGCCCACGCCTCTCTGACTCTCAAAGCCAATCCGGACAGGCTACTGTATGTAGCCTGCTCGGATTGGCAGAGGTTGTTACTCCAATCCGAGCAGGCTCAGTATTCATTTGAATACATCGCTCACTGGGATTGGCTAAACGGTATATACTGTATGTAGCCGAAGCTACATACAGTATTACCGCACATCCAGCAGGCATCCGAGCAGCTGACCCGGCGTATAAGATGACCCCTGCTTTTTGGCCAGTTTTTCTAAGTGTAAAAGGTAGTCTTATATGCCAGCAAATACAGTAGGCTGTTTCAAGGCCCCCCTTTTCCTCATGGGATTCATGGCAGGGGGCAGTTTAAGGTTCCCCTGGGTCTTTTAGGTGGGAATCCTGGGGATTGGTTAGAGCAGTGATAGGGTCAAAAGATGGTTTGAGTGGGAAAGGTCAGGGTTGGTTTAGGCATTTCGGTTGCTGGGGTAAATTCCAAAGTTTAGGGGCTCAGGATAGGTCAGTTAGGGTCATCTGACTTTCCAGAACTTTCCAGCTCTTAAAAAATCCCTATTTACGGAGCTGGTTCAATTGGATCGGGGCCAGCCGTTTCCAGGGGAGAACCAACAGCGGATCTCCCCACCCCCCCCTTCCCTTGTCGCGGTTATAGCTATATGGTAAATCCATTTTGCAGGTTGGCAAAAGGGGATAGTTGTTGGAATAATTTAAGGCAATTCATGCAGCTTGAGTCTTAGTGGCAGAGCTGTAATTTTATTTGGTACAGTTGATTATCTAAGGTGTAATATGTAATGGTAATATTTTAATGATCATTTTAAAGAAACCAATAGTTATGCCGCGGCCATATTTTATCCAAAAAAATAAAATTTGATTTTGGTAATGTTATTTAAATAAAGTTGGTTGTGTGTATATATATAATTAATAAATTATTTTATTTTAAAAAATCTTTTAAAATTTGTGTGGTCTCAAGTTATTGGTATGTCCAGGCATCCTGCATATAATCCCATAGATATGGGGCAGGTGGTAGCCTAAATCTACCCCTACCTATAGTTGGTTTGGCAAAGAAGAGCACTGGAAAGACCAAAAACAGGAGTGGAACCAATACATGCCTACCAAACCAAAATACCACCAAACTAGGTGCGGACCACATCAAACTGGGTCAGCTAGTCAAAAAATGACAATGCATGAATTAACTAATGGTGGTAGATCTGTGGAGGCACTCTGTTCCACTCCTGAAAAACACATCTCCATCTCTGTATAATGTCAAAAAAGGTGGAATGGGGTTGGGACTTTTTATATTTTTTATATTCCATATATATACTTAATCGCATTCTGCTAAAAACGCATCTCATTTAAAGTCCCAACTCTCCACCCTTTTTACACATATACAGGGATGGAGACCTGTGGTAATGTATATCACATGCCTCATACAAAGTCCCAACCCCATTCCACCTTTTTTGACTAAATGTTTATTTTCTTTGTTTGAATTTCTCACTTCCTGTTTCTCCTCAGTAAGCTTTCCACCATCGTCCGAGCAGTGGAAAGTAATTTAGAACAGCTTACTGAACACCTTACTGAGGAGAAACAGGAAGTGAGAAATTCAGACAAAGAAAACAAAGAAAAAAAAACATTTAGAAGGGAAACTGAGGGAAAAGGTAAGTGAACCAACAATGCACCAGCTTAAAGTAACCTATTTAGAAAATAAAAAACAAACCTTTACAACCCCTTTAAGGGCAAATGGTGCTTAAAAGCTGACGTGCCAACCATTTTGTGCCAACCATTTTGTGACACCTACTGCTGTCATTCCAACGAGCCCCACTACTGTCTTCCAACAGATTCAGTTCTAAGGGGAATATACAATGAGGGAGAAGAAGTCCTTGTATGCCTTTAGAATGGCGGTGATAGGGGTACAGGAAAAAACTGCATATCGCAAGAAGAAACCAAAATTGTACTGTATTCAACTCAAGAATGTCTACATCTTTGTACAATATGAGGCCATTTTGAACCTAAAGGGCAGCACTGGTATATTTTGATTTGACACAGAATAAGGTAATTATGATACATAATATGTTAGTTTAGTGTTGAGGATTAACCACTTAAGGACCGCACCACATTCATGTACTGCGGCAGGCAGGGCAGGACTTAGGGTGGTGGGGGCCCCTGGGCTTGAGTGTTGAAGGGGCCCCCTGGAGCCGAGAATTGGGGGGGTCGAACATGTTGAGCGAGGGGGGGGTTATAGTTGTTGAGCGGGGGGGGGGCGCATTAAAGCATTAAAGTTGTTGAGCGGGGGGGCGAATTAAAGTTGTTGATTGTTGAGCGGGGTGGTGCCTCTCACCTGTGCACGGAATGTGTCGGCTCTATTCCCTTAAACAGACATCCACACACCTCTCCGGTTCCTCCTGGGGGGGTTTGGCAGTTGTTGAGCGGGGGGGAGTGCCTCTCACCTGTGCCGACAGCCGGGGCCACAGACTGTCATTAGCCCGGCTGTCGGCTTTCTTCCCTTCAGCAGCCACAGTCCTCCACACACCGCTCTGGTTCCTCCTGCTTCCGTGCTGCCTCCTCTTGCAGTGCGGGAAAATTAACCCTTTCGCGGGACTGCGGGAAGAAGCTGTCTGTGCGGGAAAGTCCCGCAGAATCCGTGCGTGTTGGGAGGTATGCGCAGGGCCGCCATCAGAAATTTTGGGGCCCCTTACTAGGGTTGCCACCTGTCAAGGAATCACCCGGACAGTTCGGGTTTGGGATCTTGTGTCCGGGTTTCAGTCTGCCTGAAACCCGGACACATTATTTAGACTGGGCTGTGGCTCCCCAAGTAACTGAGGTAGTCACACAAAAATCTGTTGCCATTCGGGAGATGCGGGCCGCTGTCTGGGGGCAGGTTTAGCATCAATGAGGGGGAGCCATGATGTCAGCAAGAGCAGTTTGGCCACACCCACTGTTTGCCGCAGCGCGCTGCATTACCACTCTCCTTGAGGCACCCATAGGTGACCCAGGTCTTTTATGATCCTATTGTGTATACTACGAAAAAAATGTGCCCTGTGCCGCTAAAGTGTTCGGGTTTGGCTTGAAGAAAAGGTGGCAACTCTACCCCTTACACAGCTTAAGGCATGGGCCCCCTGGAGCAGAGAACCTGGGGGGGGGGGGCACTTTGAATGAGAAGGTGGACACACCTTCTCATTCAAAGAGTTTTCTTTATTTTCATGACTATGAAAATTGTAGATTCACACTGAAGGCATGAAAACTATGAATTAACACATGTGGAATTATACATAACAAAAAAGTGTGAAACAACTGCTAGGAAACCACTGCTAAAGAAAGGCAACAAGCAGAAGAGACTTGTTTGGGCTAAAGAACACAAGAAATGGACATTAGACCAGTGGAAATCTGTGCTTTGGTCTGATGAGTCCAAACTTGAGATCTTTGGTTGCAACCCCTGTGTCTTTGTGCGACGCAGAAAAGGTGAACGGATGGACTCTACATGCCTGGTTCCCACCGTGAAGCATGGAGGAGGTGGTGTGATAGTGTTGTAGTAATCTTGTATAGTGTCCAACACAGAACCATAAGATCCAATGTACTGAAGTCAGAGAGTAAATTAGGTTGTTTCGCAGCAACTCACACCAGGTTCTCCAGAGAACGCATTTAATGGATCTTCCAATAACATACAAAGTCCACAGACGATACACGAATCCAACAGAGTATAATTCAGAATCCCATCTTCTCCTAGACCTGTGCAATGTTCATCATAGAGTGACAAGACAAGACTAGCCAAGACTTCTTGAATGCCAGCTTGAGTCCTTCAAATATTGGACTCACACTGGAAGGGGGGGGGGGGTCAACCAAATGTTCCCATTGAATGAATATCCCACCAAGTCTAATTAACATTAATAAACACTTCCTTATGTAAGGAAGTACCAGGCCACACACCTAGGTCTTCTTAGATAAGATTAACACATCAAAGAGTCCTTTTGATACGTGTCGTTTGACCACTAACCCCTTTGATGTGTAACCTTGAATGCCTGTATGTAAACCTATATATACTGTGCCTTTCATATACCACAATATTTTACAATACCTACATATCTATATTAATATTACAACATATTCCCCCACTTGAGTCGGTTCTAACTACTAGAACTGACTCATAAATCAAACATTAAATGTCATTATGGTTTGAGGTATTGGATGCTTTACAACGGCTCATATGAAATATTAAGTTCAGATTGGTTACATCTCTCTTCACCAACCTCTAAAATACCCCCATGAAACAGTTATTAGATAATATAACTTTAGACCATGACTGGAAAAGGATTCAGTAAACATTCGTGGCCAGTATAGCTGTTAGGCCTCATTTCAAAGATTGCTCCTTGTTTTGTAAATCACATCACGATCTTGAATATTGTGCAAAAACGAGCTGATGTCACAGTCCATTCTGACTTCATCACATCTCTCACCGTCTCACTGAAAGTAAAGCTTGGTATGTTTTTGGAGGTCCAATCCACATAAGTCCAGGATTCTCTCTTCTCCAGGCTCAAAGTTTTCATTTTTTTAAAGATGCTTTTACACAAACACCAGCAATTCCTGAAATTCTTCCATCTTCCATCTTTGTAGTAAGAAGAACTATTAATGTATCAGCAGTCCCTTTCAAGGTCAAAAAGGTTTGGATCCGGACCGGCAGTAACAATTCTGTGCTGCAAACTATTTTATTGCACTTGACACCTTCAATCATTCAAACCTTCAATATTCTGAATTTGTTGATTGCCAGCAGCAATTTGCTTCCGTAACGTGCTGTAGGCTGAACCCTTGTTGCCTTTAATAGAGCTGTTTTGTATCATTCAGTCCATAATTCCACAGAATGGTATGCCAACATATATATATATATATATATATATTCCCCCATGCGACGGTATAGATATTATCAGCTTGACATCAGTGTTTATCAGATCTTCTGTGCAGACAAATCAGCAGTGGAAATTCTTGCCAGTATTTTTTATGAAGAGTAGAAAGGTCTCTTTCATCCATATGTGTCATAGCCTTCAGCATATTATAAATAACTGATTCAACAATGTTTCAAATCATGACTAGAGTGATGAATTTCACTCACCCTCTTATAAATTTAGGAAAACCACCCAACCTACTATAATGTATGCTATGCCCAGCCATTTGTGCAACATCACCTCAGATGTAAATATATTGATATCAATATGCATTATTTCATATGTACAGATGTTATAAAATTATTCTAGATTTAAATGCTTTGCTCTGGTTTTAAGATTAAGTTCAAGAAATAAAACATAATAAAAAAGCAAAATATATCGGGGAAAGGGAGAAAATGAAAAAAAAAAATAGGACGTTGGGTAAGTCCATTGAAAATAAAATAAAAAAATGAAGAGAAAAAAAAATTTGGAATGTTCAAAAAAAAAGTCCATTGCTTGATGAAAATTGAGAGAGTGTCCATGAATTCTTATATTGTCCATTCAGTGTCTCTCCCCCACTAGTCCACAATTACTCCTGCTATTCACATGCGAACACGTATCTCCAGCAATGCACTGTACCTGAAAGAAAAAAACTCTCAGACAAAATCTCATTAGCAAAGACCTTAAACAAAGAACTATTTACATGTTTACACTTTAAAGCTAATTCACCCCCACTGCTATAGAAGTGTCATTTTCATTCAAAAATAGATCTGTACCATTCAACTGTTCTAATAGTGTGTGATATTCTATTTTCATCTTATCATACTCAATCTTCAGGTGGTCATATTTCTGTTTTAACTGAGGAAATGGTATCCAGGTCCTTTTCTTATTATTATTTTGGTCAGCTCTGTTTATCATGTTAATATCACCTTTGTTTGACCCAGAGTTTCCCCTTTTGATGTGATCATTAGATATTATCTTCTGATCTTTCTGTTCAGTGTTTGTCCTAAACAATGTGGCTACATCAATTCTGACAGCTTGCTCATTTGACCTTCTCCATAAATGATCTGCTCTCAATAATATGTCTTTTAAATCGTGAGGATTCGGGGTAACCAATAAAATATCTTGTTTGATATCTTCATGCAAAGCATCTAGCAACATATTGATATGTATCGAGCCTCCCCGCTCAAATGCAAGATTATTACCAACCAACAATTCCATAATAGTTTCTATCCTGTGCGACAATTCATAGGGAGATTCACCCTGCATTTGATCAATCTTCCCATGAATCGTAACATCAGAACGCACTCCGTACAGAACACATAATAACTCCAGTAATATGTCCCTTGTCCTCAGAGGCTGAAGACAGATCTGTTTGATCCTCAACCAAAGACTTTTCCCTATAGAATGTTGCAAAACTCTTTCTAAGTCCGATGGGTTGAGATTGTACAAATCTATGACATTCTGCAAGTCACAAAACCATTTTAAAAATTTGTTTAAATCATGGCAGGGAACCATTCCTATTTCTTTAAGAATTGCATCCAGTTCTTTTGGTTTCAAATGCTTCATTACAAGCTGAACTTCACCTGTATTATTATTGTTGTTATAAACCATGGTGGTCACAGTGGGTGCGGCTGGCAATGAATTATCAGATTTAATATGAGGTTCTGTTTTATTTGATAGAAAGTTTGTATTTTGCTGCAGATTGCTTAATCCAAGATTTGATGCACATCTGCATTCCTGAGATCTCTTCTCCAATTCCATAATTCTTAATTTTAATCTCTCATTTTCCTCTGATAATTCATCACAACGTTTAGATTTCTCAAGCAAAGCTCCACCAATGGTAACTGCATGCAATTTTAAATTTACTGTCTCAGTTTCTGATTGGTTTTGTAACCTCTTGCAAACCTTATGGCTATTATCAACTGCACTCTGTAACTGCGCAATTTCCTCAACTTTATCATTTAAAGAACTTTCCATTTTTAAACAACAAGATAACAAGCCCTGCACAATACAACCTTTTCTTTTACTTTCTGAAATTTTGCTATCAAAAACACTTTCCTCTAAAAATTCCTTCATCATAGTCCACGTCTGCTTACATTTTTCTGGCATTTCATAAGGACCGCCATGACGCTTAATACATTTTAATACCCATCTGTTAACTTTATCAGAACTGACACTAGCTTCACACTGAGTAAGCATTTTGACTATAATACTAATAATTTAAGATAAAGGAAATATTTTACTCACCGCATTTGAAGCTCCACCTTGCCAGTTCCGTTCTAGTGCACGGCAGTCTTTTCTTTCTTCAGTTTTCAGTCTCCAGAGAATAATTCTGGGGTTCCAAACTTGTTTAGTCTTGTATATCAGACTCTCTTATGTCACAACCAGACAATAGAGGTCACAGCACAGCTCTTGGGTCTCCATCAGACTTCTGTCCAACTCACAGGATTGCTATCATCACCGGCTTCTGTTACTAAGTCCTGAAAATGTGATCCGGGTCACGGCACCAATGTAGTGATCAGGTATAGTGTCCAACACAGAACCATAAGATCCAATGTACTGAAGTCAGAGAGTAAATTAGGTTGTTCCGCAGCAACTCACACAAGGTTCTCCAGAGAACGCATTTAATGGATCTTCCAATAACATACAAAGTCCACAGACGATACAAGAATCCAACAGAGTATAATTCAGAATCCCATCTTCTCCTAGACCTGTGCAATGTTCATCATAGAGTGACAAGACAAGACTAGCCAAGACTTCTTGAATGCCAGCTTGAGTCCTTCAAATATTGGACTCACACTGGAAGGGGGGGGGGTCAACCAAATGTTCCCATTGAATGAATATCCCACCAAGTCTAATTAACATTAATAAACACTTCCTTATGTAAGGAAGTACCAGGCCACACACCTAGGTCTTCTTAGATAAGATTAACACATCAAAGAGTCCTTTTGATACGTGTCGTTTGACCACTAACCCCTTTGATGTGTAACCTTGAATGCCTGTATGTAAACCTATATATACTGTGCCTTTCATATACCACAATATTTTACAATACCTACATATCTATATTAATATTACAACAAGTGTGGGGGTGCTTTGCTGGTGACACTGTTGGGGGTTTATTCAAAATTGAAGGCATACTGAACCAGCATGGCTACCACAGCATCTTGCAGCGGCATGCTATTCCATCCGGTTTGCGTTTAGTTGGACCATCATTTATTTTTCATCAGGACAATGACCCCAAACACACCTCCAGGTGGGGGAAGGGCTATTTGCCCAAGAAGGAGAGTGATGGGGTGCTGCGCCAGGTGACTACCTCTTAAAGCTCATCAAGAGAATGCCAAGAGTGTGCCAAGCAGTAATCAAAGCAAAATGTGGCTACTTTGAAGAACCTAGAATATGAAATATATTTTCAGTTGTTTCACACTTTTTTGTTATGTATAATTCCATATGAATGAATGAAAACTTATATAGCGCAGCACATGCGAACTTAATCGCCTCTGGGCATATGTGTTCATTCACAGTTTTGATGCCTTCAGTGTGAATCTACAATTTTCATAGTCATGAAAATAAAGAAAACTCTTTGAATGAGAAGGTGTGTCCAAACTTTTGGTCTGTACTGTATATATAAAAAAAGGGGGTAGCCATCCAGGGCCCTGGGTACCTCTGGGCCCTTTAATAAAAAGAAAAAAGAAACCTCTGGGCCCTTTAATAAAAAAAAAAAAAAGAAACATTTATAAAAAATACATAAAAAAAGAGAGGTTGCCATCTGGGGCCCTGGGGCCTCTGGGCCTTTTAATAAAAAATAAAAAAATATAAACAAAAAATAAAAAATAAACATTTATAAAAAGAAATAAAAAAGGGGGGTTGCCACATGGGGCCCTTGGGACCTCTTTAAAAAAAAAAAAAAAAAATATATATATATATATATATATATATAGATATATAAAAAAAAGGGGGTTGCCATCCGGGGGCCCTGGAGACCTCTGGGCCCTTTAATAATAATAAAATATAATATATATATATATATATATATATATATATATATATATATATATATATATATATATATATATTTATATATATATATATAAAAATATATAAAAAAATATATAAAAAATAAAAAAAGGGGGTTTGCCATCCAGGGGCCCTGGAGACCTCTGGGCCCTTTAATAATAATAAAATATAATAAAATATATATATATATATATATATATATATATATATATATATATTTATATATATATATATATAAAAAATATATAAAAAAATATATAAAAAAAAAAAGGGGGGTTGCCATCCAGGGGCCCTGGAGACCTCTGGGCCCTTTAATAATAATAATAATAATAATAATAATAATATATATATATATATATATATATATATATTTTTTTTTTATATATATATAAAAAATATATAAAAAAAACATTTTTTTAAATAAAAAATAAATAAAAAAAAGGGGGGTTGCCACATGGGGCCCTTGGGACCTCTTTAAAAAAAATATATATATATATTAAAAAAAAGGGGGTTGCCATCCGGGGGCCCTGGAGACCTCTGGGCCCTTTAATAATAATAAAATATAATAAAATATATACATATATATTTTTTATATATATATATATATAAAAAATATATAAAAAAATATATAAAAAATAAAAAAAGGGGGGTTGCCATCCAGGGGCCTGGAGACCTCTGGGCCCTTTAATAATAATAATAATAATAATAATAATAAATATATATATATATATATTTTTTTTATATATATATATAAAAAATATATAAAAAAAACATTTTTATAAATAAAAAAAGGGGGGTTGCCGTCCGGGGTCCGGGGGGCCTCCGGGCCCCTGGGGACCTTTCGGACCCCTTTTTTTAAAGGGGGCCCCCTATTGGACGGGGCCCATGGGCTTGAGCCCAGTCAAGCCCAATGGTAAGTCCGGCCCTGGCGGCAGGGCAGCCTTTAAGCCTAAAATAACGTAACTGCTGTTGTCAGCACTGGGACGCAAGCGTGCTGCCAGAGCCGTGCTCCTGTTGTGATTGGACACAGCAGGAGCCAATCAGCGGGACATGGCAGGGACCCACCTAGATCTGCTGATCATTCACTGGAGAAGCAGAACGGCGGTCTGCCTATGTAAACAACGCAGACTGCTGTTCTCTCAGAGAGGAAGAAAGAGAGCTTGTGTTCCTTCTAATCAGGAACACAGATCTCTCTCTTCCTCCAGTTAGAAAGCACTCCCAGGGAACACACTTAACCCTTTGATCGTCCCTGATGTTAACCGCTGCCAGTGTCATTTATACAGTGACAGTGCTTTTGTTTGTTTTTTTAGCACTGATCACTGTAATAATGTCACTAGTCCCCAAAAAGTGTCACTTAGTGTCAGATTTGTCCGCCGCAATGTCGCAGTCCCGCTAACAATCGCTAATCTCCGCCATTACTAGTATAAACAATAAAAATAAAAAAAAGTCCATAAATCTATCCCATAGTTTGTAGATGCTATAACTTTTGTGCAAACCAATCAATATACGCTTATTGTTTTTTCCTACTAAAAATATGTAGCAGAATACATATCGGCCTAAATTGATGAAGAATTTTATTTTTTTTAATTGTTGGCTATGCTTTATAGAAGAAAGTAAACATGTTTTATTTTTTTTTCAAAATTGACGGCTTTTTTTGTTTTTTAGCGCAAAAAATTAAACTGTAGAGGTGATCAAATACCACCAAAAGAAAGCTCTGCTTGTGGGAAAAAAAGGACATCAATTTTATTTGGGTACAGCATTGCACAACCGCAAAATTGTTAGTTAAAATAACGCAGTGCCGTATAGCAAACAAATGCCCTTGTCATTAAGGGGGTAAAACCTTCCAGGGCGGAAGTGGTGGTAGTATGAGTTAGGTTAATGTCAGGGGTTAGGGCTTGAGCGGAACTGTTAAAGTGACCCAGTAAGGGGGTTGAAGCATGCTAACGTGTCCACAGACAAAGAATCAGTATAATACTGACACACCAGAAACATGTCTGTAGGGCAGTGTACAGAGAACAGTAGGGCAAAGGACAGGGGATCAAGAGAGCACAGTATGAGGGGGTCAGCATGGTACAGGAAAAAGGGTCAGGAGAGTGCAGGGCACAGTGCAGAAAGCAAGGCCAAAGTACACAGGGAGGTAGGAGGGCACAGTACGGTGGGCGAGAGGGCACACACAAGGGTGGGTCAGGAGGGCACAGTACAGAAGGTGGAAGGGCAGATTATGGGGGGTGGGAGGGCACACACCAGAAAGGGCAGGAGGGCACACACCAGGGGGGTCAGGAGGGCACACACCAGGTGGGCCAAGAAGGCACACACCAGGGAGGTTGAGGAGGGAACACACCAGGGGGGTAAGCAGGCACGCACACCAGGGAAATTTGAGGAGGGCACACACCAGGGGGGTTGGCAAGGCGCACACCAGGGGAGGTTGAGAAGGGCACACACCAGGGGAGGTTGAGAAGGGCACACACCAGGAGGGGGTCAGGAGGGCACACACCAGGGGGGTGAGGAGGGCACACACCAGGTTGGTTGGCAGGGCATACACAAGGGGAGGTTGAGGAGGGAACACACTAGGGGGGTCGGCAGGGCGCACACCAGGGGAGGTTGAGGATGGCACACACTAGGTGGGGTTGGGAGGGAAAACACCAGGGGGCAGTGAAAACCCGGGGGCAGTGACAATGCTTTAGTTAATGCTACATGAAAAGACCATCTTCCCATTTGTCAGCTAACAGGCAGCACTTCTATGCTATACTGCAGTAACTCATCAGACTTAGCATAGAGGTGTCTGCAAGCTAAGCCACAATAATGATGGGAATAGCCGTTTTTTTTATTGTGGTGATTTTACCTCCAGACACACTTGCTTGGCACCCTCTGCTCACAGCTGCTGTCACACTACCCTTCTCCAGGTGGGCACGATCTCAGAGCTCAGGCTCATCCTGACCAACCAAATAGCAGAAGACTGGAGGCTCCACCTCTGGGATGGTCCTTAGTCCTGCAGGAGAGCGGAAGGGAAACTACTGATGAACAAGGTAGGGGGAGGTGCAGGGGGCGGAGATGTGCTGACATTGGACAGCACGAATCTTAATACATGTAACAACAATTGAAATGGCTGTAAGATGTCCCGACCGTAGCTCTACTTTCCGGAATGTAGCCGGGGACAAGAGCACAACAGGACAGGCGGCAAGTATGGTCCAGTGCAGGCTAAGGGGGAAGCAGCTGCTTTGGGCCCCCCAACAGCGACTGAGCCCAAGGCACTTTCCCCATTTGCCCTGCATTAAAGATGGCCCTGATTTAACACCATTTAACAAAGAGAGTCAATTACTTCCAAAGCTGTAACAATGATGTTCATTGAATCAAATCAAACTGTTTCATTGTACTCTTTGATGTACTCATCTACAGATAGTTGTTAACTCACTATTGTTCATCACAAAAAAAACATTCCAGATTACTGGGTTCTTCTTATGTGTGTGGAATCCAGATGGATTCATAAAGGGATTCCACCACACTAGTCCACTATCATATGGAAGATATGAATGTCCAAACCCATGATTTTCACATTACATTTGCTACTATAGTGCAAATAACATATTGGTATACTAATACCTTGGACTTCCCCACTAGTCATGGGCTGGCACTCAAAGCTATGATCTCAAAGCCCACTTCTTGAGATCAATCATAATATGACAAGTAAGCTGACCGCCAATAAAAAAAGGCATTGTAAAATTGACTAAACATCCTTGTCCAACAATATAAAGGTATTCTCTCATCTATTGCTAACATGAGCAAAGTCTTTAAAATTGTAAATGTCTGTGTCCATCTAATGCAGCCTTTCTCCAGCTTTTTAATAAAGAGAAACCCTTGAATCAATTATTATGACGTGGGAATCCTTGCTAAAACATACATATTACTTTTGTGTCGTCAGTAAGTTGTAAATATAATAGTACATATATACTTATAACAATAAGGAGTGTATCTAACATATCTGACACCCAGAGCAGGTTCTTTTTTTAACACCCCCCTGCGCTATAAGAAAAAAAAAATCTGTAATAATCATGAATGGGCGGCCAGTGGAAAGGTGTCTTCTTATATTGGTAGTCTGGGTAGTGGGCCCATATATTGGTGGCTAGTAGTAGGGGAACACCTAAAATAACATATGGGACTCAGGGAACCCATTCTAAATATTGTATCTACAGCTCATGGTGCATTAGAGGAGAAGTATGGAAATAAAAAATACAAAAATACAAAACGTACATACTCACCTATACAGCTGCAGCATTGGTCCAATGCTGCAGGTGTCCCTTGCTGGCTATAAGCCTAAGAAATTAGCAATGATATGACTGCTGATTGCTCACCTTTCAGTTTCTGTCTGAGCAGAGAGTGATGATGGCTGTCAGTACTCTGCCCCTCCAGCACTTGCCCAGGCTAGAGAAGAGGCCGCAGTGGCTGGCTCAAACTCTCAGTGTACCAAGAGGCTGAGTCAGCGGCTGGTCAGGCATCTGGGTGGGGATACATCCAGAGACTGGAGCGGCTCTGTGACATCAGCCAACAGAGGACTTTAGCATGTGATCTGGTGTTCAGTGAAATTAATGTTCTATTACATGGGTGGTAGGTGAAGTGCCTTCTGAGTGACATTGTTATCAGAACTAGGTAGGCACATCAGATAGGTAAATCAATTTACCACTGCTAACTGCTCAGGGAGCCCCTACCTATCTCAGGAAGAACTCCAGTGTGCCCCAAAACCTTGGTTGAGAAAGGCAGTATTAAAAGGACAGAAGATAGAATCAATGCCAAGGGATGAGACATAAGCATAGTCAGAAAGTGTAACCAGGTGTCCTTGTCATAGGTAAAAAGGGCCAAAGGTCAAATCAAAACAAGGTCAAATACATAAAACACAGCTGAAGTTATATTGCTATTAAGGTCAAAGTTTTTCTTTCCTAAAATGAAAAATAATTAACACTTACTTTCTTTGTGCAATGATATTGCACAAAGAAAGCTCTTACCTCCTCTTTTGGAGTTTCCTACTGGTGTTGTCTGCTCCTCCTCTCCTCTGAGTGCCCCTTCAATAAGCCAACTTATAAGAGGGCATCCCTGCGGGTGCACTTGTGAGCCAGGCTGTAGGCGTCCATAGACACTGTACACCAAATGTGTATATAGCACCTCCAGGTTGTCATATTGCATTGAATTTTACAGAAAATTACAGCTGCTGCAGATTGAAAAGGAAAGGCCATTTTTAAATTAGAATATGGCTTGTGTAGCAATAGTATATGCTATGTTTAATTTTATTTCTATACCTTTTCATGAAAGTGGGTTTACCCTTTAACGACAGGCAGATTAATAGCAAATCAATGACAATAAAGCTCACATCTAATGTCAATCTACCATGTAAAATGGAGTAGCATCCAGTAGTAAAAATTGCCCTTCAAAAAGGAAGCTGGAACTATAAAGCCCTGTACACACGATCGGTTTGTCCGATGAAAACAGACTGGTGGACTGTTTTTTCATCGGACAAATGGATCGTGTGTTGGCCCCATCGGTATGTTTTTCATCAGTGAAAAAAAATAGAACATGTGTTACATTTTTCCTATGGATAAAAAAACGATAGAAAAAAACGATCGTCTGTGTGGAAGTCCATTGGTCAAAAATCCATGCATGCTCATAATCAAGTTGATGCATGCACTTAATTTTTTTCAGCACGTCGTAGTGTTTAACGTCACCACGTTTTGGCACGGTCTGATTTTTGACTGATGGTGTGTAGGCAAGACTGATGAAAGTCAGCTTCATCGGATATCTGACGAAAAAATCCATCGGATTAGTTTCCATCAGATATCCGATTGTGTGTACGAGGCTTTAGGATGCACATTGACATCAGCCATCATACAGGGGGTGCTGTGCCATTCCTCTGCAGGTGGACAGGAAGTCTGAGCCTACCATGGAAACACTGAATCAGGAGTCTGGACACTAAAGGAAAGTTTGAGGTCCATAGAACCAGCAAGAGTAGCTGAAGAGGTGGGACTTCAGAAGAACATCAGAGAAGTTCTGAACAGAGGGAACTGGGTGAAAAGTATCCACAACATGCAATGATGCAGCCTTTGGGTGACATGGATGGAGCCAAGCTGCTTGACTCTGAAAGAGCTCTCGCCCTGACCACCTCCCCCTAGGTTAGTGCCACATAAATTGTTTCCAGGGCAGAAAAGTTGCTAATAATAGGTCAACTCGTGGTCCAGCAATGCTACCCATGGGTATACTCCACTAAAACTAATACCACACTAATGTGTATGACAGTTCTGAGAGCTGTATCTTAGCTATATGTAGTTTCTCTTGGTATCTCATATCAGAATCATATCAGAATCCGAAAATTACACTTTTACTCCCTATACATTATCAGAGGTATGTGTAACCCTAATGTCAAAATGTTGGCACTAAGATACTTCTCATAGCCATCAATCAGATCCAAGCTTTCTATCAAGGTTTGAATGTGATTGGTGATCTAGGGAGCAGAGAAAGAGAGAGGGGAAGGTACACTACTCAAGCTTGGGAACTAACCTCCCACTGCCTTCCTACTAATCCTATATAGAGGTGAATGTGCTTGTTCTGGAGAGAATTACTCATAAATCCAGCAGCAACCAGTTAAAATTATTTTATTTATTTACTTGACTAATGTAAACTGAAATCTGGTGGGCTGCCATGGGTAATTACAATTTGCATATCAGAATATAGCCAAGCAGTATAATGTTAAATCAACTGTGGCAAGTTTATCTCCCAAAAGCCTCACCCAGAATCTTATCTAAGTGGAATAGTTGCTCTCAGTGTAAATGCATTACCATGTGGGTCATACTCCTTGACCTAAACCTGCTAGCTGTTTTTTTAAATACTCTCTTTGGCACTTTACTTTCAGCTTAGTGAATTTGCCTTGGGTTGCAGCATCTGTGACATTGGTGTTTAGATGCCATGATACCCATCCAAGAATTTGCACTATAAATTACATTTCCTGCAGACATGCTAAGGTCAGACTGACCTTGGCAGCTGCAGATATGTAGGCTCAAATCATAACTTTACCATTTTTAACCAGCGAAAATACAGTTATTTTTAAATACTGCAACATATTTCCTTCCCTATAATTTAACAACATCAATTATTTACTGGTCTTCAGTTTATTTAAAATACATTGTACCTACTTAACCATAAATGTTGCCGCAGAGAGCTATTTTTGACATACGTCTTTATGTATACCCACCTACTTGACGTCTTTCTTTCAAAAACAGTCACTGTTTACTTACTGTGACAAGACAATCAGATAGACGTAAATGAATTTCCCTTGTCAAATTGAAAAGCATTTCTGCATTAATGTTTGAAACAACTGCTTTGTGATAAAAAAGATTACTTGCCTCCAGTCTTTAGAGACTGGAAGTATAGAATTTACATAAAGGGAATCCCTTTTTTCAACTGCATCTTGTTAAAGAAGACACTGAATTATTTACAGCGACTGTGTAAAGGAATGTGCTATTTCTTGGAACAAATGCTTGCAGTAAGATAACACTGATGGTAAGCTGTGATAGCTTAGCCACTGATTATATGTTTTCTGATTTAAAAAAAATCTTTCTTTTGCCAGAAAAAAAAAGAAAATCGTTTGTTTTCAGTACTGATGAATATTCAAGCAATTGTTGAGTAAGGTATTCTGAGAATATACAGAAAAGGGGCAAGCATATAAGACTGCAATGCACAGTGTATGTACAATTTAATAGACTCATAGGAGGGTGAGCAAGGGAAAGGGAAGGAAGAGGTGAGGTTTCAAAAATATTCAAAAATTAAAAATTTAAATTCACCAAATAAAAAGATAATAATTATATGATAACATACCTGTTCAAAATCAAAACTATTCAGAAAAATGGATAACATCCTATTCAAACTTCATGCCTCTAGTGATTCTGGTCTCTAATGTGAAGATGCAATACACCTTCTTTCTACTCAACAGAGAAAAACGATCCCCACCGCTAAAAGAGTTGTCAATTATTGCAATCTGTACCTTTCAGATTAAACTTTGGACCTATGTTTAATTAATAAAATATTTTGTTCCATTGGCATTCATATTGGTCCTTTTGTTGGAAAGGTGGTCAACAAAATGATCACATAAATGTCTGGTCATCTTGTCAACATAATGAAAGCAGCATGTGACATACAAGGTAACTTAGATAATATTCTTTGAAAATTCACCAACTGTTGAATATGGAGGTGTATTAGATGTGGATATTATAACTGACAAATGTCCCCATACATGTGTAATAATATGTCTCACCCACAGGTGGTGTAGTGAGCAAGCTGACTTTGTGTGTTTAACCACTTGCTTACTGGGCACATATACCCCCCTCCTGCCCAAGTGAAATTTCAGCTTCCGGCACTGTGTCGCTTTAACTGACAATTGCGTGGTCGTGCGCGTGGCTCCCAAACAAAATTGACGTCCTTTTTTTCCCACAAATAGAGCTTTCTTTTGGTGGTATTTGATCACCTCTGCGGTTTTTACTTGTTGCTATAATAAATAGCCCAATTAAAAAAAAAAAAAAAAATTCTCAGTCTAGGCCGATACGTATTCTACATATTTTTGGTAAAAAAAAAAAAAAAATCGCAATAAGCGACTGGTTTGCGCAAAAGTTATAGCGCCTACAAAATAGGGGACAGGATTATTATTTTTAATTTTTTTTTTTTACTAGTAATGGCGGCGATCTGCGATTTTTATTGGGACTGCGACATTATGACAAACACATCGGACACTTTTGACACATTTTTGGCACCATTCACATTTATACTGCGATCAGTACTATAAATATGCACTAATTACAGTTTAAATGTGACTGGCATTGAAGGGATTAACACTAGGGGGTGAGGGAGGGGTTAAATGTGTACCCTGCATAGTGTTACTAACTGTGGGGGAAGGGGACTGACTGGGGGAGGTGACCGATCTGTGTCCCTATGTACAAGGGACACAGATCGGTCTCCTCTCTCCCTGACAGGACGTGGATCTGTGTGTTTACACCCCCCGCGGGCTCGTGCTCCCCCAGTGGCCAGGAGGAGCGGAGGCCGTAAAAAGACGGCAGCTCAGAGATTTAGAGCCACCCTGCGGCTGTACAAAGTCGTACGGCCGTCGGGAAGTGGTTAAAATGGCTGTTGCATATTCAATTGACCATGTGCTTATGAGGGGAAGTCCAACCATGTGTTGCTGACAGCACTCACAAACTGACCTGTGAGTGGTTAAAGCAGAGTTCCACCCAAAAGTGGAACGTCCGCTTTAAGCGCTCCTCGCCCCCTTACATGCCACATTTAGTATGTCATTTTTTTTGGGGGGGGAGAGGGGGCTCCGGTAGGAGTGGGACTTCCTGTCCCACTTTCTCCTTCCGCCCAGGGACTGCCTCAGCGACTTCTCTTCTCGCCTTAGGTGGACCCTTTAGGCGATCTCCAGGGACACGTGACAGGTCTCAGGAGATCGCCTGTCCATTCATAGAGCGCAGCGCGACTCGCGCATGCGCAGTGAGTGCCCGGACGTGAAGCCGAAAGCTGTCATGGCCAGGTGCCCACACTATGAATGGAGGCGGCGGGTGGAGAAGGGGGGAGAGGAGCAAAGCTCCGGGTGGCCTCGTCGCTGGACCGTGGCGTAGGTAAGTGTCTGTTTATTAAAGGTCAGCAGCTACACTTTTTATTAAAAACGAAAAGGCTGGAACTTTAAGAGGGACATCCTGTCGGTGGTCTCTATTATACAGGACTATAATAGAGTCACTAGCATGCTGTTTGGAGAGAAGTCTGTTTTGAGAGGAAGGCTATTGTTTGGAGCTGTGGAAAAGACCAAGGGCCAAATCCACAAAGCAGATGCGCCGACTTAACTCGAGATTTCTAATTTTACACGGCGCGTATCTTTGCGCCTGATCCTCAAAACGAGATACGCATGAAATTCCGGTATTTCCGTCCTACCTAAAATAATTACACCGGCGCTTCTTTGTGCGCAAATTACGCTAGTCACGCCGCTGTATTTGATAGGCAAAGATGCAAATGAGGGAGATAGGGCGATCCACAAAATTAAGTGTGTGCGGCGTAGATTACGACCTGTGCGCTTCTTTTATTTTCCCGGAGCAATTTTACACTTTATAAAAGCAGCCCTAATTTTACACATGCCGTGTAAAGGTCAGCTAAAGCAATACCATGAAGGAAGAGCTGACCACACACACTTGCTGGACTACAATCTGTATGCCACCATGCCAGGGGCATCCATGCCCCTATCTATAATAGTGACTTTAGTAACCCAGGGTACCCCCTCTTCTGAGGGAACAGCAGTCAGGAGACGCCTCGCAGAATGCATATTTGCAGAGTAAACGCACATTAATGATGTCACAATGAGAATGCATGAATGCACGCCACTGTGGTCCCTAGCACAGACACATCACATGCACATCGAATTGGATTAGATCCAAGTCCCCCCCCCCTTTGGTACTTGGGAGCAGCAACGCCACGCCACGGCTCCAATTATGTCACTGTAATAGATAATAGATACACCATTCAGGAACCTGGGATCACTTCTCCCTGGTCCTGGGGATCCCTTCTCCACCAAAACTGAGGGTGACACCCTTATTTTATCAGGAATGCCACCCCCCCACATTCACACATCATTCACACACATAAATCAAATCATAAGTACAGAATACCAAATGAAATAATAAAAAAAAAAAAAAAAACATAAAATAAATAAATAAAAAGTATCCCTGCTAATTACTTATCGGCGGCGATTGCTACGCCTTGGCTGGCCACGGGCACGGCCACGGGCATGGGCACGGCCACGCCCTCGCGGAGGATGTCCATTGGGGGGGTGTGAGCTGGGGAAGGAGGAGCCTCCTGGGGGGGGGGGAGGGGAAGGAGGAGCCTCCTGGGGGGGGTGAGCAGGGGAAGGAGGAGCCTCCTGGGGGGGTGAGCAGGGGAAGGAGGAGCCTCCTGGGGGGGTGAGAAGGGGAAGGAGGAGCCTCCTGGGGGGGTGAGCAGGGGAAGGAGGAGCCTCCGCTGCTGGCCTGCCCTCCAAGGCCACTGCAATTCTACTGAGACAGGCAGTGAGGGCAGCCGCATTGGCCTGGCCAGACCTAGTATTGTCCTGCACAGCCTGGGTCAGGGCAGTCACCTCCCGGGCCACGCCTGTTGTGGCGGTCTGTAGGTCGTTCATGCATGTAATGACCGCCACTGAGTTGGTGGCCACATCACCGACTGCCATCATTACACCCAGGCTGTGCTCCATCTGGGTCATTTTTTGGAGCATTTTATCCAGAGTGCGGGTCTGCCGGGCATTGTCCCTCAGCAGACTGACGCTCGGCCACCTCCATGGTGTCCTGGGTCGCCATCCTGCCTGCCCCTGAGGCTTGTGGCCTGGGAGGAGGGGATAGAGTGACCCTTGTGGGTGGAGGCCTGTTGGGGGAGAAGTGGGAGGGGCTACCCCTGATGGTGGCCTGACTGGTGCCAGCCTCTGGGGTAGCCTCAGGGGAAGACTCAAAGATCATATTATCAGAGGCCAACAGGACTTCCCGGCCAATCTGAATATTTTCTTCCTCCTCCTCCTCATCCTCCTCCCCCTCATCCTCCTCCCCCTCATCCTCCTCCCCCTCAACCTCCTCATGAGGGGAGGATTGGCCACTCCCCTCCCCTGGGGAATCCTGCCCTTCTTGGGAGTCATCAGCAGCCTGTCTTGGGGGTGGTGCAGCAGCCTGGCCTGACGGGCCAGCAACCTCCTGGCCTGATGGGCCTGCAACCTCCTGGCCATCTGTGGAGGACACAAAACAATCACAGGTTTGAGGATCCACACACTTGGCACATCTTCCCTTCCCCCACCCACACATGCTAATCACCAGAGAGAAAAACCAAAAACTTACCTGTCCTCACAGGAACATCTGACTGATAGCCAGGCAGGCCCACCACCTGCTGTGTGTGGAAACACTGGGCCACTGCCCATTCCTCCTCCGTCAGTCTGACTGGGCAGGGTCCCCCTCCTCCAGTGCCCCTGGTATGGGCGTCCATCTTTGCCATCTTATTGCGGACGACGCTCCTAAGGTCGTTAATTTTTTTCTGTATGCCAGCGGGGGTCCTGGTCTCCCCCCCCGCCGCATTGACCTGATCCGTTATCCGTTTAAGGAGCTCCTTCCTCCTGGCCGGGGGGGTGTTCCGGCTCTCAGGACCATGCAGATATCGCCCATATCGCACGATGCCCCGAGCAAGAATTTGCTTCTCTCCCAGGGTGAAATTAAGCTTCCTGCGCTTGGGGGCCATCACAGACACCACCCAGCACCAAGAAACTCACCCAAAAAACAATCACCAATACACACCCAACAAACAGACAAAAATACACACCCAAAAAACAGACAAAAATATACACCCAACAAACAGACAAAAATATACACCCAAAACACAGACAAAAATCTAAACACACAAGCAGACAGCTACTATAAATTCTAAATAAAACACGAACAAAAAACAAACAAAATACAAGCACAAAAAAAAAATCTGCAAAAACAATAACAAACAAATTAACAAAATACACTTATCAAAAACAAACACCAACTAGACTCTCCAACTCCTCAAACACTTTTCTCACAAACACAACTTAACAACACACCAACAAACGTTAAGAGCAGAAGCAAATTGCTCATGGAAGGGAACACAGGGAAATACTTTTGCAAGGGAAGTGTGTTTGACTGGGGCTATTTAAGCACAGGGCGATCCTCAAACTAAGTACACTTGGCCTTTTACCTATCTCACTGATTGCGCCCAGCAAAGTTCTGCACATGCGCAGTGAGCAGCAGATTCGTGCGCGCATGCGCAGTACGGCCGGCCCTTCATTTGCATGGGGTCACGGCTCATTACAATGAAGCACGCCCACTTCCTTCCCACTTGCCATAACCCCACCTTACGCCTCGGAATTTAAGTTACGCTGGCGCAATTTTGTGCGCAAATGCGCTGTGGATACGGCACTTACGACACCAACTTAGGGCGCCGTAACTTAAATGACATAAGTTTTCTGAAACTTAATTTGCGCCGCTGGCTGTGGATTTGGCCCCAAGCATGCAGCCAGGATTTTTGAATTGTCCTGTTTGCAGAGGAAGCTGAGGAATGACTGTTTACAGGGTATAGAGACATACAAGTTAACTAATTCCTTTTAAAAATGATTAAAAATTGAATTTAATCTATCATATAATGTGCCTTTAGTTTCACTTTCGGTTTTAAAGGTACATACATGAAGTTCCGGGTGAGAGGTGAGTCGGGAAGACTCACAGAACAAAAACAAACAAATCCAGGGCAGTGTTTTGTTTTTAAAATGAATCTGATTGGTTCTGAGGAGTTTTAGACACACAGTAATGACAGCTTAGACCACCGTGAGAAAGCTCCCAGTACGATGGTTATAAGGAAACAGGCAACCAGGAAGTGTGGAGATCACAGCAGAATTACAGCTACTTCAAAGCAAAAACGAACAATAAGGACATGAAACCAGTACTGCAGTAAGGTAAAGGAAGCTATTTAGCTAAAAAAAAAAAAATCCTTTAGTGACTCTTTAAGTATTATCTTTCTTAGGGATATTGGAAATAGAAGTGTATATTTAAGTCTTGTTGTTTGGTGTAATATTTATGGTAACTTTTATGTGTAAGAAACTTTGGGCCAGATCCTCAAAAGAGATACGCAGGCGGATCTGCTGTTCCGCCTGCGTATCCCTGTTTCTATCTTTGGAACTGATCCACAAAATCAGTTTCCAAGAGATAGACAGAAGATCCGACATGTGTAAGGGACTTACACTGCCGGATCTTAGGATGCAGTACCGCATCCGCCGCTGGGGGCATTTTGCGTCGAAATGCCGCTTCGGGTATGCAAATTAGCACTTACGGAGATCCACGAAGCTTTTCAGCTTCGTTTTTTCTCTGTAAGTATTAAGTTGCATGTGTAAAATTAGGGCTGCTTTTACAAAGTGTAAACTGTTTACACCTTGTAAAAGCAGACCCTTCTTACCCGCGGCGCTGTTATTTTTTTTTCCCCCCGCCGTATCTTTTTTTTTCCCGACGCAATTTTTTTGACCCGGCGCGATTCATGAAGCTCGGCGTAACGTAATTTTGCGCTATGCACGTCGGGGAAATGACATCACGAGCATGCGCAGTACGTCGGGCGCGGGAGCTCGCCTAATTTAAATGGGACTCGCCCCCATTTGAATAGGAACGCCTTGCGCCGGCGGAATTTAAGTTACACACCCGAAAATTTCAAGGTAAGTGCTTTGTGGATCGGGCACTTAGGTAGAAATTTTGCGGCAGTGTAACTTAAATCACAATATTTAAGTTACGGCGGCTCTTTGTGGATCTGGCCCTTTATGTATTTTGATGTCCAGTAAAGTTTTTTAATGCTTTTCAAAACTGCTCTTGGTGTGTCTGTTTTATTTGAAATAATCACTAGATATTTGAGTGGCTATCCAGTATACCTTCATTATAAATTGTGTTGTGTTTCCACATTTGATACAGGATGGAACAACCATTTGTTTGTCACTGGACCACATGGTAATCTCTTAGAAAAGGCACAACTCAAAACACGGGCCATTTTTTGTAATCTTGTGTGGAACAATAACGCTTTTTTAAATGCTGATGTCAACAGAGTACAATCAGCATTTCTGTTTCCTTGGCCAACGGAAGAAGTCTGCATGAAAAGTCACTGAACAGGATGCACATATCACCCTACCCTCTAAATATAAAAAAACATTTGTAGTACTTAAATCATTACATTACATTGTTATAACTACTATTCTCTACTAACTAATAGTAAAATGAAAATGTAGCTACACAGTTCTCATTTTGAGATACACAGTGTGATTTATTTGAGGGGAAAACGAAAAGGAAGACCAATAATAGTTATATAAATTAAAGGTAATCATAAGAAAGTACTAATAAGGGTTGCATTTTAGTATTTTGTGGGTAGGGTGCTATGTGCACCCAAGTCAATGATATAATTAATGATTATCTCCCACAAGGAAATAATTTAACAACTGAAGAGTAATTATATATATATTTGTAATTGCAAGGAAGTGGATTAGTGTCCAACCTAAAATAGAACATGTTTTTACTGGCAATATTTCCAGCAAAGAAACCTTTCAACAGATTTGATTTGCTTATATACAGCGAGCAAGTTGCCAAACATCCTGAAAAAAATTATTTTGGGTTACATGCACTTTAATTTCTGAACAGTTATTTCTACACAAATCAGATAAAGGTAAACATGTTTTTTTTATATGTATTAATACATTTTTGGGTTTTGTCTGCAGTTCTCTTTAAGGAGAGTTTTGTTCAGTAGCTGGAAGAATGGAGCTGATGTTGCAACTTATTTATAGAAGCTGGATGAAAGAGAGTGTATTTTTTTCACTTGCACTAGAAATATGACAAATGGACTCTTATTGTTAGCTCCTGGCAAAGCACTGGGTTAATGCATTAGGAGAGCTGACCAAAATGGGAAACAGAAGAGCAAAGAAAGGAGTGCTAAATTATAATGGCATCAGACACACCAATAAGTACCACAGTGTAGTAATATAATCATCTCAACCAGGGCTGCTGATAGAAATTGCGGGGCCCCGTACAGACTACCTCCTGACAGCCCCCCCAAGAAAATATTAAAGCTATATTTCGCTATACAATAAAAAGATTAACAGACAGAAATACAGCATAACTCTCAGAATTCCTGCTAAATCTAAAAGATAAAACTGAGTTAATAAATGAAGATGAGATGAAAAAAATATACAGGCCCCTGGGATCAGAGAGATAGAGGGAGAGAAACAAAGTTAGACTTCATGTACACTGGGCTCAAAAAAACTCCAGTTCACTTGGCAGAAAAAAACGCTCATATAAAACATTTTCCTGGTGCCTCCATGGCAGCATACTAGTGATAGAGCTCCGCCTCGACTCCTCCCTCAGGACTAGTGAATAGAATAAATTAAAGGCATAGCCCCTCCCCCAACATTCTCCTTTTTTTCCTCCATACCTTCTTGTACTGGTGAAGAGTAGAAGTATGTCCATACCTCTGCAGTCGGCAGCGTCCGCCGGGTTTAGCCTTTCCCGCGCGCAGTCCCTGTTCTTGGGCCGCTAATAGCGCTAATAAGCTGGGAGACCCCTCTGTGGATCTGTTGGGGTCGCATCGCAGAGTTTCCTCATAGGAACGCAAACTGCCAGGAGCACCGATGAATGACATGGAAGCTGCGGAAGGATCGGCTCCACTACCCCAGGCCAGACATTTCTTTCCCTTTTTGTTTTACTTCTGCTGTGCTATATATATGTTTTCCTTTTAAAAAAATAAATAAATAAATAAATATCCATTGTAATGCTGTGCAAAAAAAAAAAAAAAACTTTTTTTCCAGCAGGTGCCCTGTCACTCTGACAGTCTGGGGGGTCTGGCCTGTGTCAGGGGCGGAGCCGCAGGTGTCACTAGGTGCAGCTGACCCCTCGTTATGGCAGGGGGGCCGTGCTGGTCGGCGCCCACACTATTGGTGCATTGGCACCTACATTCACTAAGGATCCCGGCGCCCTGATGCAGTACTTCCTGTATCACGGGCGCCGGCGCTTCTGCGCATGCGCGGCGCGTGCGCGGCGCATGCGCAGTGACGTCTCGGGACGCGGCGGCCATCTTGGATGCTGGAAACAGGGCTTTTTTTGCCCTTACTTCCAGTCTCTTGGCTGGGGGCGGATCCTGGGGGAAGGTTTCCTTCAGGAAAACTTCAAATAAGGACCTAGAACAGGGCTTGGCTGTTGCTGCAGTGACAGATGCTAAGCCCTGCTAGGTTCAGCCCCAAAAAAGTGTTGGTAAGAGGGGAGGAGATGGGGGGAAAGTGCCAGCATAGCAGCACCTGTCTGAAGGTTGCAGACAGGTGCCTTTCTTGTTCAAATTTCTCACTTATTGCTATTATTATTATTATTTATTTATTTTTCGGCCTCTCTATATTTTTTGCAGCCGATCCTTCCGCCCAAGCGCTACAATGAGTCATTCGCCGCGTAACAAAGATCCTCACACCATTAGGTATGGACCAACGATACGTGAGTATTAAAAAAAAAAAAAAAAAAAAAAAAAGTGCCCTCACTGTTTTCTGACGTGAGTTCCTTACACCGTAGCCCTGCCCACTCCAAGAGGACCAGAAAGTCATCAAGATCTCGTGATAATGACAGCCCAGTCCGCAGATCAGATTCCTCGCGACACCGGTCCCACTCATCTAGGCGAAGATCCCGATCTCCACGCCATAGATCACAGAGGTCAAGATCCAGGAGTGATCACTCTCCATCTTCTAGAAGCCAAAGAAAGAAGAAGTGTTGGACATGCGGGGCTACGCCACTACCCGACAAGGTAGTTTGTAAGGACTGCTTTACGGACTATGCGTCCAACCGCGAGCAGGAAAATCGGCATGCAGTAGAACTGCTGGACAAAGCTATGAGGGACTCCTTCTCCAAGCTCTTGGCTTCTGTCCCTGTTCAGCCGACCTCGCAGGTACCACAGGCTCAGAATGTGGAATCCAGTCTCCCGGGGCCCTCAACAGTCGGGCAACCTGTACTACCGACTGATCGGTCAGGCAGAGACTCCTCACCCGGAGATGACTCGGAGTACTCAGCAGAGGAGTCAGAGCCCTCAGGGTTCAGCTTTTCCCTGGTAAACCCGTTTATCCAGGCAGTTAAGTCAGCAATCTCCTGGAAAGAGGCGGATGATCCCCCTCAAGAGGCGACAAGCTATTTTCCCTTTCTCAAGAGGAAGCAGATTCTTTTCCCATTAATGGGGGAGATTAGCCAGGTCATTTTTAACGAATGGGCAAAGCCTGATAAAAAGTTCTCTTTGACCCGGCTCAACAAGTTGTATCCCTTACCAGAGTCTGGAACACAGGCACTAAACTCCATGCCTGTGGTGGATGCATCAGTAGTACACCTTGCCAAAAACGTGACCTTACCAATGGAGGATTCCACCTCCTTCAAGGATCCCCTAGACAGGCGTATTGACCTAGAACTAAAGAGGAGCTACTTATCGGCAGGAGCGGCCTGTAAACCAGCCATCGCCCTCACGTCTGTCTCTAATGCCATTAGGTCATGGACAGATAACATTGAGACTGCTCTGCGTCAGAACGTCCCAACAGAAGACATAATAAAAGCTTTAGAGGAACTCAGGCTATCAGCAGATTTTGTCGGAGTCGCTGCCATTGATACCATTAGATGCTCAGCGAGATCTATGTTACACTCTGTGATGGCAAAAAGGGCCTTATGGCTGAAGCCTTGGTCAGCTGACCTTTCATCCAAACAGAGCTGGTGCAAGATTCCCTTTGATGGGAAGGCGCTTTTTGGAGATAAGATGGATAACGCAATCTCTAGGCTGTCAGGAGGGAAGTCTGGTATGCTCCCACAAGACAGGAGAACACGAAGATTCAGAGGCGGTCCCTCTAGGTTCCGCCGCTCAGATTCAAGAGACTTCAGAAATTCGGGTCAATTCAGAGACAACAGAAGACCTTGGAGAGGCACTCAGCAATCCTTCTTGAACAGGAAGATGAAAGCCCCTCCGGCTCCTCAGGAGCAAAAGCAGTCCTTTTGATGCCGAGCCATCCCTGACACTCCCGGTGGGAGCCAGGCTAAAACATTTCACCTCAGCCTGGGCCACCCATTGCCAGGACCCCTGGGTTCTGTCCACTATTCAATGGGGGCACTCTTGGAAGTTTTTTCAAACTCCACCTCGGAGCTCGTTCAAGAAATCGGAAATTCCATCTTCTCCCCTGAAAGCTCAAGCTCTAAAAGACTTTTTAGTGTCACTCCAGCGTCAGGAAGCGGCCATTCCTGTACCCTTGGCAGAGCAATTCACGGGTTTTTACTCCACCTTATTCCTCGTCCCCAAGAAGACGGGTGGATGGAGACCTGTGATAGACCTGAAAAGGCTCAACCGGTATATTCACACCGAGAGCTTCAAGATGGAATCCTTGCAGACAATAATCCAAGCAGTCCAGCCGTTGGATTGGATGATCTCTGTCGATCTCCAGGACGCATACCTGCATGTTCCAATCCAGCCGACAGTGCAGAAATACCTGAGATTTGCAGTGGGTCATACTCACCTTCAGTTCCAAGCTCTACCCTTTGGGCTGTGCACCTCTCCCAGGGTATTCTCCAAGATCCTATTGTCTGCCCTAGCCCCCCTGAGGGAGAAGGGCTTAAGGGTGTATCATTATCTAGACGACATCCTACTCCTTGCAAGCAGCCCAGAGCAACTGATGTGCCATCGAACCATTCTGCTCCAAACTCTAAGGGAGTTAGGGTGGTTAGTCAATCTAGACAAGAGCCAACTCACACCAACTCAACAGATGGTCTACTTGGGCGCAGCATTCAACACCCTGAGGGGTACAGTGTCGTTGCCACCGCCAAAGAGGGAGATTATCATTCAGAAAATGATCAAAACCATCCAGAGTCCGGTTTTAACGGCCTCACAATGCCTGAGCCTCATTGGCACTATGTCTGCCTGCATCCCCATGGTCCCATGGACCCATTGGCACCTGAGATTCTTTCAGACTGGTTTCTTGGCGCAGTGGAGGAAACGTCGACTGTCCCAGACGATCCTGATCACAGGTCTGATGCGAAGGAGTCTTCAATGGTGGACAGAACCAGAGAACCTCTCCAGACCCCGTCACTTGGGGTCCCTTCATTGGACCACAATTACGTCCGATGCGAGCGGACAGGGCTGGGGAGCCCATTGCGGGGAATCCAAAGTACAGGGGAAATGGTCATTCTCCACCCAAGGCGTAGTGTCCAACATCCTAGAATTGAGGGCAGCCTTTATGGCACTAACTTCCCTGACATCTCAAGTCAAGGGTCAGAGGGTTCTGCTTCGCCTGGACAACAGGGCAGCGGTTGCGTATCTACAGAAACAGGGGGGCACGCGCAGCAGGTCGCTCCTCAAGGAAGTAGAGCCGATCATGCTTTGGGCAGAGAAGAACCTCATGGACCTTCGAGCAGTATACCTCCCAGGCAAGCTGAATACGGAAGCAGACGCATTGTCCAGGAGATTCTGCGACAACAACGAGTGGACGCTCCACCCACGGGTGTTCCGTCAGATTGCCAACTCTTGGGATCCCCCACAGGTGGACCTGTTCGCCTCTTCGGAGAACGCCAAACTGGACAGGTTTGTCTCCCGGTTTCCACATCCGCAAGCCGAAGCAGTGGATGCCCTGACATGCCCATGGAGGTTCTCCACGGCATATGCCTTCCCTCCGCGGTCACTGATACTCAAATTCCTCCTGAGGTTACTCAGGGAATCAGTGCAGGTACTGACGATACTCCCGTACTGGCTGAAGAGACCTTGGTTTCCACTTGCCATGCGTCTCAGTGTGAGTCCACCAGTCAAGATCCCAGCATTCCCGCAACTTCTGCTGCAGGGCAAACTGCTTCACCCAAACCCTCAGAGGTTGGACCTTCGAGTCTGGAAGTTGAGAGGCGAAGGTTCGAGTCCCTAGGCTGCTCGTCAGGGGTCATCTCAACCCTCTTAAAAGCCAGGAAACCTACAACGAATACTATATATTCGAAGATCTGGGATAAGTTCTTGTCCTACGCAGCCGATAACGGCTTTGATCCTATCGTCCCCTCTACAAACCATGTATTAGGTTTCCTTCAGACAGGACTTGACCTAGGCCTTAGTCTAAGCTCCCTCAAGGTTCAGGTAGCAGCAATCTCAGCCGCAACCAGTAAAAGGTGGGCAGAAGATCCTTTACTAGTCATCTTCTTTAAGGGCGTCCTGAAGATCCGTCCGCCTGCTAGACGATCCTTCCCTAAATGGGATCTGTCTCTGGTTCTCGAGGCTCTGTCAATCCAACCTTTTGCTCCAGTAGAACAAATAACCCTATGGAACCTAACGCTGAAAACAACGTTTCTGCTAGCCATCACCTCCGGTAGGAGGATCTCAGAACTCCACTCCTTAGGAATTGGGGAAGACCACATCTCTTTCTTCCCTGACAGGGTGGAACTTCGCCCACTCAGAGGGTTCATGCCGAAGGTCGCCTCTACAAGCCACCTGTTGGAACCTTGGGCTCTACCAATATTTGCAGATACTGATACAGAAACCTGCCACGAATTAGATGTGTCCAGAACACTCAAGGCCTATCTAGAAGCCACCGGCTCCTTCAGAACCTCGGAGAGACTGTTCATCGTACCTTTTGGTAAACACAGGGGCAAGGAAGCCTCCATCAGGACTCTGGCATCATGGGTTGTGAAGCTGATACAGAGGTCCTACAGGGCGAAGAATATGGAGCCTCCATCTCGAGTGAATGCTCATTCCACTAGAGCAGTCGCTACTTCCTGGGCAACACGGGCTAACGTATCGCTGGAGACGGTGTGCAGGGCAGCCACCTGGTCGTCTCGTAACACGTTTCTCAGGCACTACCACAGTGACCCAGGAGCTCTCACAACGGTGGAGTTCGGAAGAAGGGCAGTTCAGGCTGCTATGTCCTCTTCTAATTAAAAACTCTTATTGTTAAGCATTATCCCACCCGCGTCAAGCTAGTTATTTATCACTAGTATGCTGCCATGGAGGCACCAGGAAAACGGAAAATTGTATCATACTTACCAGTAATTTTCCTTTCCTGGTGCCTATCCATGGCAGCATACGCTCCCACCCTCGGTATTCTATAGTACGGAGAATGTTGGGGGAGGGGCTATGCCTTTAATTTATTCTATTCACTAGTCCTGAGGGAGGAGTCGAGGCGGAGCTCTATCACTAGTATGCTGCCATGGATAGGCACCAGGAAAGGAAAATTACTGGTAAGTATGATACAATTTTCCGTTTTTTGAACAAAATTTAGACACATTTAGGAGAGTTGTATGTTTTTTTTTTGCCTGTAAGCTCCAATCAGAAACGCAAACCAGAAGGGTTTTTATTCCTGCCTCTAAATGTCTAGCTCACAGGTGTCAAACACAAGGCTCCAGCCCTTCTCTGGTCTTTCTTCAGACCTTGTACTTTCTGCTTTCAAGCAATGCATCCATCTTCTTCCCAGCAGCAGCATAAGATAAGGAGGGGGGGGTGCACTGTGATGTAAGTGAGGGTGGGGGACTCAACTTCTGACGGTGGGGTGGCTCTTGACATCTAATGTAAGGGGAGGGGATGTGCTGGACATCTAATCTTACAGATACAACTGGCCCTTTTGAGGGCAATCATAATGCTGATGCAGCCCACGGTGAAATTGAGTTTGACACCCCTGGTCTAGCTCAAGATATACCTGTAATCGTCCTAATGTGTATGAACAAATAGGATAAGAATGAGCTGCTTCTAAAGGCAGACCACAAAACTTCTGTAGAAGCAAAGTTTTTTCTAAACAGTATGCATGGAGTTTAAGTTGGAGAGATAACAAACTCAGGAGCAGTACTAACCATAAAGCCACTGCTGAGAGGGGGGACCACACAAGGAGGGGGATTAGTGAGGGATGACTGTCTCTTTCTTAGCAGATAAAAACTGGCAAGAGGGAGAGGAGAGGAAAAAAGAGTTCAGTTGCTGGACGGAAAGACACACAATTGTCTTCTGTCACTAATTCCCCTCCCTGTGTGCCCCCCCCGGTTTGCTCGGGCCCCGTACAAGAGGACTGGTGGCCCCCATATCAGTGGCACGGATCTCAACTCCAAAAGATTTTTAATAGTAATTTTTAAAAAAAAGTGTCTTTTAGTAGCTTATTGTATTGCTAACTTCATGATGATTGCAACACATGTATCTGCATTTTGTTATTATATTTTTTTTTAGCAGTGAGGTTTGGGGTTTTAGCCCTCTGAGCCACATGGAGTTCCTTAACTACCTCTCAGGGGTATACAGTGAGGCAAGATGCCAAACATGCTAAAAAGGGGATTTTGGGTTACACACACTTTAACGTGCTACATTTGATTTGTTTTGATTTGATTTTATTATTTGTAAGCGCTAGACAGACAAAATACATATACTGACATTCAAAAATAGGCATAGCAGATATCATATACAGGATAGATTAGTAATAAATAACAGCTGAAATAGCATAAGGATCATCTAAACAGAGGGAAAAAAAATAAAAAAGTTGAAGAAGCAGAATAACAGTCCACATTTTAATAAGCAGCAACAAGTCAGGGCGGGCTGATCAGCTGGTTAGTAGTAGATAGCACACGTCCCTTATCCATATACATGGGCCCAGATTCTCATAGGACTTACGACGGCGCAGCGCCATGTACGCCGTCGTAAGTCCTAATCTGAGCCGTCGTATCTATGCGACTGCTTCTTAGAATCAGTTGCGCATAGATATCCATTAGATCCGACAAGTGTAAGACTCTTACGCCGTCGGATCTAAACTGCAATTTGTTTTGTTGCCCGCTAGGTGGCGCTTCCGTCGAATTCCGCGTTGAGTATGCAAATTAGCTAGATACGCGAATTCCTGAACGTACGCGCGGCCGACGCAGTAAAGTTACAACGTTTACATTAGGCTTTTCCCAGCGTAAAGTTGCCCGTGCTATATGAGGCGCAGCCAATGTTAAGTATGGCCGTCGTTCCCGCGTCGAAATTTTAAAAAGTTAAGTCGTTTGCGTAAGTCGCCCGTGAATGGGGCTGGACGTCATTTTTGTTCATGTCGAAACCAATGACGTCCTTGCGGCGTACTTTGGAGCAATGCACACTGGGAAATTCCACGGACGGCGCATGCGCCGTTCCAAAAAAAAACGTCAATCACGTCGGGTCACAGTAGTTTTGCATAGAACACTCCCCCCTGATCCAAATTTGAATTAGGCGGGCTTACGCCGGCCGATTTACGCTATGCCGCCTGAACTTACGGAGCAAGTGCTTTGAGAATACAGCACTTGCCCGTGTAAGTTGCGGAGGCGTAACGTAAATCAGATACGTTACGCACGCACAATTTTACGCGGCTCTACGTGAATCTACCCCTTAATCTTTTTGGCATAAATAAGTGTAATTTTAAATGTGTGGTGTTTAGTGAAGAATAAACTTATATGTTTGGCAGTGGCAGACACCAGCCATTCGACCACTTTAAGAAGAAAAGGTGATCAGGCAGGATGGGAATTCTTGTTTCTTCAATCAAGATAAGGTATGTTGGAAGCTGCCTGCCCTTTCTCCCTCTTCTTTTCTATTTCCCTCTCAACTGAGCTACACCCTGTAAATGTTCATATTTATATGCAAGTCAACAACAAAAAAATATATCTTTAAAATCTGACTGCCCTCCTATGTGTATGGTAAGCTTTAAATCATATTAAAAAAATTATGATTTTATGGATCTTTTTAACTTTTCTCTTTTTCAGTCTGCATATTCAATTCAGGAGGAGGCCTTCCTGAACTTTCAGGAAAATGCTAAATTCCTGAATGTTAAACGAAATCAGTGACAAGTATACAGTATTCTAAGTTGCTGACCTAGAACAAGCATGCTGATCCACTATTCTGACTTCACTCGGATATTCCAAGTCTGCATGCTTGTGCTGGGTTGGTAGCCATAGACAGCCAGGTAGCTATAACTTAAAAAAAAAAAATCAGCAATGTCAGCCTCCTAGGTTTTGTCACTAAATATTTAAAACTAAACTCCATCTAAAAAGAGCAAAAAACAGTTTTCTGGGTTGAATGTCAATGTCATTCAATAAACTTCTCTCTGAGCAAAGACTGGATCTGCCCTCTGAGGCAGCATCAACACGCAGCTTAGGTTTTTATTTTTTATATTACTGCACCGTGTGACATTCACATGTTATTATGCCACTGATTGGGGAAGCAATCTCTAAATGCTAATTGATAGCCTATGGTGTTTATTACATGCTTGAGTGTAGCTGTGATTACCTGTGCACAATGCATGATTGTGCTTTGGTGCACAGCTTTATGCAGCCATGTGTAGCAGGGAATCCAAGCTGCAATACATTGATAAACATTATGAAAATAAACTATGATATAGTGTAAAAAAAATTATTTTAGCAGTCCATGTTTGACTGTAACTAGCTATTGTAACTAAAAACCTCTTATTAAATGCAGTCATTATACCCAGCAAATAAAAATATGCACTAGCTAGCGTTGATGCTTTATGGTAACAAACGGTGGGCAGTATTCCTATGCTTTTCTGATTTTTTAGCCGTTATATTCAGCAGCATTCCTATATAGAGTATGTATATGGGCCTGTACTTGAACTTAAAGTATATATCCATCTAAAACTTTTTTCCCTTCTTTTGGATAGGGTGGGAAAGGGTTTGAACCCCTGTCAAGTTTACTACTATATGGGGCTCCAATAAAAGGATATACATTCATTTACAGTCCAAAGGACAGTACCGTTTTTCCAGGCAAGATGTGGAGAAGCCTGCAATAATGTCTGGCAACTTACCTTCTCCTCCATGTGCCCATCAGAGGCCTGACTCTCTTTCTGGCTGCCTTTTATCAGCTCTCCTCCCTGTATGGTTTCACCCCAGGCCATTCCAGGAAGTATATATTAACTAGCGCACTGCAGGTCTGCTTTGCTGTTTAACTTTGTTTGTTAGCTTGTGTTCCTGTCTGCCGTGTGCTACGTTTACCTTTCTGTGTACTGATTTTGGCTCGTCTCTGACTACTCCTGTTTGCCTGTGACCCTGACCTTTGGCCTGTCCCTTGGTTACCCTTGTCTGCCTGTTGCCTTGACCTCGGCTTACCCATCACTATCCCTTGTGTCCTCAGTGGCTGCTTCCCCTCTCTCCCTATGGAGCGTGACCTGGGGACCCCAGGGGCTGCGACCTGGGTTCAGTTGGAGAGAATGCCATCCTCACCACTAGACGCTCTAGTGAACACCTGCTGGACCTTAGACTCCGCGCCCTGGGGAATCTTGGGTTCACGTTTCCTGTCCATCTGCAGCAGTCTGCTATTGGGTTCACTACCTTGCGGTGCACCCCTGTCTCCATCGGGGTGCATTTGTCACCTGGCCACAGATGACCTGACACCTGTCACCTGTCTCTGGAGTCTGAGCCTGTGTCTGGAAGCAGAATTTCTCTTACTTCCTGTTTGATGAAATGGTTGTCAGCAGAACAGAAAGAAAGGGTACATTTCCCTAACTGAGCAAGCGATAGCAAACAAACGGAGAGATGTCCTTTCCCTATTCTATCCATAGTTAGAATTTCCCCCTATTGATGCCAGCTTCCACACAATATTGAAAGACTTCCACTAAAAGGAGACTCTAAAGTGCTTTTCTTTTATTTATTTAATTTATCCATTATTTCCAGTAATAAACATAAAAAATAATTGTATTTGTTCCATAGTCGTCCAGATTTCTCAGATGCTACTTAAAAAAAAAAGTAAAAGAAAAAAGATAATGTTACCTAATCTTAGCAAAGTGCTCTCCTCAATTTTCCATATAATATTTATTCCTTTATTCACTGTATTTGTAAATGGAAGTGGATACTCACATCACGACTAAGATATTGGGAGAAAAACAAAAAATCATCAGTGGAGATATTACCCTCATTGTAGGTCCACTAAACCTTGAGAACATATACTGTAGCTGGTAAATCAAGGGTAGAGGTAGTTATGCTTGGGTAACATGACCACGTGAATATACAGTACATACACATATACATATAGAGTATATATATGTGTGAATGCCACACACATATTTCTGTTTTGGTGTTATATGGAAAGATTTCTGTTTAATGCGTGATTGCCCAATAATGACTTAAAAACCTTTAATACAAAGTGGAAAAATGTTAAGGCTGAGATTAACAACCTGTTTTTGATAAACTGACTTCTGCTTTAGACTAATAAGTAATCAATAGACCATGGTATAGTTGACAGGTAAAGCTGAGCTGTGCAAAATTTTCCTTTCCTATCTTAAATGATCTTTCAGTACTAACCTGGTGAGCTCCTAAATGGTGATAGTCTGCCAGAGTTCACAGCCATGCAAGCAACCACTCTGTGAGGAGTCCCAGGGAAGCAATTTCACAGAACTGGCTGAAGCTCAAATCTTTTAAAATATGTTTACCCAGAATACTGCTCTGGCTCTGTTACATCTTGTGCAGTAATAAAAAATGAATATTGCCAAAGAGAATATAGGTTAAATGCTTTCATATTTTAGTAATAAAGATAATTAGTGTTATGGGTATGCTTATATTATTTGGATACTAGCTTGATAACCACTTGATATATTTAAAACTACAGTGAGCCTATCTTATCCAAATTCCCTTTGGTTGTATTGTTAATTAGTGTTGCTCAAACATGTCCAAGTTCAATTACCCAAAAGTTTGGCTGTTTTTGCTGAAAATCAGCAAAAACAGGGGAATCTGAACATGGAATTCAGACGGGCTGTTCAGCAGCCTGGGATGCTGTCACAGTCCTGCAGGGGGCATTCTATGGGGTCCATGGCAGATGGTCAATGCACTGTTTTGGCACAATGGTGATTCCTTAACATTTCTAACCCTGGCATTCAGGGGGAAAAAAACAGTTTCTGATTGGCCAAATTACTGACAGGGTGCCCAAGCCACTTATTGACTAGGGTGCCCAAGCAACTTATTGACTAGGGTGCCCAAGCCACTTATTGACTAGGGTGCCCAAGCCACTTATTGGCTAGGATGCCCAACCCTAGAGTTAGAAGTACATATAAAAGGAGCCTGATGGCTCCATGATAGAAACCACCAAAATGGCTGCTGGAATTGGGAACTGCTGCTGGGTTTTCCGATTTTAGCAAGTACCCCTAGTAGATACATCACTAAGGCCCCGTACAGACGGTCGGTTTGGTCCGATGAGAATGAACCGAAGTTAATTTTCATCGGACCAAACCGACCGTGTGTATAGGCTATCGGTCTGGTTTCCTTCGGTCCAAAATTTCTAAACATGCTTCAAAACTGAACCGATGGACCGCTGCCCCATCGGACCAAACCGATGGTTAGTACAGAAAAGCATCGGTTCAAAACCTGCGCATGCTCAGAATCAAGTTGACGTATGCTTGGAAGAATTGAACTTTGTTTTATTCAGCACGTCGTGTGTTTGACGTCACCGCGTTCTGACCCGATCGGATTTTGGACTGATGGTGTGTACACATATCAGGCCGTACGGCCACTTCAGAGGTGAACCGATGAAAACGGTCCGACGGGCCAGTCTCATCGGTTTGGTCCGACCGTGCGTACAAGGCCTTAGGGGTCCTGGATACATGTTAATAGCTTTAAACAAATGAAGAACAACCTGGGGAACAGGGGCAATGAAAGGGTATAATAACAGTGGGCCATGAGAGGGGCGAAGGACCTCCACCCTATTGTTATTACTTTAGAAAGAAAAGTGTAGGTTTCCCCTAATACTCCAACCAGATCAACCAGAATCTAGGCATGTAGCCCCCCCCCCCCCCCCCATTCTTGTACTGGTTTATTTGCTAGATGTAAATGCACTAGAAACTTTTCCCTATTTGAACAGAAACTTACAGAAACATTTTGCAATAACAATAAGCGCTAATAGCGGCATATCTTGTATTTGGTATTAAAGCGGATCTCCCACGGCCATACGTAATTTTTCTTTTTTTTGGTCATTCATTTCTTTGTAGCACACTTTAAAAGTACTCACGAGTTAGCTGTGTTAAGTCCCCCGCTTTCCAATTCTGTCTATAATAATAACTTATATTCTTCTATAGTATAGCCGATTCCATTTTGCTTGTGGACATGAGAAGCACACAAGCAGCCACTTCCTTGTTGCGGTGAATGCTTGCAACGGCGAGCAAGGACGTCAACTTCCGCGTTGCCATCACAACTGGCGGCGTGCCTTGTTTGTAATGGAGCCTTTTGAAACGCCCTCCACAGTTTGTTTTTGATCGCATCACTTCCGAGTTCCGAAATACCGCGATACTTCATAGTAAGGCTCCGCAATGAATACGGGGAGCTATGACAGAAGCTCCCAGGGCACACTGCTGGTACGGGAAGTGACACACTACCCACAGAATACCCGCAGCTTGTGCAGACAGGAAGCGATCTCTGAAGAAAGGTACTGTACAGATTGAAAAAAAAAAACTTCCATTTTGACTTCTGTGACAGGCAGCTGTATGAATGAGCTAATGTCTAAAATAGGGTGGAGCTCCGCTTTAACAAATCGCTGAAGCACCAGTAATGCACAAATGGTTTTATTGGATCCTCCTACGTGTCTTCTTCCGCAGTGGAAGGTTCAGAATGATTGGTGGTGCTTTAACAGATGTATTTATGGTAACAGGTTAACACATGTTCTGTTGGATAAGTGTAAAAACTATGTGTGACTGATTCTATTCAGTGCCATGTATATAAGCGGCTTGTTATATACCTTTGGTCCTCTTTTGTTAACAATGACCTACACCAGCAGGTCTCCATTTCGCCCACTTCAGAAATAATAGCTTTTATTCTCAAATTCAGCCAGTCATAAAATTGACTTTTCAATGTGTTCAGCAAAGCATGTTTAATTGCATCTTCTCAGTTTAAAAATAACAATAAAACACACTAAATGGAGACGAAAAAAAATCCTTTGAAAAATATTATCTTATTTCGAAGTAGGGATGCTGGAACCATATATGTTTATGAAGCCCTAGCATGCTATAATAATCCATCAACCCAATGAGCCTATGTAAATAAAGTTATATTATTTTACATAAACCCATTATACATCAAAACAGATATGTCTTTTCTGTTTTGTGGTAAATACTGTATATAACATGAAATTAATTATAGTGGGTTGTTGCATTAATGTAGAGTATATCCTGATTTACATTTTTTTAAATGTCAGTTCTCCTATCAAGTCATTGGCAATATGCTGCAATGAAGGAAGGTAGATCTTACCTTATATTTTTCTCTATTTAATAAAGGCATGGTTCACTTGCTTGGAAACCCACATCCACTTTGCATCACAGGAGAGTGTGACAGGCTCGCAATACAGGCGGTTCACTCACCTCTGGGACAGCCGCAGCCCACATTTGGAAAGGGTCCTGTGCATCTTTGGTTCCAATTCAGATATGAATTCAGGCAAAAATTGGAGAACAGGGATGCACCAGACCCCCTGCTGTGAGCAGCGGCTGCAGCATGTGTGAACCCAGCCTCATGCCGCATACACACGATCGGTCCATCCGATGAGAATGGTCTGATGGATCGTTTTCATTGGTTAACCGATGAAGCTGACTGATGGTCAGTCGTGCCTACACACCATCGGTTAAAAAAAACGATCGTGTCAGAACGCGGTGATGTAAAACACAACGACGTGCTGAAAAAAAAGAAGTTCAATGCTTCCAAGCATGCGTAGACTTGATTCTGAGCATGCCTAGATTTTTAACCGATGGACGTGCCTACTAACGATCGGTTTTGTTCTATCGGTTAGGTATCCATCGGTTAAATTTAATACAAGATTGCTTTTTTTTAACCTATGGATAAATAACCGATGGGGCCCACACACGATCGGTTTGGTCCGATGAAAATGGTCCATCAGACCGTTCTCATCAGTTTGACCGATCGTGTGTATGCGGCATAAGTGTTATTTACAAGGGACATAAGCCTTTTAGTGTCTTTTAGATTTACACAAAAAGCTTTTGAGATCATTCAGAATCCATTAACAGGTGTATTGGCCACTTTCTTCTGACCTATATTTAACATGCTTCAAGAGAGTTTTGTATTCCGTAGATCTGTATAGGAATGCAAAACTTGTTTAAACTAAACAAACGTTTTTTATTGGTGCCCTTGGGTGGTAATCGACACCCTGGTTAACTATTGTGCAACATCCTAACGTAATTTGGTTTGAATTTGTGGAGAAAAAATGTACTTTATAGGCACTAATACACAATACACAAAAAGAAAACATAGAGAAATTACTACGTGTAACAAAAGCCTGTTGATACAGGTCCTAAAGCAGTTAAAGTGGGGTTCCAATCACATTTAGCAATTTTTAAAAATAAGTTCTTTCATCAGGCAATTCTATTGTACAAATCATTAGACTTACTGTGTCCAAATCCGCCGCCGATCACCAGAGTTCTTTTGTAAAGTGACTTATAAAAAATCATTGCTGAAGTTCTCATTTTGCTTGTGGGCATGTGAAGCCCACAAGCACTTACTTCCTGAATACTGATGACCAGCGGTTCTCGCGCATGGGCAGTGTAAGCGCAACGGAGCGCCGTCAACCACTCGGGTTGCCATCACAAAGGGCGGCCATGTCGGAAGTGCCCGCCCCGTTGTCATGGCAACGAGGAAAACATAAGCAGTGTAAGGAGCCGTCAGAGCTATAGTAGTGATGGGAGATAAGACAGCATCACCGATTTGGTTATAAACGGTCTGTTACCCTGCAATGAGGACTCTGGCCGCAAGTCCTTCTCGGGGTCAGGCAGCTCTGTGACTGTGGCCGAACGATCATAACAAAGGGCTATTCCAGCATTGAAAATGGCGCTGATATCTTCTCCTGAATCGCGTCACCTTCTGTCTCGAAGTTCTGCGATTCTAGCCCTAGGGGAAGCGCACTTCATCCTGGGAAATTATGACACACATTTCCCAGAAGCAGTAGTGAGCTGTGGAGCCGAGGGAGATGACGACACAATCCGAGGTTATTCAGAAGGCAGATTTTGTGGGACCACATAGCAACAGGGATTTCCAGGTGAGTAAAAAAAAAATGTTTTTTCAATAGTTTTTTTAAAAGGTATTATATGCACATTAATGCAATATTTTTTTTTTGATGGAAACTCCGCTTTAAGCATAATGCAATTTTAGATGGTTTCTAAATGCTCCCTGTTAGTTAATACTAAACTTTTATTAAGGCTGCATTCAGACGGGTGTATTAAAATGCTCCCATCTCTGCTGGATCTTTCTACCTGCCAGGAGCTGGCAGAAAAATACAGTGTAAAAAAAAACTTGCTTTGATATGCAATTACACACATGTATGTGCAATTGTGGGCATAGGGCATTTATAAGCTTAAATACTTAATTTACGGCGGGTAAAATAAGTATTAAACACATCACCATTTTTCTAGGTAAGTATATTGGGACAGTAGTCATAACATTTTCAAAGCTTAATATTCGTATAATTCTATGAATAAATAAATAAATAATACTACCAGATTAACCTGTGGTATGAAATGGCCGTGACCTTTATTTATAGGTATAAATAAATTGTTATTTTTATTAAACAATTTCTTAAAACAAAATTCAATAGTCAAATTAAATATATTAAAATCAGTTTTAATTAGCTTATAACCATATATATATTTTATAACAATAAAAAATTAGCTTAGCCATTTAAGCTCAAGCTAATAATAATATGAATTATACCATCCCCTTACAAGAAGGGATTAAAACCTCATAAAACAGGCCACGACAGGGAGGGAGGGTGGGATGTGCTTCTCCAAAATCTTCTCCGCTCTTCTGCCCCTTAATGACGCATCCTCTTTCTTTTTATATGTTGCTCGAGGACCGTTGTTTGGGAGCAACTGACAACAAACACTCAGCCAATAGAAGGTAAGTAATAATAATTTTATTTTTTATTTTTTTAAATGTTTAAACTTTAATTTACTTTATTTGTATGACACAGTCCCATAGGTGGTGGGGGTGGGGACATTTCATGCCCCCCCCCTTCACCTTCATTCTAAAGTTACTATTGACATGACATTTCTTTACCACATGTCAGTAACAACCCATGCAATCCACATACAAAGAAACCAAAACAAATAGGTTCAGAAATGAGGTTATGTGTAATAAAATGTAATGACACTGGGAAAAAGTATTGAACACGCTAACTGGAATTTATTTAATACTTCGTACAAAATCCCTTGTTGGTACTGACAGCTTCAATATGCCTCCTGTACAGAGAAACTAGTCGCATGCATTGCTCAGGTGTGATTTTGGCCCATTCTTCCACACAAACAGTCTTCAAATCTTGAAGGTTCGTGGGCCTCTTCTATGAACTCTAATCTTTAGTTATTTCCATAGATTTTATATTGGATTCACGTCAGCTTTATTTTCTTTATTTGAAACCAATTGAGAGTTTCCTTGGCTTTTTCCTTTTGGATCATTGTCTTGTTGAAATATCCACCCTTGTGACATCTTCATCATCCTGTTGGATGGCAGCAGACTTTTTATCAAGAATGTCTAGGTACATTTTTCCATTCATACTTCCTTCAATGAAATGAAATGTTCCCACCCCCAAACTTCTCTGTTGTTAAGGTGTTTTTGGGGTGATGTGCAGAGCCATCTGACCTTCAAACATGGTGTGTATTCTGGCATCCAAAGAGTTCAATTTTGGTCTCATGTGACCGGACTTTATTCTCCCAGTATTTCACAGGCTTGTCTAAATGTTGTGCAGCAAACTTTAACCACTTACCCCCCGGACCATATTGCTGCCCAAAGACCAGAGTACTTTTTGCGATTCGGGACTGCGTCGCTTTAACAGACAATTGCGCGGTCGTGCGACGTGGCTCCCAAACAAAATTGGCATCCTTTTTTTCCCACAAATAGAGCTTACTTTTGGTGGTATTTGATCACCTCTGCGGTTTTTAGTTTTTGCGCTATAAACAAAAATAGAGAGCCAATTTTGAAAAAAATGAATATTTTTTACATTTTGCTGTAATAAATATCCCCCAAAAATATATAAAAAAACATTTTTTTTCCTCAGTTTAGGCCGATACGTTTTCTTCTACATATTTTTCGTAAAAAAAAATCGCAATAAGCGTTTATTGATTGGTTTGCGCAAAAGTTATAGCGTTTACAAAATAGGGGGTATTTTTATGTCATTTTTATTATATTTTTTTTACTAGTAATGGCGGCGATCAGCGATTTTTTTTTCGGTATTGCGACATTATGGCGGACACTTCGGACACTTTTGACACATTTTTGGGACCATTGGCATTTTTATAGCGATCAGTGCTATAAAAATGCATTGGATTACTATAAAAATGCCACTGGCAGTGAAGGGGTTAACACTAGGGGGCGGGGAAGGGGTTAAGTATGCCTGGGTGTGTTCTTACTGTGGGGGGGGGGGTGGCCTCACTAGGGGAAACACTGATCCTCGGTTCATACATTGTATGAACCGAAGATCAGCATTTCCCCTGCTGACAGGACCGGGAGCTGTGTGTTTACACACACAGCTCCCGGTCCCCGCTCTGTAACGAGCGATCGCGTGTGCCCGGCGGCGATCGCGCCCACCGGGCACACGCACGGGAGTCGGGGGCGAGCGGGCGGCGCGCGCGCGCGCCCCTAGTGGCGGCTGGGAGAGAGGACGTCATATTACGTGCTCTCGCCCAGCAGAGCCACCTTGTGGACGTATAACGACGGTGCGCGGTCGGCAAGTGGTTAAAGAAGCTTCAACATGCTTTTTCTTCAGCAATGGAGTCTTGTGTGGTGAGTGTGCATACTGTACATGCCATGGTGGTTGAGTGCATTACTTATTGTTTCTTTTGAAACAATTGTACCTGCTAATTCCAGGTCTTTCTGAAGCGCTCCACAAGTGGCCCTTGGCTCTTGGACAACCATCAGACACCATTTTGTAGGCCATCAGTTGAGACTGAACCAGCTGATATTAATTTGCACTGACAAGGGGCAGGATTGCTTTCTAATTACTGATAGATTTCAGCTGATGTCTTGACTTTCAATGCCTTTTTGCACCTCCCTTTCTTCATGTGTTCAATACATTTTCCCTGTGTCATTCCATTTTATTACACATAACTTCTGAACTTTTTTGTTTTGGTTTCTATATAATGCAGAGATTGCATGGGTTGTTACCAGCATGTGGTGAAAATGTAATGTCAATAACACCTTTAGAAATATATTTACCTAGAAAAATGGTGATGCGTTCAATACTTATTTTACCAGCTGTATGTGAATTGGCTATAAAATTCATTTTATTGCTCATACATGTGTAGCGCTACCCCCGAAAGAGCCGCTGATTTGTTTTTGGGATCGCCATATTGAGTTACCTTAATGTGGCATATGGGTGCAGGTGGATAACAAAGCAGTGAGCGAAAGTCCAGACAGTGAATAAAGAGTTTTCCAATGCTTTATTCCAGGCCAAACATGGCCAACATCAACATTAAGTGGGAAGAGCAGGTTGATGAAGAAGAAAGAAGAACCTTGCAGTGTCAGGCCCGGATATTAATTGAGCAGTACTTGCTCAATAGTACCAAACTGTTATTCGTCGCCACTCTAGTTGGAGTGGGTAAAGTGCCCCCGGACAGACCCCTCTCACAAGCCTGGCAGCCGAAGTGTCACTTAGGATTTTCTGGGAGGAACAGGTCTCTCTCACAGACCTGGCTCTAGGGCCTCTGCCACAGGCCAATTACTTTAGGTGAGCTAGATGGATAAATGGAGCGAATCCTCCCAGTAAGTTTGTAGCATAGGTCACCGGATGACAGCAGCACGTACCTGTCTCCATTCCCGTCACCGGATCCCGATTGACTCGCTCAAGCTCTGTTGGACAACCTGCCTCCGGTTCCCCTCAAGCCGGCTCCCCAATCGAACGGCACCCACCCTGGGATCCTTTCAATAGAACCGGGAATCCAGTAAGTCACTGGAGTCCCTTTTTTACCTCAGGATGAGGGTTTAGGTAGACTGCAATTTTGGCCTGGTGGGCCTCGCTGGCGGGGTCCATGGATGCGCGCACCCTGAAGGTGGATGCCGCACCTGGAACGGGGACCCCGTGAAACTCGGTGAGCACATGACACCTGTCACAGATATACCCCTCCCCAGCATGCCTTGCGAGGGAGAAACTTCTCTGATTGGCTGCTGGGGAAAGTTGCTCTGCCAGAACCCCTCTGGCGCCAACTGCCGGCCAGGGATGGTATTGCATCCATGGAGCACAGACTGACCCAGTGGACGTTTCTGGAGTGACAGAATTGCTCCCAATTCAGAATGGGAGCAAAGTAACTCTCCCATTCCCCACTAACTTTAGTGTACTACCCATACTGAAAGTAAGGGGGTGCTACATATGCATCTTTAAGTGTTCTTACTCATAAATTATGCTAATAAGCGCCTCTCCAATATGCCCCTGAATGCTGCTCTAAAATGGATCTAAATGCCACAATGTGCATAGACACATTGGCTAAAATAGAGCTGTGTTCAGAGGCATAAAAAATAAATAAATAAATAAATAAAGAAAAATGCTTCTAAAAGCGACTTATTTTTCTACCTGTGTGCATGAGGCTTTACGGTGCAAAATGGTTTTTGTTTATTATTTGTTGTTTTTATTTACATTAGTCTAAATACATCTTAGAATACTTTTTAACAAATACAGTATATTTTTAATTAAATTACATTGTAATTTTATTTAACAATAGGCACAGTAATTGAGATAAAAGATCTCTGGTATTTAAGTTTTTCTTTGACTCATAGTAGGTGATTGCTGATGCAGTGGAGCTGTATCTGATAGAGAATATATGTTATCCAGCCGCACTACACAGAGTAGGCCAATGTGGCATGAGTCATTGTTGTATCATTGATGCCGACTTTATTCACAGCTTTGGAAATGTATCGGCATGACAGACAAGAGTAATAGAGCTTAGAATAGTTTTGATGGCTAATGAAATCTCTATTTACTTCATTCATCTTCTCAACAATATATGGATTGTTGAATCTAGATTATGCCAAGGAAAGCAGTTTTTAAGGTGATGCATTGGAAGCATATATGAAACCTTATTACAGTAGCAGCTTATTTCACATTGCTGACTCTTGTACTTTTTATTCAAGCAGAAAATATACCCTCTGGGGTAGATTCACAAAGGAGATACGACGGCGTATCTCCAGATACGCCGTCGTATCTCTAAGTCTGGGCGGTCGTATCTATGCGTCCTGATTCATAGAATCAGTTACGCATAGATTTCTATTAGATCCGACCGGCGTAAGTCTCTTACGCCGTCGGATCTTAACTGCATATTTACGCTGGCAGCTAGGGGCGTGTACGCTGATTTACGCCTAGAAATATGTAAATCAGCTAGATACGCGAATTCACGAACGTACGCCCGGCCGACGCAGTACAGGTACGCCGTTTACGTTAGGCTTTTCCCGGCGTAAAGTTACCCCTGCTATATGGTGGCGTACATGCGGCGTACCAATGTTAAGTATGGCCGTCGTTCCCGCGTCGAAATTTGAAAGTTTTACGTCGTTTGCGCAAGTCGTCCATGAATGGGGCTGGACGTCATTTACGTTCACGTCGAAACCAATACGTCCTTGCGGCGTACTTTGGAGCAATGCACACTGGGATATTCCCATGCGCCGTTCGTGAAAAACGTGAATCACGACGGGTCATGGTTAATTTAAATAACACACGCCCACCTCTTCACAATTTGAATTAGGCGGGCTTACGCCGACCTATTTACGCTACGCCGCCGCAACTTTCTTTTGAGAATACGGCACTTGCCTGTAAAAGTTGCGGAGGCGTAACGTAAATAGGATACGTTACGCCCGCACAAAGTTACGCGAATCTACGTGAATCTACCCCTCCTGAATCTTTTATACCTGCTAGAGATCTATACAGGAAGTGCATACACAGTTGTGCTCATAAATTCACATAGCCCAGAATGGTTGGCCTTGGTACAGACACACAAGGTGACATGCACAGGTTAAAATTGCAATCAAGGGTTAATTTCCCTTTTATTGTTAAAAGAAAGGTAATTTACCACATCTGTGGCTTTTTAAATTGCAATTAATGTCTGTGTATAAATAGTCAATGAGTTTGTTAACTCTCATGTGGATGCACAAAGCAGGTTAGATACTGAGCCATAGGGAGCAGAAAAGAACTGTCAAAATATCTGTATAACAAGGTAATGGAACTTTATAAAGGTGGAAAAGGATATGCCAGTCAGTACTGTTCAATCACTTATTAAGAAGTGGAAAATTCAGGAAACTCTTGATACCAAGCCAAGGTCAGATAGACCAAGAAAGATTGCAGCCACAGCTGCCAGAAGAATTCTTTGGGATACAAAGAAAAATCCACAGTTAATCTCAGGAGAAATACAGGCTGTTCTAGAAGAAAACAGCACGATTGTTTCAAGGAGCACAATACGATGACAATTGAACAAAAATTAGCTGCATGGTCGAATTTCCAGAAATAAGCCTTTACTGGGCCAATGCCACAAAAAAGCACAGTTACAATATGCCCGACAACACCTTGACATGCCTCACAGCTTCTGGCACACTGTAATTTGAAGTGACGAGACCAAAATTTAGCTTTATGGCCACAGTCATGTTTGGAGAGAGGTCAAAAAGACCTATAGCGACAAGAATACATCCCCACTGTGAAGCATGGTGGTGGCTCACTGATGTTTTGGGATTGTAAAGGCACGGGGAATGTGAAAACTGATGGACAAATTAATGCAGCATGTTATCAGAATATACTGGCAGACAATTTACATTCTTTTTTACGAAAGCTGCAAATGGGATGCTCTTTCACTTTCCAGCAGAACAAAGACCCTAAGCACAAGGCCAAGTTGACCCTCTAGTGCAGGGGTGGCAAACACAAGGCCCGCCCGGCCCACCAGTTCTTGCCATGTGGCCCGCGCAACAGCCGGCAGGTCTCCCAGGCAGGACGTGTGACGTCCATCATAGGCGCCGCAGACTCCAGAAGGCGGCAATTACAAGCCTCTTCCACACCATGCACTGTAAAGATCCCGGCTCGGGCGGGCGGCTCTCCTCTCCCCTCCTCCCCTCCTTACTGGCTGGCTGGCTGCCGTGACACATGATTGGTGTATGTCAGGTAGGTGAAGTCATTGTGTATGTCAGGTTGGTGAAGTCATTGTGTATGTCAGGTAGGTCAATGTTACATGTATGTCAGGTAGGTGAAGTCATTGTGTATGTCAGGTAGGTCCATGTATGTCAGTTAGGTCCATGTATGTCAGGTAGGTGAGGTCAGTGTATGTCAGGTAGGTGAGGTTAGTGTATGTCAGGTAGGTGAAGTCAGTGTATGTCATGTAGGTGAGGTCAGTGTGTCAGGTAGGTGAGTTTAATGGTCATTGATGGGCACTGGTAAGCCAGGCAGCAAGTGAGCTTACCCACCGCCACACAACCCCACCGCCCAGCCAAAAAAAAAACAACGCAAAAGTTACAACACACAGGGGTTGGGGCATGGATACTTACTGTGTGCTCTATTGGTCATGAGTGAGATCTGCAAGACTTCCACACACACCAAACCCCATCCCATCTCATCCCATCCTACCCCATCCCATCCACCCCATCCCATCCTACCCCATCCCATCCTACCCCAACCCATCCTACCCCATCCCATCTCATCCCATCCCATACCCACCCCATCCCATCCTATACCACCACATCCTACCCCACCCCACCCCCATCCCTTCCCATCCCATTTTACGGCCCATGAAGATCTTTCAAATCATTCAGGTGGGATCCATTGGACCCTCTCTTGGAATGGCTTGTCTTCCTAAAGGCAAATTCAGCGTTGGCACACCCTACATTGAAATCATTCTTAAGAACATCTTTCGCCATCTTTTTGAAGATTAAATAAAGTTTAACGTATCTACTTAAAATAAATGACATTTGTATCTTTTGTTAATTTAAATGGTTTGTAAAGGTTAAATAAAAAAAAATAGCAGACATTGCGCAGAGCAGCCCCAACCCTCCTTTTCTGAGGACCCCAATTGGCACTCCAGGCCCCTTCTCCCTGCTGTGTGCACCAATAGCAAGCTGCTTGCTCTGGGGGCACTCGTGCATGCTCACTCCCGATCCGCCTCTGTGTGTCTATAGATTCCACTGCTGTGTCTCAGACAATGAGAAGAGACCGAGACCCGGGAGATCTTCTGCTCTCATGCACATCGCTGGATCAGGATTGGGCTCAGGTGAGAATGGGGGCTGTGGGGGGAGCTGCAAACTGAAGGTTTTTTATCTTCATGCATAAAAATGCATGAAAGTAAAAAAACCTTCAGCCTTTAGAACCACTTTAAAGCGGAGGTTCCACAAATACAGCATCTGCTGAATGTTAATATGTGTACACTTACTTGTTTATGGTGTCCACGATGTCAGCAGGCGAGGCCGAGCAATCGCTTGGCTCTCGGCTGCCCCTGGCGCCATTCTCGGTGAGGGAATCAGGAAATGGTTGCAGCTTCACTTCCCAGTTTCCCACTGCGCATGCACGAGTAGCGCTGCGTGTTTTCACAGGTCCCCGCTGTGTTCTGGGAGCTGTGTGTCTCCCAGAAGCCAGCGGGGGCACAGAGTAGGCACCGGAAATGGCGTAGATCACTGAGGTGATCTATGCCAGGACTTCAGCTTCACCGCTGGTACCGGTGCCTCCTTGCGCCTTCCCCCTCTGTCTCAACTTCAGGGGGCGGATCGCGCCAGGTCGCAAAGGTGAGCCGCCCTCAGCATCTCGGTCTCGGTAAGTACGTACCTGACATCATCCTTTTTGAGGCTCACCTAGCTACAAATTTTCTTACTGGTTACCATTGTGCTGCTTTACTGGCGTTTTGTTCAGGTTTGTAGATTTCCCCACCAATGAACTCCTACTGGTACACAGTCTATTCTTCCTTTTTTTTTTAATACCCGGATAACTTTTGGCAGTTGATTACTATTGACTACAGTATTTACTTCAAGCTCCTAAAGAAGCACGCTAGCACAAAACATGTAGAGCTCCAAGTTATTCTAACCTTCACATCAACCTAAACCAGGCCTATTGCAATATTGATGACCACATGTGTACAAACTTATTGTCAAGTCACAGTTCGGTCTATGAATGGTTATAGTGATGTCTATGTGGTAGTTGTACTAGCCCTCGAAGCTATGAATATTTAACTTCACTTTGTTTGTCCTTTTAATCCTTACTCTTTTGTATAAATAATACAAATATATACTTTTAGATGACTTTGTGTGTTGTGGTGACTATAACGTCCATTTTGAGTCTACTGAGACAATTGTGTCTATAATGTAGGATGTGGCACTCTTTTATTATGTTAGCATCCATAGTACCACCCTGTGGGGATGTTTTATTTTCTCATTAAAGACAGCTGCAGTTAGAGGCTGGCAAAGCATCAGAAATTAATATTTGGTAATGTCCATAGGTTCCAGACTTCAGGCAACAACAAAATATAAAAAATTTAAATTGTATTAATGATTATATTCATTTGTCCAATTACATTTAAGCCCCTGAAAATGGTGGGACCTGTGTATAAAAATGGTTTCAGTTCCTAAAATTTGTACTTGATATTTATGTTCAACCCCTTGAATTAAAGCTGAAAGTCTGCACTTCACAATCATTGGGATTGTTTTAATTCTATTCTGGTGGCATACGGAGCCAAAAATATTAAAATTGTCCCTGTGTTCAAATATATATGGACCTAATGCCGCGTACACACGGTCGTTTTTTGTGATGAAAAAAAAATGAAATTTTTAAAAACGTCATTTAAAATTACCGTGTGTGGGGAAAACGTTGTTTTAAGTCTTCTGAAAAATGACAAAAAAAAATTTGAGCATGCTTTAATTTTTTATGTCGTTTTTCAAAACGTTGTTTTTTATGTCATTTAAAATGATAGTGTGTGGGTAAAACGACGTTTAAAACAACGTTTTTAAACCCGCGCATGCTCAGAAGCAAGTTATGACGCGAGCTTGAATGGAACAGAGTGCCGTCGTATGTACTGAACGTAACCGCGCTTTGCTAGAGCATTTTGAAAAATGATGGTGTGTAGGCAACGTCGTTTTTTAAAATGAAGTTTGAAAAACTTTGTTTTGTTTCATGATTAAAAACGTTGTTTTGTTTCATGATTAAAAACGACCGTCTGTACGCGGCATAACAGTATGGGCTAGATTCAGAGAGGAGATACGCCGGCGTATCTCCAGATACGCCGTCGTATCTCTGAGTCCGGCCGGTCGTATCTATGTGCCTGATTCATAGAATCAGTTACGCATAGATTTCCCTAAGATACAACCGGCATAAGTGTTTTACACCGTCATATCTTAGGCTGCATATTTACGCTGGCCGCTAGGTGGCGCTTCCGTATAGTTAAGCGACGAATATGCAAATGAGCTAGATACGCCGATTCAGAAACGTATGTCCGGCCGGTGCATTTTTTAATGTCGTTTACGTTTGGCTTTTTTCGGCGTATAGTTACCCCTGCTATATGAGGCGTATCCTATGTTAAGTATGGCCGTCATTCCCGCGTCGAGTTTTGAAAATTTTACGTCATTTGCGTAAGTCGTTCGCGAATAGGGATGTGCGTAATTTACGTTCATGTCGAAAGCAATGATGTTTTGCGGCAGATTTTTGAGCATGCGCACTGGGATATTTTCATGAACGGCGCATGCGCCGTTTGTAAAAAACGTGAAATACGCGGGGTCACAGTTAATATGCATAAAACACGCCCACATCATTCATATTTGAATCAAGCGGGCTTACGCCGATACAGATAAGTTACGCCGCTGTAACTAAGGGCGCAAGTTATTGCTGAATACAGAACTTGCGCCCTAAATTACGGCGGCGTAACGTATCTGAGATACGTTACGCCAGGTATAAAGAGACGAGTCTATCTGAATCTAGCCCTATGTGTTTTGTAGGATTCATTTAAAATTACCTAGCAATGGGCAGTATATTAAAGTTCAATTTTCACTGTTAGTCAAGTGTCGGCTGGTCAATCATAAACCTTCCCGTAAATGTTGCTGCTATTAGGTGAAAAGCGCGCAACAGTGGTCTGAAAATTGACAGACCAATACAACTAACAATAAGCTCAAATGTCAAAAACATATAAAGTTTCGGGATATTTCATTCTATAAAGGGGATTCAAGATAATCAGTGTAAATACTCAAAAGAGCACAAGACATTTCTCCTGCATGCTTAAAAGACTTAGACCAGTTTCCCTTACAAATATGCTCCATTTTTCAAAACCTCTGTACAACTGTAACAGTGATTTATTATGCTCTAATAATTTTCAGTGGTGATACATTTACTTGAGTAAGCTCCCAGAAAACATGTACACATGAATATGAATGTCTGCTCTTAGTCATTTTATTTTTAGTGTCTCATTTAGATGCATTACTTAAAAGAGGCTGCCAGAACATTTTACCCATTCTTCTGAAGATGATATATAGGGATATGGGATGTCCACCAATATTTCTCGACACTAGATTACATGATCTACAAATATATTAGACAAGACTAATATTATGCTATCAGTGCTGTGCAGATAATTATACAAATACAAATTAACACGCAGTTGGGCTGGATTATAAAAACTGTGGAAAGAACATTTTACACATGGGGCCAGATCCACGTAGCACGGCGTAATTTTAGGCAGGCGTAGCGTATCGTAGTTACGCTATGCCGCCGGTACTTTGAGAGGCAAGTGCTGTATTCACAAAGCACTTGCCTCTAAAGTTACGGCGGCGTATCGTAAATCTCCCGGCGTAAGGGCGCGGAATTCAAATGATGAACATGGGGGCGTGTTTTATGTAAATTAAGCTTGACCCCGCGTAAATGATGCTTTTTTCGTACGGCGCAGTATCACGTCGAATTTTCAAATTAAATTACGCCCGCTCAATGACTAGACGACGTAAACGTAATTTACGCAAAGCCCTATTCGCGAACTTTTTATGCAAACGACGTAAACAACGGAAAATTTGACGCTGGCCCGACGTCCATACTTAACCACTTCAATACCAGCCACCGTCATATGACGTCCACAAAGTGTCTCTACCATCCAGAGTGGACGTCATATGACGTCCTGGACTTTGAAGGGGGATATCTGAATGATGCCTGCAGCGAGAGGCATCATCCAGATATCTATCTCTTGTGCCGGCGATTCTGCACAACATAAGAATGATCATAGCGGTGGTTCCGCCGCTAGATCGTTCTTACAGGCGGCGGGAGGGGACATCCCCCCCTCCCGCCGCCATCCGGTGCTTCTCCGGGCTCTCCCGTGCCATCGGGGGCCGGAGAAAGAATCGTCGGCGCTGGCAGGAAGTATAGAGATGACTGGTGACCAGATGGTCAGCAGTCATCTCTATGACCGTCGGAGGACCCGGGCGCGATGTGATGACGTCACGCCCGGGTCCCGTAAGTAAACAAAGCCCCGATTGCGGCTGTAAGCCACATTATTCATGAGATCAGTGAATTTTTTTCACCGATCTCATGGTTTCCAGCCTGGAGGAGAGATGTGGGGTCTTATTGACCCCCCGCATCTCTCCATAAAGAGGACCTGTAACACACATTCCTTTTACAAGGGATGTTGACATTCCTTGTAATAGGAATAAAAGTAATAAAAAAATAAAAAATAAATGAAAAAAGTGTAAAAAAATAAATAAATATGTAAAATAAATAAATAATAATAATAAAAAAATTAAAACGCCCCTGTCCCCGGTAGCTCGCGCGCAGAAGCGAACGCACACGCAAGTCCCGCCGACATATGTAAACGCCGTTTAAACCACATATGTGAGGTATCGCCGCGTGCGTTAGAGTGGCAGCAACAATTCTAGCACTAGACCTCCTCTGTAAATCTAAACTGGTAACCTGTAAAAAATTTCAAAGCCTTGCCTATGGAGATTTTTAAGTACCGAAGTTTGGCGCCATTCCATGAGTGTGCGCAATTTTAAAGCGTGACATGTTAGGTATCTATTTACTCGGTGTAACCTAATCTTTCATATTTTACAAAAAAAAATTGGGCTAACTTTACTGTTTTGTTATTTTTTTTAATTCATGAAACAATTTTTTTCCCCAAAAAAGGCGTTTGAAAAATAATTGCGCAAATACCGTACAAGATAAAACGTTGCAATGACCGACGTTTTATTCCCTAGGGTGTCTGCTAAAAAAACATATATAATGTTTGGGGGTACTGCGTAATTTTCTAGGAAAACAATTATGATTTGTACATGTAGGAGAGAAGTGCCAGAATAGGCCCGGTATGGAGGTGTGTATAAAAGCCCTGTATTGAAGTGGTTAACATTGCGTACGCCTCATAGAACAGGGGTAACTTTACGCCGAAAAAAGCCTTACGTAAACGACGTAAAAAATGCGCCGGGCGGATGTACGTTTGTGGATTGGCGTATCTAGCTAATTTGCATACTCGACGCGGAAATCAACGGAAGTGCCACCTAGCAGCCAGCGGAAATATGCACCTTAGATCCGACCGCGTACTAAGACGTACGTCAGTCGGATCTAGCCCAGCTTCAGGCGTATCTTGTTTTGTGGATACAAAACAAAGATACGCCGGAGCATCCTAGAAGTTACGCGGCGTATCAATAGATACGCCGACGTAACTTCTTCGTGGATCTGGGCCATGGTTTGCAACAGAGGCCTTTCTTCTAATTATTACCAGAGCTCATAACTATGACATTCTCTCCATCAGCAAGGAAGCAGCCCCAGGGAACAGTTCCAAAAACGCACCCGAGTGTGTCATACTCCATGTACGGATCTCACTGGGCCTTTTTGTTATCAAGGGGTTGATTTCCTAAAGTTAGGTTATCCTGTATAGTTAGGCTGCTAGGTTAATGTAGTACTTTTTGGCTATATTGTAGTGAGTGGAGCAGGGATGGATTGTTTTGGTCTGTTCAGGGTTTCCTGTGCTGAGAGTTTGATTAGCACCACCTGCCTCTGAAAGAACATTCCAGAGCATAGGGCCAGTAGAGTCAAATGATTTGTTGAATATTTATCATACCCCGGCCGATACCTGGAAGGAGGCACCTAGAAGGTGCGGGAGGACTGAGCAGATTGTTTAGCGTCCAGCTATTATTTTCTAGTGAAAGTTAGAATTTGATTGGTTGCTGTCAGGCAGAATTGATATCGCTTTAAAGCACTTTAGTAAATGTTTTACAGTCTATGGAATATGAACAAGCAATTTGCATTTAGATGTATGCTGAACCTAAATTGTTTATGTTTTAACCTTCTGTACATTTGAAATAGAACATATTCACTTTGAAAACATACAAACACCCACACAAGGTTAGGAAGAATAGTCTGCTTTCAAGAAAATATTTATGTAATGTACAATTACAGTGTGTTCAATACACTACTGTACTAATGCAGATTCAAATAAAATTGAAAATGACAAGAACATGCTTAAAAATAACAAGCACAATCAATTCATACATTACAGGTTAAAATGATACATGAGATTTAGTTTGTGTTAGTGGTTAGTTAGTGGATTTCAGATGAATGAGCTTATCTATCAATCTGTGTCACTTACAATAAATAGGTGCCCATATTAAGACTAAACTACACGGGGAGTGGCTTAAGCATGGTGGTGTGAGAGCCGAGGAGATCGGAGCTAAGTGCTAGCACCGTGCACCTCCGTAGAAGACCTTCTAAGAAGCCGGGAATTCCTGCATGTATCTCGGCACCTATCTGCTGTGAACCTCGCCAGCGTGAGGTATTGTAGCGCAGAGTCTATCTGCCTTACCAGGGATCCGGAGCGGAGCGGAGACCTGTGGAGACGTGCGGTGCGTCGGCGGGACTGGTGCCGAGTGGGTTGGTCGGCTTCACAGCACGGAGTGACACGTGCAGCAGACCAGCTGATGGTAGCATCGAACACAAGCCGGAGCGTGGGATCACGGGACAAGCGGTATTGTACGAGCTGGAGTGGATTCGCCGGCTGGTCAGACAGAGGACTGCAAGGTCAGTGAAGCATAACAGTCTAAGGCTGCTTAGAATCATTGCCTGAAACAACTGCTGCAAAAATCCAATCTGTGCCTTATCTGTGTTAAGACTGCAAATCTATTCAAGAGGTGCTGATTATTATCCCCCTGGTAAAGCTACCTGCAGAGTATATTGCCTGAAACAATTTCTGCAAAAATTAAATTTAATCAGTGCTACCCCTAAATCAGGACTGCAAATCTGCAAACCTATTTAATCTATTTAGTAGGTGCTGTTTACTATCGCTCACCGGGTTTTGAAACAGAGATACAACTCCCTGGTAAGGGGACCCGCAGAGCATATTGGCAATACACAGGTGAAGACCCAGGTGGGAGCAGGGACGGTATCCTTGTATCCTTGTAACCTTGCAACCTCAGATATATATGTTTAGACGGGGGAAGAACACAGGAGTGCCAACTACACCGACTCATTCATATATTACCAGATACCTGACGGTAAGGAGAGATATGAAACAGGGGGCAGATACAGGTATGAATATGAATATGGCTATGACACAGGAACCGTTCCCGGAGGCAACATTACAGAGTGTACAGCAGGCATTGATACCGGCGGTGGAAGCACAACAAATAGGCAATGGGTTAGCGAAGGGGGCTGCAGAAAGGGGCCTCAAAATGTCTGCAGGAGTCTCGGAAGATATATCTGTTTGCTCTCACAATACATCTGAATTGCAAACAAAAGAGAAGGGGATAGAGCAGGATATCAGTCAGCTTAAATACCTTATTCAAGCTCTCCCCACTAAGGAGGACATTCAACAGTTGATTATCAGTATAACTGGCCCTCTGAGAGAGGAGATTGCAGCAGTAAATAACAAAGTAGAAGCGGTAGAAGTTAAAACGGCGACTATGGAGCAAACGCAAAATTTAATGGAAAAGCGGCTTGAAAACGCAGAGAAAAAATTGAATAAACAGCAACAGCAGATAATTGCCCTACAGTTGCAATCAGAAGAGTACGAAAATAAATCTAGGAGAAACAATATCCGGATTAAGGGAATCTCAGAAGAGACGGAGGGGCCCGCGCTTAGAGAAGCTGTTACCAATATTTTCAACCAATTATTAAAAAATCCCCTAGATACGCCCATGGAATTAGACAGGGTGCACAGGGTACCGGTTACTCGTCACCCTGGGCAGAGCAACCCAAGAGACATTCTATGCAGAGTCCATTTTTTTAGTGTAAAAGAAGACATTCTCAGGGCGGCATGGAAGGAGGGAGCAGTGAAATATCTGGGAGGAGAGCTACAACTATATCCAGACCTTAGCAGGCAAACTAAAAGCCGGCGACGTATGCTGAAACCACTGCTGGAACACATACTATCTAGAGGAGCCACATACAAATGGGGATACCCATTTGCTGTAATCATAAAAAAGGGGGGACGCACCCTCATTTTGAAAGATCCGTCTCAACTTCCAGATCTTTTTAATTTTCTGGATTCCGAGCAGATAGAGGTTCCTAACTGGACAGAGCTGTCAACAATGACTGAATATGCCAGCTAGCAAGGACTGAATAAGTAGGAATACCGGAGGGCAGCTGGCGGGATAGAAAAAGAATATAAACTTTTTTTTTTTAATGTTATATAAATTTATTCCTGGAGTATTTTCCCTATTTTTTTTTTTTTTTGGGGGGGGATAAGAGACTCAGGCAGATATATATATGTAAATAAAGTGGTCATGTAAGAGGAAGTAAAAGTCGGGGGTATGGTAGAACCCGGCGATATATTGGAAATCTCCCACCGTTTTTTTTTTATTTATTTTTTTTGGGGGTAAACCTAACCTTATTGATACCCTTTTTTTTCTCTCGCTCGCCTTTCCTACCGAAAAGCCTAGGGAGGCACAGGGGTTAATGGGAGGGGTGTCAACGTGGACCTTCTGATCACCCCGATATACAAACATGGAAGGGGAGGGAGGGGGAGGGTAGGCTAAGATACCAGAAGGGGCATACCAACACCTGGGGTGTTGTTTTTTTTTTTTTTTTGTATATTTCGTTTTTTTTTTTTTTTTTTTTTGGGTGGCTGAGGGGCACTAGAGATTCTAAAATTAGAGATGGGTAGGGGGGGTGGGGAGGAAAAAGGGATTTATAAGAATCACAGGAATAATGGAAGGACACTGCTATTTGTTCTATCTCACGGGGGTAGTATGGATTTATGAGTGGAGGGGAGTTTGCAGGGGAATGATACCTCTGATGCAACACAATATGCAAATAATGGACACTACATAATGCACTATAAGGAGATATATTTATGTATTGATGAATCACTGGTAATATTTATTAATGTATTTACTTAGGCACTAATTAATAGACTATAATCTATTATAATAATTGGGGTAAGTTACATGGGGGGGAGGTTTTTTTTTTTTTTTTTTGGGGAGGGAGGGAGGATGGGAGGGATAAGAGGGTAGGCCCCCGGAACGAAAGTGGAAGAAGCCTAGAGGTTTTTTTGCCCCTAGTTGTTTTTTTTTTCTTTTTTTTTTGGTATCTCTCTCCACTATCGCAGCAGATAGATCATAGACTAAGTATGAAATATATAAAGAGGAGATGGAGGAAGGAGGGAAAGGGGAACCCAGGAAAGGTATGAAGTAAGGATATAACATTAGAGGAGCAATGTTAATTTAGAAGTGCGGAGTGAGGGGTATTGAAAGGTGATGTTTTAGATATGCAGGATTAAATATAGGGTGCACAGGGGGAATAGACAAAAAGGCTCAGATCACGGCTGTGCTTGTTCACTTCTCCCAATATCAACGTCTCTCCTCCAAGTGGGGGGGAAGTCAGAGACGTTGGAATTTGTGTGTTTGTGTTTTTTTTTTTGAAACTGTGGGTTTCAGGTCAATTTGCGGGTGCATAAGACCTGAGACTTTTTGGAAAATACAATATCCGGGGGGAAGAGTCTCTTCCAGACCCGGAGCAAGAGTATAAGTTAGTGGTTGTTTTTTTTTTTTTTTTGGACATTGGGCTCTCCCGTTGGTGAGTCTACCCAGCCCCCAACAAGCTGTGATTAGCCAGTAGTAGAATAGCAAGATGACCAAATTAAACTTGACTTCATATAATGTAAAGGGGTTAAATAACCCCAAGAAACGTTCAAAACTCTTGGCGGAATTAAGTAGATTGAAATCCCAAATAATATTTTTACAGGAGACACATTTTAAAAATGATAAAATCCTGAAGTTTTGAAACCGTAAATTCCCTACGGTTTACCATAGCACATCCCAGTCTACAAAGACAAATGGGGTATCCATTTTGATGTCTAATCAGGTGCCATGGAAAGAGTGTAAGACAGTTAAAGATGAGACGGGCCGCCTCCTTATTGTGATAGGACTGATATGCGACCAAAAGGTCACATTGGTAAACTTGTATTTGCCAAATGAAAACCAAGTCAGTGCATTGGAAACATATTTGAATATAGTCCATCAGAATAAGGAGGGGATAGTGATAATGGGTGGGGATCTGAATTTGGCATTGGATCCGACTCTGGATGTCTCCAAGGGAGTATCTCATTTATCGTATAGAAAAATACGAAGTGTGAAGGGACTGCTACAGGACCTGCAGCTGATGGACACATGGAGGGTCCTCCATGCGCGTGACAGAGATTATACTTTTTTTTCATCGAGACATAAGACGTATACCAGAATTGACTATGTCTTTGTGTCACAGAATGCTCTGTCATGCGTAGTGGGGGCCTCTATAGGCTCATTTACGATATCAGATCACGCGCCCACCAGCTGCATCTTGGAATGGGGAGATTTAAGTCCCCGGGAATGGCATTGGAGAATAAATTAGATGCTCCTGAAGGACCCAGAGTATGAAAATCAAATAGCACAGGAAATTGAATCCTACTTTGAAATTAACATATCGGAAGAAATAAGTCCTCTTTGCGTATGGGAAGCGCACAAGTGTTACATAAGAGGAATTCTTATTGCACTTGGCGCACGTAGGAAACGAATTTTTGGGGCAAAATTAGATGCGCTGATTGAGGAGATTAAAGTTGCGGAGCGGTTGCATAAGAAACTCCAAACTATACGGAATGAGGAAAAACGTATGAGTTTACGGGAAGAATTAAATGTTTTACTAACGGAGAGAGCGAGGGCAAAATTAACTCGATGTAAGCATGCATACTATGAATTTGGAAATAAACCGGGTAGAATGTTGGCAAATGCGCTGAGAGAGACAAGGGCGAGGAATCATATTGAGCATATAAAAAAGCAGGATGATACCCTAGTGAAATCATCACAGGAAATTGCAAAGACGTTCAGGGACTATTATCTGAAGCTATACAACATAAAAGGCCAACAATCTGCCTTAAGCAGAGAACAACAGGTAAATGATTACATAGTAACATCAGGGATGCCGGGGCTGTCAGAAGAGGAGGCAGAAAATATTGACGGGCCAATTAAAATAGAAGAATTCTTAGAAGCGCTGAAAGTATTAAAACCAGGAAGATCACCAGGTCCCGATGGTTATACGTTGTTATACTATAAAACCTTCTCTGGGAGGCTGGCACCAAAATTCCTTGCCGCATTTAATTCTATACGAGATGGACAGGAGATGAGAGGAGAGACATTGATGGCTCATATAACACTAATTCCAAAAGCAGGTAAAGATCCAACCCAGTGTGCTAGTTACCGCCCAATCTCGTTGTTAAATGTTGATCTTAAGATCTTAACGAAAATACTGGCAAATAGGTTACTGGAATTTATCCCAGACCTCATTCACCCGGATAAGTTAGGATTCACACCAGGTAGAGAGGGGAGGGAAAATACTCAAAGGGTCCTTAGTGCCATACAACTATCTCATTCCCAGCAGAAACCGTTAGTGATCGTATCTGCAGATGCGGAGAAAGCATTTGATCGGGTAGAGTGGACATTCCTGAGAGCAGTTTTACAAAAGATAGGAATAAAAAAGGGGATGTTGAATTGGATTACAAGCTTATATTCATGCCCAAGAGCGAGAGTGAAGGTGAATGATGTCATGTCCGAATCGTTCCCGATAGGTAATGGAACGCGTCAGAGATGTCCACTCTCACCCATCATATTTATCCTTACAGTAGAACCCTTCTTAAGAATAATAATAAGAATAATAAGGGCAAATACAGACATCAGGGGAATTCGAACTAAAGGGAGTTCTTTATAACTTCCCCAGTGATATCCCTACCGCCATTACTGTTGGAGTTACGGAGGTATGGGGAGATATCTAATTTCAAAATAAATTACAGTAAGTTCGAAGCAATGGGAGTGGAAATGAATGGAAGGTTAAAACAACAGCTGGCAGACAACTTCAGTTTTAAATGGACAGATTCACATATAAGCTATTTGGGGACCAAAATACCAAATAGGCTTAATCGCGTATTCGAACTGAATTATGCACCATTGATTAGGCAAATTAAATTGGACTTCCAGAGATGGGAGAAAGAAATCTTCACCTGGTTTGGAAAAATAAATATCATCAAAATGAACATAATGCCGAGAATATTGTACTTGTTCCAGACCCTACCCGTGAAGTTATCAGCTGGCTTTTTGAAAGAGTTAAGGGCAAGATTTGTAAGATTTATTTGGGTAGGAAGACCCCCGAGGGTACGTAGAGCCATTTTGACTCTACCCAAAGAACGAGGAGGAGTGGGTCTCCCAGACCCGATGAGCTATTATGAAGCATCGCACTTAGCACGGGTAGTGGACTGGTGCACAGTACAAGAGGCGAAACCATGGATACAGCTGGAGCAAACTATAACTACTATACCCTTAGAAGGAAGGAAATAGTGTGGCTTGCAGAAGCAGAGATACCACAGGAGGTGAAGAGACACCCCACGATTGGGGCAACAATCTATACGACGAGAAAAATATTTAAGAAAACAAAGATGTCGACACATCCAAGCCCTATGATCCCAATCTTGGGAAACCCAAGTTTTGAGCCGGGGCTGATAGATCAGAGTTTCAGAGAATTAAAGCGGCAGGGAATTAGCAGGGTGACACACTTTTCTAGAGAAAACCTGGTAATGAATAGGGAAGAGATAGATAGAGCATTTTCAGAGGCTCTTGACCCTTTTAGGAGAATGCAGCTTAATGCTTTTTTACAATCACTTAGACAACGTATCACAGGAATACGTAAACCGTCGGTGTTTGAACAGATATGCTTAAAAAGAGAGCCACTTAGACATTCACTCTCAGTTATCTATGCTTTGTTGATAGATTTAGAAGCCCCTCAGGAACTGGGTTTTCTACAGGCGTGGGAAAGGGACCTGGGTATTACCTTCACGGAGATACAGAAAAAAAAGATATTGTTATTTGCACACAAAGCATCTATGGCAACTAAGTATCAGGAAGGAGGTTATAACATTTTGACCAGGTGGTATAGAACTCCAGCAGTATTGAATAGGATATATCCGCAAGTGGCCAATCAATGCTGGCATTGTCAGAATGCGGAGGGCACCATTTTTCACATTTTTTGGGAATGTCCTAAACTGAAAGAATTTTGGACAATGGTGTCAGAAACGGTCTTAGAAATTACAGATGTATATTTGGGAGATAATCCATCAGCTTTTCTACTTCATGATATCCCTCTATCTAACGAAAAATATAAAAACTCTCTTATAAGGCACTTGATTATGGCAGCAAAAGCGTGCATCCCGGCCCTATGGAAAAGTACGACCGCTCCAACCAAAATACAATGGATGGGGCGAATAGCAGACATTCAGCAAATGGAAAGTTTAACCATGATACTGAGAGAACAAGAAGAGAAATATCGGGAGATCTGGGCGCCATATATTAAATACAGGGAACAAAGCCTGTAGGTAGATATGCGGGGGGCTGGGGGGGAAGCGGGGGGCCCGGTGTCCAAAATGTTCAAAATATCAAAAAAATATATATATTTTTTTTTGGGGGTTTTGTGGTGTTATAGATTTTATTTTATTTATGTGTATTATCAGCGTTTTATGTTTGTTACAGTGTGGCTGGTTAATCTAGGTAGACTGGATGTGGAGGTATTACCCCAGTTAAGAAAAAGATATTGCAGTGGTGTTGTAGAACATAATTGTATCAGAAGTATGAGATAAATAAAGAGCAGGATGTATATAAAATATGCTGTGTTAAGAATGATGTAAAAGAGCTGAGGGGAGAAGGAACTGATTGGCAATGATGAAGGAAGATCTTTTGTATAGGTAGAAGAGAACTATGAATATACACAGATGTGTTGTTGTATAATACTACTGCAATGTGAAAAATAAAGAATTTATAAAAAAAAAAAAAAGACTAAACTACACATTCTTTCTCCACACAACAAACTTCACAGACAGTTCAGTGGCCGAGGAGTTTTGTAGCTGGGTGAATGGAGCCTGATGGGGATTCAGAGACATAAGTTCCCCATTAGGTCTCCTTTTCTTGTGCTTGACAGCAGGCAGTGTACAGATTCCAATAGACAGCCTTTAGAATCTGACTTATTCTGGTGCCGGCCCTGCTCGCAGATTTACTTACCTCCCACCGCATCTCTCCATGCAGATCCTGCAATAAACAACAATATCACAGACAATCACCACTGAGGTGGGAAGGAGCTGAGTGAGACCAGGGGGGAGGGAGTATGAACCACCTCAGCCATGGCTCCTGTACACAGGCAATCCCTGCTAAATTGTGAAAAGAGTAGGAGCTGAGTGAGAACAGGAGGAGGGGCCAGCAGAAGCAGGAATAACATGGGAAGCCTCAGGCCCCGTACACACGAGAGGATCCATCCGCTGAAAAATCTCAGCGGATCGATTTCAACGGATATATCCCCTTGTGTGTACGTTCCAGCGGATATTTATCCGCGGATATTTCCGATTTCCAGCAGATAAAAATGTGATAGCATGCCAACAAATCTACCCGCTGGAATCGGCTCCAGCGGATCGATCCGGTGGTCTGTACAGACTCACCGGATCGATCCGTCCGAACCCGTCCCTCGCATGCGTCGTAATGATTCGACGCATGCGCGGACTTCCTTATATGACAGCGTCGCGCCGTCGCCGCGTCATTATCGCGGCGACGGCACGACACGTCACCGCGGTTGAAATCCGCGCAGATTTGGATCCGATGGTGAGTACATGCCAACGGATCCAAATCCGCCAGAGGATTCATCTGCGGAAACGGTCCGGAGGACCGTTCCCGCGGATAAATCCTCTCGTGTGTACGGGGCCTCAGTCTCAGGTACGGGTGCTTTTTTTTTATGTACAGCCTGCAATAGATGGAACATTTTATGCAGGCTTATTGGATGGTAAAGAATGCATGGTGCTGTGCCCGCCCCTGCTGCAAATCCCCTCCATGGACATTTTCCCTGGGCAGGCAGAAGCTGGCCATTAACTTAGGAGCCAGCTGGCTGCAGTGTCTGTGCCAGTCTCACTGAGCCCAGCCAGCACGCTTCTCCCTGCTTGGACTGGAGAAGAGAAAGAAGGATTTGTCTGTTGTGCCTCTTTCTGCTCCTACCCCTCTGTGCAGGGGCAGACTGACCATTAAGGCTCTCGGGCACTGCCCAAGGGCCCCATGCCACTAGGGGGCCCCATCAGGGTTTCCAGGCTCAGTAAAACCAGGGACAGTATGTAAAAATCTGTGTTTTTTTACATCTGTCCCTGATATGTCAGAAACCGACATGCTTTTGATGTGAAAATCCTGAGATTTTAGCTGCTCCGCCTCTGCACTGCCTCCTAGCATGGTGGCCATCTGTAAGCCCGGGGGCCCCATAATCTTCTATTGCCCGGGGGCCCAATGAGTTGTCAGTCTTTCCCGCCCACACTCCTATCCCCAGTGTGCAGCCAATATAAGAAAGGGGATGTGGGCGGGAGATTCAAAGTGACAATAGCTCTAGCTGCATCTTGCTGCATGTTTGGTGCCCCTGTGTTAGCCATCAAATAGCAGTTAGCACATACCTCCCAACCGTCCCTAATTGGGCTGGCTGCAGCTGCTCATTTCACTAGCCCTCGAGGCTAACTTCTCCCCACAGTCCTCTAGACTGACACTCACTAGCCCACCCGGCTAACTCTCAGTAGATCTCTCAGACTTTCTGAACTGCTCCCGCTGTCCTCTCTCCTTGATCCTGTGCCACCAGGAAGGGCTTCCTCCGTGTGTTTTGGTAGGAATCTGCCAGCAACCAAGCCCCAAGTCTGAGGTCACCCCCCCCCCCAGACTAGGGGGCAACCTCAAGTGCCACTAACAGCCTCCTTAGCACTCCCTCTTTATCTTCCAACCGCTCCTGCCATGACTCATGTCTATTTATGAGGTGGTCTGCCTCTTGCCAGCTCTTTACTGGGGATTGGCTGAGGCCCTCATAAATATGCAAAGCCTGTCCCAGATTGATAGATCAGGCTTTGTCTTTCTTCTGTATTAACTGTAAATAGAGATACAGGGGCTGATTTACTAAAGACAAATAGACTGCAAGTGCAGTTGCTCCAGAGCTTAGTAAATGACGTAAGTCTTCCCTTTGCAAAGAGTATCCAATCATGTGCAAAGGAAAATAAAAAAACTAAATATTTTGCTTGTACATGATTGGATGATGGAAGTCAACAGAGCTTCTGCTCATTTACTAAGCTCTGGAGTAGGGATGAGCCGAACACCCCCCCCCCCCCGTTCGGTTCGCACTAGAACCTGCAAACAGACCAAAAGTTTGTGTGAACTTTAGAACTATGATAAAGTCTATGGGACTCTTACGTTTGAAATCTAAAGTGCTAATTTTAAAGGCTAATATGCAAGTTATTGTCCTAAAAAGTGTTTGGGGACCCGGGTCCTGCCACAGGGGACATGTATCAATGCAAAAAAATGCCTGTGAAGTAGCGCTTGTTTCCCGTGCTTAGAACTGTCCCTGCACAAAATGTAATTTCTGAAGGAAAAAAGGTAATTTAAAATCACTCACGGCTAAATTACAGATTTTATAAACTGTTTGTAAATTTACTGACAGTTGGCAACCCTGGTATCAATGCAAAAAAAAGTTTCAAAAACTGACGTTTTTTCGGGAGTAGTGGTTTTAATAATGCTTAAAGTGAAACAATAAAAGTGAAATATTCCTTTAAATTTCGTACCTGGGGGGTGTATAGTATGCCTGTAAAACAGCGCTTGTTTCCCGTGCTTAGAACTGTCCCTGCACAAAATGTAATTTCTGAAGGAAAAAAAGTAATTTAAAAGCACTTGCGGCTATAATGAATTGCAATACAGAGAAAAGTCATTCAATTACTAGGCCCTTCAGGTCTGGTATGGATATTAAGGGGAACCCCACATCAAATAAAAAAAAATTACGTGGGGTTCCCCCAAAATATCCATTACAGATCCTTCAGGTGTGGTATGTATTTTAAGGGGAACTCCACCCCAAATTAAAAAAAAATATGGTGTGGAGTTCCCCCCCAAAATCCATACCAGATCCTTTATCCGAGCACGCAACCTGGCAGGCCGCAGGAAAAGAGGGGGGGACGAGAGAGCACCCCCCCTTCTAAACCGTACCAGACCACATGCCCTCAACATTGGGAGGATGCTTTGGGGGTTACATCAGAGGGGGACGGGGTCACCCACTGGGAAAGCCTCGTGATGGGTGGTCCCGACCTCACCTACATAAGAGATGTCACTGGCTGAAGCCGCGTCATTCCCGGGCTGTCTCCGATGGAGACAGGTGATGCATTGCACTGGATGGACATCTCATCGCTGAATCCTGGACATGGATGAAGAGGAGATCTTCTCATCGCTGGCCCCCGGAGAGGAGATCACCTATGGCAGGATACCGACAACGTTGAAGCAGAGACCGAGAGTGGATTACCACTGCTGGAATATTTTTTTTTTTATAAAGGACTTTCCCAATGGTGTCTGTGTTTTTTTTACAATTGTTACACTTTCTTTGTGAAATGGTAGAGGTACAATGTACCCCATTACCAATTCACATAGGGGGGCCGGGATCTGGGGATCCCCTTTATTAAAGGGGTCTTCCAGATTCCGATAAGCCCCCTGCCCGCAGACCCCCACAACCACAAGGGTTGTGGGGATAAGGCCCTTGTCCCCATCAACATGGGGACATGGTGCTTTGAGGGATCACAGACCCCCAAAGCATCCTTCCAATGTTGAGGGCATGTGGCTTGGTACGGTTCAGGAGGTGGGGCGCTCTCTCATCCCCCCTCTTTTCCTGCGGCCTGCCAGGTTGCGTGCTTGGATAAAGGGTCTGGTGTGGATTTTTGGGGGGAACTCTACGCCATTTTTTTAAAAATTTGGGGTGAAGTTCTCCTTAAAATCCTTACCAGACCTGAAGGGTCTGGAATGGATAATTGGGGGGAACCCCACGTCATTTTTTTAAAAAATTTGACGCGGGGTTCCCCTTAATATCCATACCAGATCTGAAGGGCCTGGTAATTGAATTTGGGGTGACCCCCACGCAATTTTATTTTTTAATGAATGACTGTTCTCTGTATTGCTGGGAGCCGACAATTCATTATAGCCGCGAGTGATTTTAAATGACTTTTTTTCCTTCAGAAATGACACTTTGTGCAGGGATAGTTCTAAGCATGGGAAACAAGCGCTGCTTTACAGGTACGAAATTTAAAGGAATATTTCACTTTTATTGTTTCACTTTAAGCATTATTAAAACCACTACTCCAGAAAAAACGGCAGTTTTTAAAACTTTTTTTTGCATTGATACCAGGGTTGCCAACTGTCAGTAAATTTACAAACAGTTTATAAAATCTGTAATTTTTGCATCTGTCCATGACTGTCCATCATGGACGTGTAGTCTGTATGTCCGTAATGGACATTTATGTACAGATGCAAAAATTACAGATTTTACAAACTGTTTGTAAATTTACCGACGGTTGGCAACCCTGATTGATACATGTCCCCTGGGGCAGGACCCGGGTCCTCAAACACTTTTTATGACAATAACTTGCATATTAGCCTTTAAAATTAGCACTTTAAATTTCTCCCATAGACTTTTACAGGGTGTTCCACGGCTTTTCACAGAGTGCAATTGTACTTTGCAAAGAGTAAAGTCTTTTTTCCTTTAGTACATCAACCCCTATGGGTCTACGGGTTGTGCTTTCTCATACGAACAGCAGATCATTCAAGGGGATTTACTTGCTGCTACTCTCACTGCACTCTCAGGCCCCGTACACACGGCCGAGGAACTCGACGTGCCAAACACGTCGAGTTCCTCGTCGAGTTCAGGGATGAAGCCGCCGAGGAGCTCGGCGGGCCGCCTTCTCCCATAGAACAACGAGAAAATAGAGAACATGTTCTCTATTTTCTCGACGAGTTCCTCGGCGGCTCCATCGAGCCAAAAGTGTACAGACGACAGAGTTTCTCGGCAGAATCCGGGTTTGACCGAGTTTCTCTGTGAATTCTGCCGAGAAACTCTGTCGTGTGTACGAGGCCTCAGGCAATAGTATTTATTTACTAAGGGCAAATAGACTGTGCAGTTGCGCTCTGCATGAGCAGTTGCTCCAGAGCTTTGTAAATGAGCAGAAGCTCTGCTAACTTCCATCATCCAGCCATGTGCAAGCAAAAATGTTGCTGTGTTTTTTATTTTCCTTGCACATGATTGGGTATTCTTTGCAAAGTGAACGTTCAATAAATTTACTAAGCTCTGGAGCAATCTATTTGCCTTTAGTAAATCAACCCCACAGAGTCTGCATTTAAGTCTTGTTTTGGGTATCATGTGCCACTTCCCTTCTTTTCAAGGGTTTATTGGCTGTAATGGATTCTGTTAAACCTTCTCAAAGTTACTAGGGCCCAATGTCTTCCATCCGACAAAGAGTCAAGGATTCTGACAAAATGCTGTCCCACTGAGCCACCTGGGGAATACTTACAGCTTTCAGGGGTTAAGGGGGGGTACATATGTTTTCAAAAATGAGAGTAAAAATATTAAACCCTAACAAGCTGAAAAATAAAACTAGAATAAAGACATACAGCAATTCAGCTATGCAATTTAGGTAGATGAGCCCTATTTATTTGAAAATAACCTTTACTAAACAAAGCAGGTGCTGGTGATGTTTCAAAAGTGTACTGGTCAATCAATAAACATCCAGTCAGAGTAGAGGTAGCATATGGTTTGGAAAACCAGAACGATCCATCATCCAATCAAAACTATCATCATGGAATGCAACAGCAGAGTACATAGGCATATAGGATAAGGCTACTTTGTATCCAGCTAAGACTGCCAGATAGTGGGCAAAGTTGGCAGAGTGGTATATTCAAAACCCTCAGTGCACAGGCATTTCATTAAGGATTTAAGCTCCGGAAGCTGAAGTTGGTGTGAACAGTTGCTAAGCAGTAGCGGCTGGCGCATACTGAAAAATAATGAAAAAAATTGGAGCCTCACTGTGCCATAAATTACAGCCACTGTGCCCCATACAATTGAGCCACTGTGCCCATCAAATGCAGCCACTGTGCCCATCAAATGCAGCCACTGTGCCCCTCATATGCAGCCACTGTGCTCATAAAATGCAGCCACTGTGCCCATAAAATGCAGCCATTGTGCCCATAAAATGCAACCACTTTGCCCAAAAAAAGGCAGCCACTGTGCCCATAAAATACAGCCTCTGTGCCCATAATATGCAGCCTCTGTGCCCATCATATGCAGCCTCTGTGCCTATAATATGCAGCCTCTGTGAGCATAATATGCAGCCTCTGTGCCCATCGTATGTAGCCTCTTTGCCCATCATATGCAGCCTGTGCCCATCATATACAGCCTCTGTGCCCATCATATGCACCCTGTGCTCATCATATACAGCCTCTGGGCCTGTAACATGCAGCCTCTGTGCCCATAATATGCAGACTCTGTCCCCATCATATGCAGCTTTTTTGCCCATCATATGCAGCCACTGTGACCCCCCTCGCTCGGCCGCTCGCTGCCTGACCGGCACTTACCCCATCCTGGTGGCGGGTCAGGCAGCGGGTGATGCAGTGAGGTGTGGGACATGCAGCAGGTCAGGTGACGGCTCCTGCATCCTCCATGCTTCTCTGTCCTCCCGTGCGTCTCTTCTTCTGTTCCGTTAGGCGTCCAATCGGAGCGCCTGCGCCTTCAGCCAATCAGGTTACAGGTATTAGTCCTCCTGATTGCCTGAGAGGTGGTTAAGTGTTAGAAAAGAAAATATTCATTTGCATTTCTAACACACCTGGGTGGACTGCAAGCACAATTCTCTGCACTCCAAGTACACCATTTTTGATGCTTATTAGAGCCTATGGCTCTAATCAGGTGCTTCAAAAAAACACAATTGGGCCGGACGCCTAAATAGGGGGTGACTACAGCGCTCATTGGATAGATTCATGCTATGCATGAATCTATCCATTTTACATAGAGGAGGGTGCGGCCCCGTGCGTCCCCGTGACAGAGGGGGCGGCACCATGCGTCCTTAATGGACGCACCGCCACTGTTACAAAGGTTGAACCAGAATTTGGTAACTGGATTACACTGTTGATAACAGTGGACAAAGTAGCCAAGGTAAAGGAGCAAGGCAAACCATGTAAAGGAGCTTAATTATAGCCATAACAACAGGAAAGCCTCCTTGGAAACCAGGAGAAAAAAACATTACAAACTACCGTCTTTGTCTTTGTATTTCAAAAGAATTTTGATAAAAAAAAAAGTGATTAGATAACAAGAAAAAGAGAGAGAAAAGCAGTCTGAAAAATGAAAACGGTAAGTTATAAGAGGCACTTCAAAGAACAAACCACTTAGGACCGCTCACTGTATATATACGTCATTTTTTTAAAGACGGATATCTCAGTAACGGCAGCAGCCGCTGCCATAACCGAGATATCCATCTTTTTACAGTGATCTCCGCGGCGGATTCACCGCAAGATCACCGTTATCGGAGGTGGGAGAGGCCCCCCCGCCGCTCTCCCGCGCCCTCCGCTTACCGGAGCCATCGGCAGTGGCGGAGTCGATTGGGTGCTGTCTCCTATTTGCTGTGGATGCGAGTGAGGGCAAGATGACCCCACCCGTCTCCATACGTCAAAACGTCACTTCCGCCCATGCTTCTTAAAGGGACATTTTCTTGTTGTAATTTTTTCAAATGACTAATTTTTTTTTTTTGTCTAAATATGAGATCTGAGGTCTTGTACACCTGAGATGTAAGGAAGCACTCCGCTGGGGACAGTGACACCTGAGATGTAAGGAAGCACTACGCAGGGGACATTGACACCTGAGATGTAAGGAAGCACTGCGCTGGGGACAGTGACACCTGAGATGTAAGGAAGCACTGCGCTGGGGACAGTGACACCTGAGATGTAAGGAAGCACTCCGCTGGCTGGGGACAGTGACACCTGAGATGTAAGGAAGCACTACGCAGGGGACATTGACACCTGAGATGTAAGGAAGCACTGCGCTGGGGACAGTGACACCTGAGATGTAAGGAAGCACTGCACTGGGGACAGTGACACCTGAGATGTAAGGAAGCACTCCGCAGGGGACATTGACACCTGAGATGTAAGGAAGCACTCCGCTGGGGACAGTGACACCTGAGATGTAAGTAAGCACTCCGCAGGGGACAGTGACACCTGAGATTTAAGGAAGCACTACGCAGGGGACAGTGACACCTGAGATGTAAGGAAGCACTCCTCTGGCTGGGGACAGTGACACCTGAGATGTAAGGAGCACTCTTCTGGCTGGGGACAGTGACACCTGAGATGTAAGGAAGCACTCCGCTGGCTGGGGACAGTGACACCTGAGATGTAAGGATGCACTACGCAGAGGACAGTGACACCTGAGATGTAAGGAAGCACTCCGCTGGGGACAGTGACACCTGAGATGTAAGGAAGCACTCCGCTGGGGACAGTGACACCTGAGATGTAAGGAAGCACTCCGCTGGCTGGGGACAGTGACACCTGAGATGTAAGGAAGCACTCCGCTGGCTGGGGACAGTGACACCTGAGATGTAAGGAAGCACTCCGCTGGCTGGGGACAGTGACACCTGAGATGTAAGGAAGCACTCCGCTGGCTGGGGACAGTGACACCTGAGATGTAAGGAAGCACTCCGCTGGCTGGGGACAGTGACACCTGAGATGTAAGGAAGCACTCCGCTGGCTGGGGACAGTGACACCTGAGATGTAAGGATGCACTACGCAGAGGACAGTGACACCTGAGATGTAAGGAAGCACTCCGCTGGGGACAGTGACACCTGAGATGTAAGGAAGCACTCCGCTGGGGACAGTGACACCTGAGATGTAAGGAAGCACTCCGCTGGCTGGGGACAGTGACACCTGAGATGTAAGGAAGCACTCCGCTGGCTGGGGACAGTGACACCTGAGATGTAAGGAAGCACTCCGCTGGCTGGGGACAGTGACATCAGGGCTCCCATTCATTCTGCATTATGGTGAGTTGAACTATTTAATTTTATATTACATTGTAATAATAGATGAGTCTGTGATGGGGGATCTTGTATGGGGGCTTTGTGATGGATGACCTTATATGGGGGCTTTTTGATGGGGGGAATCTGTGATGGGGGATCGGCGGCTGTCTCGGCTCCTCCTCGCAAGAACTAACCCCCTTCATATGAGCTCTCTCGCATATGGGTTAGTTCTTGCGGGCGCGCTACCGTGATACAGTCAGCGGCATTGATGGACCCGGCCTTGGGACGGCACAGGGAGTAAATCCGGGCCTGACTGTGAGATAAAATTTAGGAGATATTCGCGGTACCTACAGGAAAGCCTTATTATAGGTATACCTGTAGTGAAAAGTGGTGTAACAGGGTTTACAACCACTTTAAGACTGAGTATTCAGATTCTCACATAAGCCATCTTAAATGTTTGGGTTTACATGCAAGTGGAGTTCTCTTTTGGATATTCATTCATTTTCATGAGCTTTTTCATGAGATTTTAAGTTCCAAATATTTCTAGGAAAATATGAGCTAAATAATTTAAACATTAGATGGTACTGTGAAAGTATTTTCACATTTCATAAAACTGTGCTGCCTTTTTAAAATATGAATCTTACTCAAAGTCTCAGACCAGTAAACCTTCATCTTGCTATACATGCTGCAAGAGCGTGCTGAATTATGAAGCAGGCACTGTCATGAAGTTGTTAATTTTAATAGACCTTGATTTAGAGCAGAGCAGGGGCACATCATTTCCCTAACCGGGAGGAGCAGAAAATGTGGAATCTGTGGATTTTGATTTTGTTCAAGACAGCTGAGATAATGAAATAATGATTTTTTTTTTCCTATCTAAATCATTTTTCCTTAATTACAATCACAAGGACTGAACAGCATACACTGTATAATAAATTATCGTTGTGAATAATAAAGTTAGAGGTACAAGAAAATCACAGTGTTAAACCATTAAAGCAACTTTTCAAAGCCCCCCTACCTTCACTAGTCTGATTGGTGCAATCATCAATCCTTTACAGGGCGTACACAAAAACATTTGTTGTATAGGAATCTACTGTACCTGTGGAAAAAGCTATCTCACTTGCATTTCACAAAGCTCAACAGAGTGGAGGCACTGCCACAGAGATGTATCAGTAAAATTTGATTCTCCTACTTATGCAGAGTCTCAATCTCCTAGTTTACTCAGAGGCAAAGCAATCTGGTACAGTAGCTGGAAAGAAAGAAAATACCTGAACAAGTAACAGTAGGTCTAAATAGGACTGGCATGTCCAAAGTCCAGCCCGCGGGACAATCGCAGCCCGCATTCCGGTTTAATACGGCCCACCTGGTGATTTGGATATAAATATATATTTCGTGGCCTTCAGGGCCACAAACGATATATACCGTATTTATTGGAAGTACCTCGGAGGGGGCAGGATGAGTGCTGTCAGATTACATACAGGAGAATCTCCTGTTTACTTAGCGGCATATGTAATACAAAATCCTGTCTCCTGATCTACCATTGGACGACTGTTCTGTCTATCATAAGAGGCAGGACTTTGTATTAAAGAGGCCGCCAAGAAAACAGGAGATTCTCCTGTATGTAATCTGTTGGCACTCGTCCTGCCCCCTCCCGGTCCCAATTTTGAGGCTGCATTGATGGCAATGGTAAGACTGCATTGACTTCAATGGTAAGGCTGCATTGATTGCAATGGTAAGGCTGCATTCATGGCAATGGTAAGGCTGTATTCATGGCAATAGTAAGGCTACATTGATTGCAATGGTAAGGCTGCATTGATTACAATGTTAAGGCTGCATTCGTGGCAATGGTATAGCTGCATTGATGGCAATGATGAGGCTGAATTGATTGCAATGGTAAGGCTGCATTAACTGCTATGGTAAAGCTGCATCGATTGCAATGGTAAGACTGCAGTAATTGCAATGGTAAGGCTGCATTAATGGCAATGGTGAGGCTGCAATTATGGCAATGGCGAGGCTGCATTGATGGTCACTAACCCTTATTTTTCTTCACAGTTATTTATTTAAAATGTATTTTTTTTCCTGAAATTTCCCTCTTAGGCACCATGCACACTGGGCTTAAAAAAAGTCTGTTCTCTCGGGAGTAAAAAAAGCTCATAAAGAGCATTTTTTGTACAAAGTTTAGATGAGTTTAGGAGAGTTTTATGTTTCTTCTGGGGAGAAAGCACAATGGCGCCACTCTAAGTGCAGTATGTTGCATAACATTTATTGGACAAAAACAGCAAACATACTCACAAACGTGGGTAAAATTTAGGCATATAACACCAGGGGACATCCAGGAGAGTCACTGCATGCGGCTGTGTTGTAGAGCGGGTGGCGCCGGTGGATGTTGACGATTCCCGTTTCTAGATCACACAGGGAGCCGGGGCTGTGACGTCTCGGGCTTGAGAAAGGAGCGCATGCCACGTAAACGCGTCGCCTATTGGCTCTCCGAATTACCCGGATGCACTGTCATCCACCAGACCCATCGTCCACCCGAAACTGACGTCACAGCCCTGACTCCCAGTGTGATCGAGACACAGGAAGCATCGGCATCCACCGGCGCCACCCGCTCTACAACACAGCCGCATGCAGTGACTCTCCTGGACATCCCCCGGTGTTATATGCCTAAATTTTACCCACTTTTGTGAGTATGTTTGCTGTTTTTGTCCAATAAATGTTATGCAACATACTGCACTTAGAGTGGCGCCATTGTGCTTTCTCCCCAGCTGATTCCAGATATGCTTTACATCTTCACTGGGCTGCCTTCAAGTGCTTTAGTATGAACTAAAAGGACTCTCTTAACAGTCTTAAGTTTTAACCAGCTCCTAGATCTCAGGAGCTCATTGTTTTTAGTTCTGTTTACATCACTGCTGGTGCTAGCGCCTACTCTCTCCTATGTGTATTTTATGTTTCTTCTGCCTCCAAGCTCCAATCAGAAACGTGAACCAGAATTTTTTTTTCTGCCTCTAAAAGTTAAACTCAAAATATGCCTCTTAACGTCCTAATGTGCATGGACACATAGGATAACTTTGAGCTGCTTCTACAGGCAGAACACAAAACTCCTGTAGAAGAAACGTTTTTTTTAGCCAGTGTGCATGGAGCCTTAAAGTAAAGGTGCGCGTTATACGCTGATAAATATGGTATATCCAAATAACACGCCAAGCTCATCCTTAATGCTGAGCAGCACTCTAGGATTCGTTGGGGGCCACAAAAGATATATATATATCCAAATAACACGCTCAACCCATCTCTTCACCACACACAGCCACAAAGGCAAGAGAATTCTTGTTGGGCAGTGTATTAGTGCTCAGACTAACACACTTAGACCAAATTTTAATGGTTCAAAGAATGTCAGGCAAAATGGTCAGCCCTCACGCATGTTCACTTCATCGAATCTATCCCTCTCTGAAAAAAGTTTGGACACCCCAGAAATAGGAATACTGCAAAAAAGACAAAGACAGAACCAAAGTCTGGGAGAACAGAAGCTATAAAAATGTAAATAATGCAGAGCAAAATAATTTTTCATATAAATAATCATAAAGTCCAAATTGCTTCCTCGTTCTATATTCCCTTCCAATGTAAAAAGTATGTGCAATCTTCCACAATCTTCCTCAACTCCTTATCTTTTAGCTTAGTGCAATATATGTGCTCCCCTCCCTTAGTGGACCTTAATTCTCATCAAGGTCAAGGTCATAAATGCATATATTCTCCAGGCCACAGGGTAACTCCTCCGCTCTTTAAAATCTCTTCTCCTCCACTGCCAATCACAATCCCCATCTCACGGGTATAGATACATGCAAAAAATAATACAAATATCTAGTGTTCTCTGTATTGAGGAAAGCGATGAAAACCTGCTGGATCCTACTCACATTATAGCATTGACTTCTATTACTCATTCAATTTATCCCTTCAGGTATTTGACGTTTCTTTGCATACTAGCTGCTCACCTCCTTCAATGGACCTCATGAATCATATCAAGGTCTAAAAAGCTTTAAAGAATAAGTTCACCTTTTGTAACATGTTATTCAGGGTGTATTACCCATATTCAGGGTGTAACATGTAACATGTTACTGATGCACTGGCCCCTCGCTCCTCTCGAATCCCCTGTCTGACAGCTACCGGGGGATCTTCTCACTCCTGCTAGCTGCCACAATCTGCAAAACACGCTCCACCAGCCTAGTCGTGGCTTTAGGTTTTAGGTTTGTTGCCTTATAGGAAGTACAGCCAGACAGATACACAGACAGTCTGCAGGACAGTGGCATTAAACCCATGATCCGCTGATCGTGTGTGCAAGGCTTTACAGGTCCATTACAAAAAAAATAATAAATACATATTTTTTTACCTGCAAAAAATTGTGCATTTATTTTATTTTTTTGTAAAGGGAACTTATCCTTTAAGTTGCTCCATCCCTTCTCAAACCTCCTTCACAGACCTCTTTAACTCTCTCAAGAATTCCACTCACATTAACCTGCCTGGCGGTGTTCCCGAGACTGACTCGGGGTTAGATTTTCCTGCTACGATCCTTAACCCCGAGTCAGACTCGGGCTTGCCTCGCTAGATCCACAGGCACTTTTTACTTACCTTGTCCCTGGATCCAGCGATGCCACCGCGCTGTGTGAGCGAGCGGGACCTCGCTCGATTCACATAGTGCCTCCGTGTGACGCCGATCTCCGTTCCCTGCGACGTTACGACGCACGGGGACGGAGAACGGCACCAAATTCAAAAACGTAAACAAACACTATACATACAGTATACTGTAATCTTATAGATTACAGTACTGTATGTAAAAAAAACACACCCCCCCCCTGTCCCTAGTGGTCTGTCCTGTGTCATGCATGTCATTTTATATAATAAAAACGTTTCTTTCTCCCTGCAAACTGTAGATTGTCCATAGCAACCAAAAGTGTCCCTTTATGTCAAAAATAGTTTTAGATCAGCTAAAAAACAGCGATAATAAATTATAATCACTTGCAGAATTGTGCGATAGCGATTTGTGGGGAAATTCGTCATAAAAAAAAAAAAATAATGACAGCAACAATTCTGCAACTGAGCAAATTTCAGTGATTTTAATTTGATTACATTATTGAATAATTTTTATTATAATTATATTATTATTTGTTATTATTTATAATTATTTATTATATTATAATTTATAATTTTGTTTTTAAAAAAATGTCATACCCGGGATGCCTATTAGAATCTTGTTTGGTCAGATTTAAGTGAGTTATTTCAAAAAATTACAGACCTACAATATAAAACGCCAAATTTCCTTGCAAATAATGGTACCGCTTTCAGCATGTTTTTTCTGAAAGAATCATACCGCCAGGGAGGTTAACAGAGCACCCACCGTGCTATATTATGCGCACAATCAAAATTCATCCATAAAACCAATACTTTCATGTTAAGACATCAGGCACCGATTTATCTTACAGCTCCTGCATTGTGGCTCTGCCCCCTACATGTTACGCCCAACGGGCTTCCTTAGTATGTTATAATTTGAAAGTAGACAGAAGTCATTATAACTACTTAAAGATGGTTTTTCTTTTTTATTTGTGAACAAGGTGAACTTCATGTTGTATAAATAGTGGAAATGTAACTCCAATAACAACTGAAAATAACACATTACAATATAGAATACACATAATCCATGCGTATATCTCATTAAACAATAATCTTCTCTAGAACGTCACTGCATATAAAGTTGTATGCCTCCTGTCCTTGCCATGCCTTCTCCTGCAAAACAAAAATATACATTATGACAGTTATCATCATCTTTGCAATTAGAGAGAGTGCAATGTGTGAAATGGTTTGATAAGAGCATACGCAGATTAAACGTAAAAAAGATGAAGTCAATCTAAAATGTCATGATATGCCCATAAAGACTAAATTACTGCCACAATGATGCACATCAAATTCCAACATCCCTCTAGCACATGAAGAGTTTATCATTATCAGCAGCAGTAATGTAATTTTAACATGGGCATATCTATTTATGTTGGCCATGAACCCATCAATTTCCTGCTTAATATGACAAATACACTTGGCGCCTAAAGATCAACTGAGGTCTTAGAAAAGGTTCATGTTAGAATATCACCACTAAATGCATTTTCACATTTCTAACTAAATTAATTTATGGTGTATGGCAACATATAGTAATTGTTTTTTTTACTGGCCATAGTATGGTAAAAAATTATTTCTAAATCAACTCCAATGTTTTTAAACCGTTAACGTTGCAGGGATACTGTCATTCAGTTTTGTCTTTATTGATTTCAGTTGCTCTTTTTTTGTTAGGATTTATAATTTATAATCACAAGGAGATCCGAAAGTAATTTGTCTCAGTTAAAGTGTATTGGGCCATGCTTAATAGTTTTTTTTTGCCTTCCTCTGGTTCAACTGTAGCTAAAGGGTTCTGTATTGTACTGTGTATGCAAGTTTTAAATGTATTTATTTATTAATTTCTTATGTTGGTAGAGCTCAATGAACTTATGTCTTTTTTCAGACTGATTAAGTATGTAACTATGTTCCCAGTGTTTGAAGCGGCTTTGTAGACAGACAACACCATACTGACCCCCCTAGCCACACACAGAGGCACACACAAAGCTGAAAATAATATCTTTACCATATCTTTTCAATATCATGGTGTATATATGATATTTTAACATATCTAAATATGTGGTGGCAACAAACAAATTAATTAACACCAAAAAAAGCATATAATATTGTAGCGCTACCCCCGGAGGAGCCGCTGGTTAGATTTGGGATGGCATGATTATGTTACCTCTGTGATGTGTCTAGGGATGATGATGAAGTAGAGGATGGTGATGAGAGCAAATGACGGAATGTCCAGACAGCAGGGTGACGTTTTCTGTGCTTTTAATATTGGTCCAACATGACCAACAGTCAACTCGAGGTAGATAGAATAGGTTGGTGAAAGGAGAGAAACTTGCAGATTCAGGCCTCTAGATAAGCGAAGCAGTCCTGCTTCAGGATAATAGCTCTTGCTTTGTTGCCACTCCAGCCGGAGTGGGTGTAGTGCCCCTGGACAGGTCCCTCTCACAGACCTGGCAGCCAGGGAGTCACTTAGAACTTCTGGAAAGGAACAAGCCTCTGCCACCGACTTGGCTCTAATAGATTTAGGATTAGTAATGGGACCTCTGCCACAGGACCAATACTCACGAACATGGATGATAGAGCGGATTCTCCCAGTAAACTCAATTTCACCTGAATCTTCCTCAGGTAGACTTGTTAACTTGGGGTCACCGACTGACAGTTTGCAGCATACAACCTAGTGGAAAATAGTGTAGCGCTATGGTCAATGATATCTGTGAAATTCAAAACCACTAATTGCTCCTGTAAAGAGTGTATAATAGCAATAAATTCACATGTAAATTCCTGCATGGAATCTACTATGACAACGAAAAATAAATAAATAAAAGTCCAATATGTGTATTAAAGTCCATATAGACGAATCACCACGTGAATAAAATTGAGGAAAAATCTTGATGATGTTCCAAATATGTATATTCAAATATGAGTAATCACCACCACCGATGAGGATAAATGGAGGCTTACCAGAGCTGGTGGACTTGAGCTGACATACGTCACTGCAAGTCAGATTAGGCTTATAGTACTAGTGTTAGTACACAGGATCAGGTGATACGAACATCCAGGGCCCTGGTTCAGCTGTTAGTTCAGATATACCGGTATGATAAGAAAGCCTTTGATCCATATAGCTCCACATGAGCCGGGTAATTCAAAAGAAACAAGAGAAGAAAGATAGCCACATAGCGTAATCCAGTAAAAAACTATGTGTTTTAATTGAAATAAAAATCAAGTACACTCACATGTATCCTGACATAAAATCGCGTGGCATATAGGTTTGAGGCGGCAGTGCAGCATACAACCTGTCAGTGTCCAGTCACCCAGATCCCCGATGGTTCGTCTGAGCTCTATTGGATCACCTGCCTCCGGGTTCACCTCAGACTGACTCCCCACTGAACAGCACTCGCTTGGGATCTTCTTAATAAGAGATGGGGGACCCAGTAAGTCACTGGGGCCCCTTGGCAGCATCAGCCGCTCTGGTCCATGAGGGCCCAGAGTCAGGAACGTGAACCCAGCCTGGTAGGCCATATCGCCGGGGCCCGTGATGTGCGCACACCCTAAAGGTGGGTGCCGCACCTGGAACCAGGAACGGGCGAAGAACCCCGCAAAATGGCGTCTGTCACAGAAATACCCTCCCCCAGCATGCCCCATGAGGGAAACACTCCTCTAATTGGCTGCTGGAGAAAAGCGCTCCGCCTGGACCCCTCTGGCGCCACCTGTCATCCAAAGATGGGAAGATATCTTTGGAACAACTCTGACACCACAGCACAGCCCAGGGCTGACAGAAACCCAATTTAGCAGATCAATACGGATGAGAGCAAGGTAACTCTCTCATCCCCCAACTAAATTTAACTTAGCACCTGTACTGAAAAGTACACAGACGCTACAATATTATCAAACATGTATTATTTAATACCTGAATCCTGATATATTATGCAAAAAAAAACTAGACAAAATAAAACTAGGAGCATTTAAAATGTTAATAAAAATGTGTGTAAACCCTAACAATGAACTTCTCTCATTTGGTTTCCTTTATTCTATTAAAGTATTTGTAAATCACTAGGTAAAAATAAAGGGAAAAAAAAGATAATAATACAGCCACTCCATCTAAGAGCTGATAAGCTGCAATATAATACATTTTTGTTTCTGGCTTTAGTTATTTAACTCCACTTAAGGTATATGTAAATACAAAACTGTTTTTGATTTGGATTGAGTAGTACATGGTTATGACTAGGGATGAGCCCAATGTTCAAGTCGACGTAAGTTCGACTTGAACATCGGGCGTTCGCAGAATAGCGAACATTATGCAGTGTTCGCGACAAATTCAAAAGCCGCAAAACACCATTAAAGTCTACGAGAGATTAACATGAAAAATCAAAAGTGCTAATTTTAAAGGCTTATATGCATGATATTATCATAAAAAGTGTTTGTGGACCCGAGTCATGCTCCAGGGAACATGTATTAATGCAAAAAAAAGTTTTGAAAATGGCAGTTTTTTTGGGAGCAGTGATTTTAATAATGTTTAAAGTGAAACAATAAAAGTGAAATATTCCTTTAAATTTCGTACCTGGGGGGTGTCTATAGTATGCCTGTAAATTGGCGCATTTTACCCATCTTTAGAACAGTCCCGCAGCAAAATGACATTACTTTTTTAAAAACTAATTGCCAGATCTCAGCAATACAGATAAAAGTAATTGAAAAAAAAACGGCATGGGTTCCCCCCCCAGTCGATTACCATGAATATTAAGGGGAACCCCGAACCAAAATGAAAAAATAAATTGCGTGGGGGTCCCCCCAAATTCCATACCAGGCCCTTCAGGTGTTCGCCTGTTCGAAACAAATTTTGTGCCTGTTCGCAAGTCCTGGTGCGAACTGAACCAGGGGGTGTTCGACTCATCCTTAGTTATGACCACTGTCTGGTGTTTTATTTTGTGTACTGCATCCATTAAGATATTTCCCTTCACTTCCTGTCGTTGACAGCACAGCAGAAAAATAAGAGGAAATCTCTCCAAAGCAGATATCCCCTGTTAGACCTGAAGGAGAAAACAAAATGGTCGCAACACTGGAGCCAGACGAATGCTTGATAAAAAATATTTATTGTCAGATGTCAGACACAGGTACCGGAATCACAGTTGATGTGTTTCACACAGATATACCGTGCTTGTTCACAACATGTGCCTTTGCATACACTTTAAATAATCTAAAAAAAATTGACGATCACACTGGCAGGGAAATATTATCCATGGGGCACTGCCCCCACTCTGTTTGAACCTTGTTGTAATCTGAGGAAGACCTTCAATTATGATCACATTATAGCACTCTCTGTAAAAATGTATATCCTATTATAACCTAAAGTAAACCTGTCATGAGAGAAATATGGGGATTGCTATAGCTGACCTCATGAAAATAATTATTGTCTAGCTGTTATACTGGTTTAGTACTGTATGAGTTGCCAACCAGAAACCAGTATGCAGGTCAAGAAAGTCAGAAAAAAGTCAGTAAAGCATTATCTACATTTTATGCTCTGAGTTAGTTACACATTGTATCTAAGCAAGAAGATATCCCATGTTTCAGTGTGAACTATTTTTGCAGTGGTCTTTCTTGTAATTATTTATTTTTAAACATTTTACCTAATTCATACCACATATGGCCTTTTCCAACCTGTTTAGCCCAGAACTATTTCTCCATTCACATGATAAAATGCACATTTATCCATGACAATGCACTTAACCAACAACTCCATAGAATGAAAACATGATATCAAATATATGTTTTCAGTAAAAAATATAAATAAAGAAAGAATAAAAAAACTGCAACAAACTACCGCAAATTGTCCACATGCAACACTTTAAAGCTTTCACAAGTCATCAACCTAGAGTTAACCATAAATTATGGCCCTAGAATTATTCCTCTCAGGCATGTATAGAAAGAGCCAGCATTCGGTGAGCATTTATGTACATGTGTGTGCTGAGCATGATTTCATGTACATATGTGCGTGTGCTAAGGGATAGAGGCATGAGAAGCCCCCTATATAATATCACTTTTTGAATGACAGGTACTCTTTATGGATACATCAAGGTTATTTTGGACCTCTGATGCTTCACCTGCAGGCAATTCTGATTGAGGACACAGCGTCCTTGATCCACTGCTTCACCCAGCTGTAAGAGCCAAGTATTTCCAGGTTCTTAGGCCCCTTTCACATTGAGGAGTTTTTCAGGCGGTACAGCGCTAAAAATAGCGCTGCTCTCCCGCCTGAAAAACTACTTCACTGCAGACTCAATGTGAAAGCCCGAGGGCTTTCACACTGAGGCGATGCGCTGGCGGGAGACAAAAAAAATCTCCTGTTAGCAGCATCTTTGGAGCGGTGAGAGGAGCGGCATGTATACGGCTCCTTCACCGCTCCTTCCCATTGAAAACAATGGGAAACCGCGGCAATACCGCCCACAATGCGCCTCTATAGAGGCGCATTGCGGACGGTATTAACCCTTTATCGGCCGATAGCGGGGGTTAATACCGCACCGCTAGCGGCTGATTCCCGCGGCGATCCCGGCGGTATAGCGCCGCTATTTTTAGCTGCGTTATACCGCCACCGCAGCTCCCGCCCCAGTCTGAAAGGGGCCTTAGTTTTGAGCCAGGGAAATGAGGATTGGTGTGCCTGCATGGGTTGGCTACATAAAAAAAAAAACACATCACAGGATTGGGTGACTGTATAGCAAATACAAAATTTAAAAATAATAAACAAAGGTATCAGCGCTTTCATCTCACATTAAACCATACCATAAAATAAAACATATTGATTAAAATAATAAATGTGCATCCAGTCTAATCTTTCAAAATATGTCCATACATCAGTATGTAATCCTACTTTCAAATGTGATAAACCAACACCATTGAAAACAATAATGTTTTGTGCTGAACTTCAGTTTTATGTGTCCACTTATCATGCAATCACCATGTGATGGTAAAATTGTGCACTCACACCAGGGTATTGACCCCTAATTAAAGGAAGGTCATATAGTGCTTTGCTCTCCTGCTGCTCGGATACGGGTCTGGTATGGATTTTGGGGTGAACCCCACGCTGTTTTTTCGGCGTACGGGGTTCTCCTTAAAATCCATAGCAGACCCAAGGGCCTGGTATGCTCCTGTAGGGGGAATCCATTCTGTTTTTTTATTTGAAATTTTGCGTGGAGTTCCCCATCAAGATTCATACCAAACACGGTGCTTGGTATTGGCAGGGATCCAAGTCGGATCCCCGTTCAATATCGTGCCGCGGCTAAACGCAACCGCAGCTAAAAGCACTGTACAAATGCAGCTAATCGCTGTGCCTGGAGTCTTGAATTCCAGCAAAACATAAACATGCTTTTAGCTGCGGCAAAACAGCCGTCCGTGTGAAAGGGGCCTTAGGTGTATCTAGTTACTTAAGCTGTTTTAGACAAAAGAAACAGTAAAAGGTGTAAAAATATTACCTTAAAAATGTAGACCGTACACTGTAGTCCTCCACATTTAAAAATATAAGGAAAAGTCCATAACCACAATGATGTTAAATCTATTCAGGATTATTAGAGATCACTGTGATGCTGACTCACAGTGAACTCTTTTTTGAGTTCAGAATAGAGGAATGCATTTTTAGCGCTACTCCCGTATGGGCCATAGTACATTTCCACAGGTTCTTCCCCAAATCAGAGCAAGGCAGCCAGGCACCCAGCAACAGTCAATCCACTCTGAATCAATAAACAATTTAGGAATGTCTTTTTTTATAGTTTATTTGCTAGTAGGACTTGGGACGGTGGTTTAGGGTTCTGTAGGATACTCTGAACCGGATATGTTGCTGGTAAAAAACAGCTCTTGCTAAACAGCAGTAGCACTAGTATAGGTAAACTCACACAGTCCACAATATATAACTGGAGACCATAAAGCAGAATAAGGGTGAAAGTGGGCTTGGGGGAAAGTATGGTTCATGGCTGAGGACTATGAATCAGATTAAGCACAGATAGAAAGACTACTCACAAAATTTTGGCAATAGTCAGTACAGAGATGCACCTTCCAGCAAGACAGTCCAACCCCCAGTCTGAAAGAGGGGAGTCCAGAGGCAGTCCTCCTTTCTCTGAGCATGCAGGAGACAATCTCCTTGTGGTTCCAGACTACAGTAAAACCTTGGTTTGCAAAAATAATTTGTTCCAGAAACATGCTTGTAATTCAAAGCACTTGTATATCAAAGCATTTTGTTTTTACAGGGTATTCTATCCCCCAGTCCGAAAGAGGGGAGTCCAGAGGCAAGCAGTCCCCCTTTCTCTCAGCATGCAGGAGGCAATCTCCTTGTGGTTCTAGACTAAAGTAAAACCTTGGTTTGTGAGCATAATTAGTTCCAGAAACATGCTTGTAATCCAAAGCACTTGTATATCAAACCATTTTTTTTACAGGGTATAAAAGAGAAGAGAGACACCTCTAAGGCCTCATTCACACTTGGTGGACTCCGTCGCTACGGAGTCCGCCTGCTCCTGTCGGCTCAGCGGGAGATCAGTCCGCAGATCTCCGCTGAGCTGACGGATGACACGCTCCTCTCTGCTCAGTGAGCGGGGAGGGGCTTGTCGGGCACCGCTGTGTCCTATGGAGCAATCTGATGAAAATGGACAGCATGTCCGTTTTCATCAGATCTTACCCGATCCGCATGGACGGATGGGGACGTCTGTTTTTAGCGGGTCGGATGTCAGCGGACTTGTCTCCGCTGACATCCGATGCTCCATAGCGATGCATGAACCGGCCGTTCAGGTCCGTGACAGATGGACCCGAATGGCCCTAAGTGTGAATGAGGCCTAAGTGTAGCAATTAGTTGCTAAATATTGTCCCTTCATTAAATGTAACAATATTGCTACACTTAGAGGCTCCTCTCTTCTTTTTTATACTCAGTTGTGACATGACGCTACTATCATATCAAGACATCGCTTGTATATCAAGGCAAAATGTATTAAAACATTATTGGTCTTGCAAAACGCTCTCAAACCAAGTTACTCTCAAACCAAGGTTTTACTGAATTTAAAAGCAACCTAACCCCCTGACTAGGCTCTCCTGAATATTCAGGCTGGACATTTGAATTCTCTCACCCAAAACTTTAAAAACTGACAGATCGAATTACCAGACTTCTTTAACACTTCAGCTGTCAACAGGGAGACCAACTGACAGGTCAAGGAACCAAGCCTTAAAGTATCGGTTTCAGGTATCAGTGCATTTGCACGAGTACCGATACTAGTGCAAATACTTGTGCTAGTATTGGTGCAACCCTAATTACAGCACAAGCTAAAAACTAAATTTACCTAGCAGCCTAACTAGGAGGGTGCTACACATTATTATGTAAATGAATGTATTCATAAAACAATGGGGAACAACAATCAGCACTAAATTGTGAGAAAAGTTTGTTTACATGAGAAATCTAGCTAGCATCACGTAAAGACAAGGCAATGTTTACATGATAATGCATTATTTTAAAGTGACAGGGTATATCGTGGCTTTGTCATATAAACAAAGCCATACCTGACAACAGTAAAATTTTATTTAACCTCTTCCTACCGGGAGGGCGTAAATGTATGTCCTCATTTTTCAGTGGTTATACCGGGTTGATGCCTGCACCTACAGGCATCAACCCGGTGTTGATCTTTTCAGCCGGTGATTCTCTGAACCGTAAGAACAGTCATAGCAGCTGTTCAGCTACTTGATTGTTCTTACAGGTGGCGGGATGGGACGTCCCCCCACCTGCCACCCTCCGGTGCTTCTACCGGCTCGCTGAAGAAGAAATCCACTGCTGGCGAAAGCTCCACATAGAGAATACTGATGACCAGATGGTCCCTGGCCGTCTCTATGACTTTCAGGGACCTGGGCATGACGATATGACATCACTTCCGGCCTGGCAGTTGTAAATATTCTCGTGTACTCGGCTGGAAAGCTGAGATCGTTTTTTTTCCAGATCTTACTGACCCCACATCTTTTCATAAAGAGGACCTGTCATGCCATATTCCTATTTCAAGGGATGTTTACAGTATTTGTAATATGAATGAGTGATAAAAAATGGAAAGTTTAAGGGAAAGGGAAAGTGTAAAAAAAAAAAAACGTAAAAAAAAATAAACAATAAAAATAATAATAATAATTTAAAGTGCCCCTATGTTCTTGTATGCAGAAGCAAACGCAAACGTATGTCTCGCCCACATATGTAGACATCGTTCGATCCACACATGTGAGTTATCGTCATGAACATTAGCGTGAGAGCAACAATTCTATCCCAAGACCTCCTCTGTAACTCTAAACAGGTAACCTGTAAAAAAAATTAAAGCGTTGCCTATGTAGTACCAAAGTTTGCCGCCATTCCACGAGCGTACACAATGTTAAAGCGTGACATGATAGGTATCTCCACACTCAGCAGGTCTCTCACAAGAACTCTCCATATTGGCACTCCATAATATTCAACCACACATAAAACATATAATGCAGGAGGATAAAACGGCTCTCTCTCATAGATTAAAACCTTTCCTGACTTTAGTCAGTAAAAACACACCAAAACACTTACAATAAATAGCGTCTCAACTGACACTGGTATAGCACACAATCTTGTATAACCAAGCTAACTCAGAATGTGAGTATGAACCCGGCGTGCATTGTGAGATCATGTCCAATGCCCTGTCCTAATTGTTTCGTCATCTGAGTGGTCTTGGCTATACACGATTGTGCATTATACTAGTGTGAGTAAGTGCTTTATAAATATGGCCCTTAAAGTTATAGCTAAAGCAAAACCTCCTAAGGAGTCAAGAAACACCAAGAAATACCTTACAAGGGTTTTATTACTTCCACATTCTTTTTAAAAGAAACAAAACATTTTTAAGCATTAAACCTCACCCCAAAACCTAACCCTAATCTGAATCCTAAAATTGCAATTTAAAACCAAATTAAAGTTTTTTTTTTAGCACCTCTACCTTGGTCCCCTACCCCCCTAAAGTTATGATAATCATGTCACCTAAAGCATGTCCTCGGTCTCACCAATGTTCACAGACGTTGACTATCTCTGGCAGCATGTCTGCACTCTCTGACCCTCAATTGTAGCATTCCATTGGTCTTTGACCATCTGCTGGTGCATATCTGCAGTCTCTTACAGCTTTTTGTAGCATTACATTCACTGAATACTATGTGTGGCCCTTTGCTGATATCAGGGGTGGTTCCTGAGGCCCCCTATATCAAGAATGTTGACCACCACTGCACTACACAAATTCAACCCCCAAACTAAGCCCTACCACCAAACTAGTCCCCTTTCTCTATACTCACCTCATCTTATGATATAACCACATATCAACCTCAAGGTTTTAGCACCCAGAATTACTGATCCCCTTTAAGATGGTTTATATTGTAGTTGGTTTTCTCATAACATAATTTAGCAAGGATGCTATCGCCTGTCATATGAGATAGTTTACTTGAAAATCTACATAACCATGAGATGGTGTTCCTAAATTCAGTATATGAAATATTATCAAGAAAAAAAGCACATCATGTTAAAGGGAAGAGTAAATGGTTTTTGCAGGCAAATTTTGCAATTGTAACACAACCTATTTGCCTATCTATACAATATTTTTCTTTAACCACTTGCCGTCGCCGCACCGTCGAAATACGTCCACAAGGTGGCTCTCCTAGGCGAGAGCACGTAATATGACGTCCTGCCTATTAGCCGCCACTAGGGGCGCACGCGCGCCCCCCGCTCGCCCCCGACTCCCGTGCGTGTGCCCGGCGGGCGCGATCGCCGCCGGGCACACGCGATCGCTCGGTACAGAGCGGGGGACGGGAGCTGTGTGTGTAAACACACAGCTCTCGTTCCTGTCAGCAGGGGAAATGCTGATTTTCTGTTCATACAATGTATGAACAGAAGATCAGTGTTTCCCCTAGTGAGGACACCCCCCCCCCCCACAGTAAGAACACACCCAGGCATACTTAACCCCTTCCCCGCCCCCTAGTGTTAACCCCTTCACTGCCAGTGGCATTTTTATAGTAATCTAATGCATTTTTATAGCACTGATCGCTATAAAAATGCCAATGGTCCCAAAAATGTGTCAAAAATGTCCGAAGTGTCCGCCATAATGTCGCAATACCGAAAAAAAAATCGCTGATCGCCGCCATTACTAGTAAAAAAAAATATTAATAAAAATGCCATAAAAATACCCCCTATTTTGTAAACGCTATAACTTTTGCGCAAACCAATCAATAAACGCTTATTGCGATTTTTTTTTTACGAAAAATATGTAGAAGAATACGTATCGGCCTAAACTGAGGAAAAAAAATGTTTTTTTATATATTTTTGGGGGATATTTATTACAGCAAAAAGTAAAAAATATTCATTTTTTTCAAAATTGCCGTTCTATTTTTGTTTATAGCGCAAAAAATAAAAAACGCAGAGGTGATCAAATACCACCAAAAGAAAGCTCTATTTGTGGGAAAAAAAGGACGCCAATTTTGTTTGGGAGCCACGTCGCACGACCGCGCAATTGTCTGTTAAAGCGACGCAGTCCCGAATCGCAAAAAGTACTCTGGTCTTTGGGCAGCAATATGGTCCGGGGGGTAAGTGGTTAACACCTCCTTAATTACATACATTCTTATTAAAAATTGAAACAATTATGGTTCTATAATGATAAAAAAAGTTAATTAGAGGACTTATGATAAAACAATATTTTTCACTCAGGCCTCGTACACACGACCAAGGAACTCGTCGTAAATGAAACATTGTTTTTCTCGACGAGTTCCTTGTTAGGCTTGTTGAGAATCTTGACAAGCTTTCTTTGCGTAAACACTGTCAAGACCAAATCTCGTCGTTCTCAAACGCGGTGACATACAACACGTACGACGGCACTATCAGGGGGAAGTTTGATTCCACTGGCGCCACCCATGGGGCTGCTTTTGCTAATCTCATGTTACTGCGTGTTAAGTAAAAGTTTGGTGAGAGACGATTCGCGCTTTTCAGTCTGTTACAGCGTGACGAATGTGCTATCTCCATTACAAACCCTACTTTTACCGAAGGCACGCTCCCATCTCATACTTTATTCTGAGCATGCGTGGGTTTCTAAGCATACACACGAACGTGTTTCTCGTCGTAAACCAGCCCGACGAGAAACACGACAAGGAAATCTTTTTTCTCATCGAGTTCCACGACAGTTTTCTTGACGAAAAACATACACACAACCGTTTTCCTCGGCAAAAAAGCTCTGATGGATTCTGTCGAGGAAAACGGTCGTGTGTACGAGGCCGCAGTCTCCTTCATTAGAGAACTTTTTTGATTGAAGTGTCTGTGTGAATTTTATAACATGTGAGTACAATGAGTGAGGATTTGTGAGCACTTTTTAATAAATTGGTTTTACATACTTCACCATTGGAAGCATTTTATTTATTCTTTCATGTGGATTTGATTGATTTGTGATCACCGTTGGAATTGTCTATCAACCCGGGTGGGTTGTCAAGCTATTGCGCCGAACATGTGAATGTGAGGCATATTGTTTTGGTGAGTTTTTTTCCTTTGGAAGTGGATTCACAAGCACATGAGGTGTGGTGGAAAGTTTGTATCAAGATTTCTTCAAGAAAGATACCGTTCATTGATCAATCACTGCTTAATCACTTGAAGATTGGTGTGATTTATGGACACTTTTATATGAATTTATTTTCTTTTCAACTTTCTTTATATGTTTATGGATCATTCACATGCACTATTAATTCACTTTCACTTGTTAATTTTTATGTGCTAATTGGTATGTGTTTATTTATGTTATTTTAATATAATCACTTTACTAGTACTGTTTTATGAAACAGAGCGCTACTATTTTTTTCACTAAAGATTCACTATATAATATTTTTCACTTGCAGATTATATTAAGGAACATGTAAAACATAGGGATGTTTCAATGTTTTGTTTAGGGTATTGTTGCTTTGTGTTGTGACACAATCATTAGTCAAAGTAACAACCAGAAATATGTATTTACTTTTTCATTTAGCCCATGTTCAGGTCTGATATAAAACAAATATAAAAAGCTACAAAGTGATGAATAGCACAACCCTTCTACATTTTACAACTTCTTGCCCAGAATTTCATTACATTTTTAGTAATACTGCAGCAATCCATGCCGTCAAACTCAAGAACACTTCCAAATGCATTTGACAGATGCCCTATGCCAATCTGTAATCACAAAAACTGCATTTGGCCATGTAGAGGGGGAACAATAAACAACAATTATTAATACAGGGAAGTAGAAATTTGCTGTTCATCTGTGTGGGCGTCCCTGCTGCCTAGAGATTTTTAATTTCCCGATATGAAGGATTTCCCTTGCTATGAGGCCTGGCGGAATAACAGATGGTTACATCCAAGCACAGACGGTACACAGAAGGGAAAATACCTTTGTCTTGGAGAATGTCCTTCAGTGCAAGCAAGGAAATGTCAAACAGTGCTGGATTCTCCTGACAAGGGATGCTTTTATTCTGTGTTGCTTCTCTACTTATTCCCTGCAGTATTCTAATCAAGAAAGCATTCGGACGTGAAGCCTTTTTTAACACAGGGCTTGCTAAACGGAGTAGTCTTTTCAATAAGTTGCCTAGATTTTAAAGGGAAACTATCATAGTTTGGGGTCAATTTTATTTTTTATTAAGCAAGGCAAACAACTAAATGCACAGATAAATTACATATAGAACAGGTAATTAGTCGAATCACTTGGGAGCAACTGTAACTTACAGGCATAAAGTTAGAAGCAAAAATTCAAAACAGGTTCAGGGTGGCAACGAATATTTTTTAGGTTGCTTATTGGGACAGTATACATTTGCCACGGTGTATTTTGTGCCTGACATAGTTCCTCTCAGGAACAGGAATCTGCCTTCAGGATCTACCTTCCTATCCTCAATCTCAAAGCCAACATTATTTCCAAAGCCAATTGCCACCCCTTTTGCCCTTTTTGTGGGGGAATCTCCGTAATACCATGTAGGGATCTTCTTAGAGTATAATTTAATATTGGCGTCCAACGCCAGATGGGTTTCTTGTAAGAATATTATTTCTGCGCCCATTTTTTCTAATTCCCGTAGCACCATATGTCGCTTCTGTGGAGAGTTTAACCCTCTAACATTGTACGTTATAAACTTTATCAAATCCATTCTTCTTTTTTCCTTTCCTCCTCTCTTCATTTCTTCCCTTGTACAGGGATAGAGAGACCCCAGGCTCTGATATTCACCGGGGGTCTCTCCCTCCCCCTATTTATGGGGACAGCAGATCGACTGGAGAATCTTTTTCTTCTTTTTTTGACAAACCATTTTTTTCCCCTGTACCCTCCCCCCTCCCCCCAATCCTCCCCCCAATCCTTCCCATTTCCCTCCCTCCCTTCAGATGTTCTAGACCCATGGTCTTTCAGCAGGTTCCTATGACCTTTCCTGGCCTACCTGCTATGTTACGCCAAGGTGGTGTACTGTCTGGCGCTATTGCCTACCTCCTTTATATATAAGGAGAAGGCTTAAGGGCTCTCCGAAAGTCCAGGTTTCCTACCCCCTTTTTCTTTCATGTCTGTTTCTATTCTCTTCTCCCTATCTCCCACCCCCATTACTTCGCCTAGAAATAAAAAAAACAGTTTTTACCTTTCCCCTTTTCCTCCCTTTCTTTCCCTTTCTCCCCTATCTCCCTTCTCTTCTCCCCCCCTTTTCCCCTCACTTCCCTCTCTTCCCTCATTATCGTTTAGCTCTCCTATATTTCAACCCAGGTAAGCTCTCCTCTATTTCACCAAGGTATGCCTTGCTGGATCAGTGTTTCACTTGCTAAACGTGGTGAGTGACTATGACCTTCGGCAGACCCCAGGATCAACAGGAGAGGGTCACTGGCTACTACTGCTGAGGGCTAGCTTGCAAGGGAGGACCCTTTTAACAAACCTACGTGGAAACTTCTGGAGTTTAGAGAGTGCCTACTATGGTAAGAGGCTTCTTGGCCACTGACTTTCCTTGTTTCCCTTTTCCATGAAAAAGTTCTGCCCAGTAGAGTTGCCTTAACTCCCCTTTATTTGGGAACAATTCAGGGCCCCTTTGAATGGCAAAAACCGTACTAGAGATCACCCCCACCACATGCAATGAAAGAAAATAGGGACTGTCTCAGCCGGATGGAAAACTTCTATCCCTGTCTGACTTGAACTTGACTTTTACTGAATCAGAGCATGTGTCCAGAAACCTAGAAGAGGGCTCCCTAGGTCTGGTAGGAGACATCTTGCAAGTAAAATAATGTGCATAAATTTTTTTATAAATGCCTGTTTATCTTATTGAGCATGGAATCCCTCAACCCCCCCACCCAGTACATGCTGACAGTCGAAAAAGAAAAAAAATCTGCTGTTCTGTCTAAAAAAACTCTCTTACCCAGCACTAACTGAAACACCTTGAGGTATTTTAAAGTATTTATTAGGCCAAACATAGCCTTGAATATTTTTGTATTTTCATCAGTATCCTACACATGTCATTACTTCCTGAAGAAGCCATGTTGACAAAACACGTAGAAGAAGTTGTGTAAAGGATTTGGGCAACTTTATTACAGTGTGTATAGTGGATGTTTATTATGGAACCTTGCTGAGTTTTACAACAGATTTGATATACTATTTGCAATAAAATGTACCTAATTGTAACTGGCATTTGCATTTGGTTACAATACATACACCTAAAAAATCCCACTCATGTTGTTTGTACTATTATCTGCAAACAGGTATACAAGCTCAAAAAAAGTAATGTGATTAATTTTTTTAACCCCACCCTAAAGCTAAAAAATGTTTTGGCTTTACATACATTTTATGTTGTTTTCACTGTGCACTTGATGACTTTGGAAAAGGACACACCTTACTGCAGCAAAATCTTTATAATGCAGCGCAGTCTCTGGAAAATGTTTCATTTATCGATTATTGCCATGTAATCTGTCTATTTTTCACAGCAGCTCTTCTCTGGAGGAAACTTAACTGTATTTTAACTTTGTGCTGTAATTTTCCTTGCTCCAGGATATTCATCTGGACCAAAAAATATTTCTGTCAGTCTAATCTGGTGATCATGACAGTAAGATTAAATCACTGAGCAGAGATTAGATTTAAAGACCAGCATCTAAAATAGTATATTGTGTACTCAGGGTTTAATATCCCTATACAGGCTGGCTGACTCATTTGGATTAGGTGAAGACAAATATGCATTATAATAGGTATGAAGGACTGTCAGAAACATTGTTTGTAGCTTCAGGCAGTCTGAATGTAATCTTTGTGGCATCAGTTATCATTACAAGATACAGCGTTACCAATTTCCAGGATTAAATGTTGCAATATCTTATAATAATGGAAGAAGATGTGTCTGAAAGAAATGCTGTATGGCAACTCTGGGACAAAGTCCTTTAGCACCCAGGCAAAATGGCAAAAGGGCATCCCCCATGAGCTGTGAACTACTTCAGAAGCAAAGATTGGAGGTCCTACCCTTTTTGTGCCCCCCTCTTTCTGAAGTATTCTGCCTCTTCTGCCTACCCCTCATGGATAGTTTTCAATGGAGCAGTAAATAGATCATTATTTCATGATATTTGCAAGGATTTATTTTCTGAATACCTAAAGGGATTCCTTCTTCAGATTCTATTTAGTGAAAAAATATAAATCTTTTGTTGACTTGGTCAACAAAGTTCCCAAGGTTATGTATAATGGTAGTCACAGATTACAATGACATATGAATGGAAGAGTCACATTACATTTTTCACAATATTTTTTTAACACTGCTCATAAATGTAAGGTATTTGGACTCTAAAGCTGTCTGTTTTCCTGACGGGATTCCTGCCAAGCTTGCCTTGAAAAGCCATGTATACACACGGTCACACAAAAGACCCGCCGTTCTTTTGAATGGCAAGAACGCAGTGACGTCAAAGACTAAGACGAGCTGGCTAAATTACGTTCTATGCTACCGCACATGCGTCAAATTGTTATTTCGCATGTGCGATTTATTTCCTCTTCAGGTAAGCATACAGACGAGCGGTTTTCTCAGCAGGAGACACTCTGCCGGGAATCCCAACGGTAAAATAAAGAGCAGGTTCTTTTTTTCCAGCAGTTTTCCTGTCAGGAAAACTGCTAGGGAGCATACACACGGCCGGGATTCCCGGCCAAAAGCTCTCCTGGCAGTTTTACTGCTGATAAAACCGGTCGTGTGCACAAGGTTTCTGAGTTTATTTACTAAAGTCAAATAGGCTGTTCACTGTGCAAGGGATGTTGCACTTTGCATGGGAATTTTCCCCAGAGCTTAGGGAATGTGATGATGTTTCACTTTGCAAAGAATACCTAATCACATGCAAGGAAAAGCCGAGACTTTTGGCTTTGGTGCTTGAGGTAATGGTCTGTCCAAGGATGGTGGGTGGTGTTCATGAAGCCTTAGCTTTTGTCTTTTGGTTTGCGTGGAGGAGAAGAAGTTCTGTTTTGGATCCATTGAGTTTGAGAGAGCTCTCAGTCATCCAATCATCGATCAATGTGAGGCATTTTTCTAGACCTTGATATTGGTCTTTTTTTCCGGTGATGCGAAAGTATAGTTGCGTGTCGTCAGCGTATGAGTGGTAGCACAGGTCCTGTTTGCTGATAATTTTGAGGCGTGGCCGGAGGTAGGTATTGAAGAGCACGGGTGACAGGGGTGATCCTTGAAGAAATTGTGCGAGTTTCAGAGGTGAAGACTCCTAGTTTCACTGTCTGGGAACGATTTTCTAGGAAGGATGTGAACCAAGGTAGATCTGCGTCTGTGACTTCTGCTACTTCTTTCAGGCGAATGAGTAGAGTTTTGTGGTCTACAGTGTCCAACACTGCATTAAGATCCAGCAGCACCAGGAGACATGATTCTCCGTCATCTGCTGCTTCAAGGGCTCCGGTAAAGGCCACATACTTTCAAGGTCTGAACCTCATTCCTGTACCCATCGACAAAAAAAGCATATTTGTTTTATATGCACTGAATCCAGTTTATGCATTACATCCAGTCCTTGTTTTGTCTCTGCAGATGCTGGACCTGCATTCCAGTTTGGTGAGGTCCTCATGCAGCACTTTGCACAGATCCCTTATCTGAACTCAATTTATCATTTTATCTGCGTCAGTGGTGGACAAATTCTTCAGCGTGCCCTGGTGTAGAAAGATTGTTTTGGCTCACTTTAAGACCTGGTTCTTTTGACCAATACAAATGTGTACTCTTGTATTATTTTAATTGTGAAACTGGCCCTTCTTTAGATGGCAGTTTTTATTTCCACACAGATGCTCTGTCTTATGAGGAGATGAATTGGGGACAGTGAAAGAAGGGGAGGATCAGAGAAAAAAGGATCAAACAGCCTTTTTACACAATGCAGAAGATTAACCCCTTAGGTTCTACAGTGAGTATAACAAGCATGATTTACTGCATATACAGACTGATATGGTTTTAGTAACACTTTAAGATATCATAATATATTATAATATCTAATGGTAATAGTATAAAATATATGGGGATGAGGTTATATGAAATGATATCACTCAACATAAAAATATAAATATTCCTCAACACTCAAATGATTTTTTTTATGGCACCATATTCATAATTAAAGTGGGTCCATGTACACACAAGATGATAAGCATGGCATTTGAAAAATAAGTTCCCTAAGGAAGACATTTCTATTTAAGAAGGTTGCCTTGTGAGGCATAATCTTCATTCTTTGTGGAGTTATGTCTTAATTTACAAAATGTACTTTTTGGGATGTTGGCTATCCAGCTAGGGTGGTGGCAACTTCAATAATATAAAGTTATAATATATCAATATAACTTCACCAATTTCTTCCTACCCTAACCATATATTCTCCATAAAGCTATATATTAACCTGGTCATCTAATGGTATGCCTTCTTTGGTCTTTTTAAAAATATGTTTAATGAGAAGAAGCTGTAATGTATGTTGGCCTGGCTCTGTGTAATTCGGGAATGGCCACACTGGCATGCTGGGAATTGTTGTCCACCCATGCCACCATCCCTATATAACCACATCCAATATGGCCTCTGCATGGCCTGATGAAGGAACATGCATGCTCCGAACGCGCACACCTCCTGCCTTCCTCCCGGTAAAGTCTCAGCTGTCAGCCCTGTGTCTCTCCACCAGCCCTGCATCTCTGGAACCCACCAATGTGGCCGTGACTCAGGATTACACTGATCACAGTGATCTGGATGGGAGAGGCTTACGACTTGATGTGCTTTATCATCTTTTATCATGCGAGTTAAACCGTTTACATTTTAATACTACACTCAGATTGGTGTTGGTGTTTTCTCCCTCTGACATTCTTTCTTTCCTTTTCATGTCTACTATGCTTCTGTCCCAAGGCTCCTCTACTTTCATGTCTCAAAAACCTTCAAATGTGACCAACAGCCTACTTGTGCCTTTAAGAATAAAAAAAAAAACATAATACATTTTTCCGTAGAAAGTTAGAGACAGTGTTCGCAATTCACCATGGTCTTGCTACAGTGGAGCTTACAAATGTTTTCACATTCAAACTTGCACACTACAGTAGGTTCAATGTCGTTGTTTTCAAATGAAACGGTATACTGTACACAATTAAATACTCAGCATGTTGTAGGAAGTTGATGTGAAATGAGATATTGGAGAGTAAATGAAGTAGAAATTGTAAAGGTCACCATGACAAGCACCTCTTGTGTGTCATCCGGAGGCTCATTATAGGCAGAGTGCATAATGATTACTGTCACCCACAGTGCCAGCTTCCATTGCTTCCTCAGAAAATAAACTGGTCACTCTTATGCCCTGTACACACGATCGGATTTTCCGTCAGAATAAACTCCGACTGGGTTTTCCACCGTAATTCTGTTCAAGCTGTCTTGCATACACACTGTCACACCAAATTCCGACCGTCAAAAATGTGGTGACGTACCACACGTACAACGAGCCGAGAAAAATTAAGTTCAATTCTTCCGAGCATGCGGCGACTTCTGAGCATGCGTGTTTTTTCTCCGTCGGAGTTCCATACAGACGAAGATGTTCTCTTTCTATTTTAACTTCGTCAGAATTTCCGATGGAAAATGTACGATGGGGCATACACACAGTCAGAATATCTGATGAAAAAATTCCATCTAACTTTTTCCTTTGGAAATTCTGATCTTGTGTACGAGGCATTCTTGTGTACTAACAGACACAAGAATATTATTGGATAAAATGTAAAAATTGTGCATAGGAAAATGGGTAAGCAGCCAACACTCCACTAGACACAAAGTGAATCACAAAGTAAAAAACAATAGTGTAGCGCTCAAAATTGCAGTGAAATAGGTTACAAAAGAGTGAAATGAAACATTTATAACAATGATATAAGGACTGACATATTAGTCCATCTGGATCAGATAGACCAGCCTTTCTCAACCAGTGTGCCGTGGCACACTGGTGTGCCGTCAGAGGTTCTCAGGTGTGCGTTGGGGTCAGTGGAGAGAAGGCTGTCAGATGAGCCTGCTCTCCTGCCGAGCTGTGAGAATCTCTGTCGGCTTCAAAAGTGTAAGTAAAGTGCAGAGCAGTGTGCTGTGCTCTCTGCTTCCCCCTAGAGTGCAGTACCCAGCTGAATGAGGAATTTGGAAAGGTACTGAGCTAGAAGCTAGATTCATTTTATAATGGCTTTATACATGTCTGTGTGTGTGTGCACATGTGACTGTCTGTATGTATGTGTGTGTGTGTGTGTGTGTGTGTGTGTGTGTGTGTGTATGTGTGTGTATGTATGTATGTATGTGTGTGTGTATGCGTGTGTAAGCATATGTCTGTATGTATGTGTGTGTTACTTTTAATCCTGACCCCCCCATTCCTGTACCATCAGAATGGCTTTTTTTCAAGGGCTTGTTTGATAGCAGCAAGGACTGCTGTTCCTATTCCATGCACAGATCGCTTTTCAGAGGCATTTGACAGGCAGTAAAGAGGCATTATTTTTCCTCTTTACCACCTGTTTTAAGTCCGTAAATGCAGCATCACTGCACACAGTTGCGGGGTAGTTGCAGTGCAGCCCCATTCACCCTCGGTATACCTCCAGTTGCAGCCACAGCATTTGAACACCCCCAGCTGCTGCCTCTGCAGCGAAAGGTGGAGAAGTTGGGGGTGGTAAAAACAGCTCAATCATGTGGTTTTACCACCCCTATGACATGTGAACAAGCCCTTGGTTCACATCTGTGTAGCTGCATGTAGGGCAGCTCATTCATTTCAATGGGCTTTTGTACCCACAAACATGCAGGGAAACAAGTCCCCAACCTTCTTTTTGTTTTAATTGCACTGCAGCAAAAGCACCCCACGTTTTCCAATGTGTGGGGGTACCATTAATAATTAATGGTACCCCTAAAGAGCAGAGCATTTGTCTGTGTGTCAGGAATGAGCGCAATTTTGCTTGTGTTCTGCAACACATCGTAATGTGAACCACGCCTTGGACTGGGGTGCCTCAAGACTGAAAAAGTTTGAGAAATACTGAGATAGACCATAATGATGTAAATATAAATCAACACAAGTGAGTAGATTGTAGTGATAAATCTTGAAAAAGTGCTTGATCATGAAGTGCAATCAAGGGAAGTAAGGTTGGCATGAGTAATCTGTGGATTGAGCAGTGGATGAAAGATGGACCCCAAGGATAGATGATCACACTTCAAGTAGACGAACTCCAAAGCCTGATATAGAATTCTTTGCATCAGTAGATTTTTCAGGTCGGTAAGTAAAATGTTCTCTCTATAGATCAGGGGTCTCCAAACTTTTCAAACCAAGGGCCACTTTATTGCCCTTCAGACTTTAGGAGGGCCGGATTGTGGCCAACAGGGGAAGAAAATGTCATGGGCCCGGCATCAGTGAGAACAAATATGGCCTTAGGGTTGGTGGTCAATAGGAGGAGGAGTATTCCCCCTATTAGGAGAAATAGTATCTCATCATTGGTATTGGTGGACGATATAGCACCCCATTGTTTTTGTCAGTGGGAGGAATAGTGCCTCGTATCAGTGGGAGGAATTGTGCCCCAAGGGCCAGATAAAGGCTAGCAAAGGTCCACATCTGGCCCTCGGGCCGCAGTTTGGAGACCCTTGCTATAGATGGTTGGAAGGATGTTATGTCCTCTAGTACTCCTGGCGATCAGCGCTCCTGCAGACAACAATAAGTCAAAGAATTCCAACTGACAAGTTACCATTAACATATACAGGTATATTACAAAGTTACAAACATAGGGCCAGATCCACGTACCCGAGCGCATTGTTGCATCCGGTGTAGCGTATCTATGATACACTACGCTGCCGTAACTTAGGGCCCTTTCACACTGGTGCGTTTTTGCCGAGTTTTTGCTGCGTTTTCGCGGTAAAAATAGCGCTATTAAAACGCTCATAAAACGCTCCCCATGCCTCCTCCATTGAAATGAATTAAAAACCGCTGTAAAAACGCGTTAAAAACGCGGTAAAAACAGAGCGTTAAAATCGTGGTAAAACACAGCGATTTTACCGCGTTTTACCGCGATTTTACCGCGTTTTACCGCGTTTTTAATTCATTTCAATGGAGAGGGGCATGGGAAGCGGCAAAAAATCTGACTATATATATTGTATCAAAAAACTTTATTGAGTATTGTGCGCAAACAATACAGATTCCAGAGCATATGTACATCCATAACAAATAATAATTCAAAAAGCAAAATACCTGCGCTTAGGACCGTATGGCCTGGCTGCTGCCCCCCCCTAAAACCAAATCCCCAAAAGGGATAGGTAAAAAGTGAATAAATGTATAAGGGTTGGGGGTGATGGCGCTGCCTATGCCCTACCCCCCTAAACCATTAAAGGTGAGAAGAGGTCTAAAGTAGGGTGCTACTGTTAAAAGAACTGTGAGTAAATATTATGTAGGTGTCAAAAAACAGTGTTTAGGTCACATGAATGTGTTCCACCTGAGATACCTGTATTAAAGTGTCAAATAACAATGATAAAGAAAACAGATATATATATATATATATATACTGTATATAGACCTGAAAATAGGCCCTAATGCAGGTAAAGGTGACCTGCCTTACAATACCACCTAGGTGGCAGTAAAGTGCCTAATAACAAAGTGCTGTGATCAAATAAAGCAAAAGCAAAAGCAAAAACAAAAACAAAAACTCAGTGACATATATCCAGAAACAGCCTAAAGTCCAAGGTGATATGTTCAGGCAATAATCCACATTAAGGAATCGCATATGAAATAACAAATAGTCTCTTAGCGAAAAAGTTATATTAATTCCAATCAGGATTTAAGATGCAGGTTCTTGCAGTGAGGAAAGGTGTTCCTTTACAGGTGGTACAATCGCGGTGGTCCCGGTGCTCCCCCACAAGGATCCCCACTCACCAGATATAACTCCCCACCAGGGGTGAATGCATGTAGTATAGGTTTCCCAGATGTCCACTCCTCCAGACCTCTCCTCAGCAGATCTCAGCCTTCCACTTTGGAGTCCTTCCAGTCCCAGATTATGCAGTAATCCCTCAGGAGGAAAGAGAATACGCTCCCATGGTGTAGTATTCAAGAAAGCTAATAAGTTTATTACAGCCAAAAGCTGCCAGAAAAATGAATAAGAAGGACCACACTGTAATTAAAAATAAATAAAAACAACGTGCAACAGCGTTAATGAGCTTAGGCTATTGTGAGCAAGGCTCATAAAAAATGTATGTAGCTGGCCGGGTAGCTATAATGAGCGCCTGTAGCGGGGATTGCAGCGTGCGCTCCAGTTGCGTTCCACCTCGCGCTCACCCGAAAGTGACGTAGGCGGAGTTGCGCATTACGTCACTTCCGGGTGAGCACGAGGTGGAATGCAGCTGGAGCGCACGCTGCAATCCCCGCTACAGGTGCTCATTATAGCTACCCGGCCAGCTACATACATTTTTTATGAGCCTCGCTCACAATAGTCTAAGCTCATTAACGCAGTTTCACGTTGTTTTTATTTATTTTTAATTATTTTTAATTACGTCTGTCCATCACTGAGCTGTATTGTATTGCACAGTGTGGTCCTTCTTATCCATTTTTCTGGCAGCTTTTGGCTGTAATAAACGTATTAGCTTTCTTGAATACTACACCATGGGAGCGTATTCTTTTTCCTCCTGAGGGATTACTGCATAATATGGGACTGGAAGGACTCCAAAATGGAAGACTGAGATCTGCTGAGGAGAGGTCTGGAGGAGTGGACATCTGGGAAACCTATACTACACGCATTCACCCCTGGTGGGGAGTTATATCTGGTGAGTGGGGACCCTTGTGGGGGAGCACCGGGACCACAGCGATTGTACCACCTGTATAGGAACACCTTTCCTCACTGCAAGAACCTGCATTCTCAGGCCCCATACACATGGGAGGATTTATCCGCGGATACGGTCCAGCGGACCGTTTCCGCGGATAAATCCTCTCGAGGATTTCAGCAGATTTTAATGCGATGGAGTGTACTCACCATCGCATTGAAATCCGCGCCGAAATCCTCTGGCGATGACGTGTCGCGCCGTCGCCGCGATTATGACGCGGCGACGTGCGCGACGCTGTCATATAAGGAATTCCACGCATGCGTTGAATCATTGCGACGCATGCGGGGGATCCCTTCGGACGGATGGATTCGGTGAGTCTGTACAGACCAGCGGATCCATCCGTTGGGATGGACTTCAGCAGATGGATATGTTGTGCATGTCAGCAAATATTCATCTGCTGGAAATCCATCCCAGGGGAGATTTATTCGCGGAAAAAGATCCGCTGGCGTGTACACACCATAGGATCTATCCGCTGAAACCCATTTGCTGGGATTTATCTGCGGATGGATTCTATGGTGTGTATGGGGCCTAAGTCCTGATTGGAATTAATAGAACTTGTTCGCTAAGAGACTATTTGTTTTTTCATATGCGATTCCTTAATGTGGATTAGCACTTTGTTATTAGGCACTCTACTGCCACTTAGGTGGTATTGTAAGGCAGGTCACCTTTACCTGCATTAGGGCCTATTTTCAGGTCTCTCTATATATATATATATATATATATATATATATGTTTTCTTTATCACTGTTATTTGACACTTTAATACAGGTATCTCAGGTGGAACACATTCATGTGACCTAAACACTGGTTTTTGACACAGAAGTTTCACATCCTACATAATATTTACTCACAGTTCTTTTAACAGTAGCACCCTACTTTAGACCTCTTCTCACCTTTTATGGTTTAGGGGGGTAGGGCATAGGCAGCGCCATCACCCCCAACCCTTATACATTTAATAAAAAATAATAAACTTGTTTCAATCATAACTATGTATGAATATCAGTAAAGCGCATTGTACATCCACCAAAGTATTTGGAAACCCGATCATGACAATTCAATCAATTATTTATGTAACACCATACCTTGATCACGTTAGAGTTGATGACGTCTCACCCCCTCCCAATCAGCAAGCGGTCCATAACCAATAAAACGATGAAGATGTCATGAGATGGTGAGGAAATTCCCAACAGAAATCTTCAAATATGAGGTGGAATACATATGCGCTTACCGCAACTGTTGGACCCAAATGTCGTACAACAGTTGGTCATAAAGTAAATAAAGAGGTTTCAATGAAAAAAACAATATACATAATATAATATATTATAAAAAAAGGTGATCACAATTCATAAGTATTAAAAGCAATATGGGTAGCAAAATGCATATTGCTTTTAATACTTACCGTATGAATTGTGATCACATTTTTTTATAATATATATTTTTAATATATTATATTTTATTATGTATATTGTTTTTTTCATTAAAACCTCTTTATGACCTACACCATTGGAGCCCCCATTTTTTTCTTCTCTTTACATGAATTTGTGGAAGATAAGGTTTTTTTGAGCCTTCTCCAGTTGGTTTCCAGTACCCATGCCAGGGTTCTCACTTACCTGAACCAGATCATGTTTGGATGCTTGGAGGATCTTTTATGATTGCCATACCCAAGGTTTACTAGGATCTTCAGTATTGGAGTAGTCGGTGGCCCATAAACATCTGGTCTTCCTGCCCTTTCCTGGGTTGACGACATCTGACTACCTAGGACTCCATTTCCTTCTGAACTTCCGGTGACATCTCTGTGGGACATTCCAAGCTCGATCGATCCACTGTCGTACGACATTTGGGTCCAACAGTTGCGGTAAGCGCATATGTATTCCACCTCATATTTGAAGTATTCTGTTGGGAAGTTCCTCACCATCTCATGACATCTTCATCGTTTTATTGTTTATGGACACTACATTACATTGTTGTTTATATTGTTCACTTTATTGATTTTAATTTCACATTTTGTTGTGGTGCAATTTTTGCCATTACATCCTTTGTGTCACAATATATGGTCACACCCCATTAGGTGTATACAGCCATTTGGCTCACACGTAGCGCTACATTACCATCCACATTTGTCTGAGTTTTGTCACATTCCTGTGTAGCTGCTTCACTCCCGTTCAGGGTTCATTCTTTGTTACACTTATTTTTTGGGTAGCGCACATATTTTTTCCCTTTACATTGGTCCATAACCAAGTCCACTGAAGCCAGACTTGGTGTGTTGAACCATGGGGCCCAAAGTTTATAAAATTTGACGAAACTCCCCCTATGTTGAAATATATACTTCTCCAGTCTTTGGTTATCTTCCAGTTGAGTTATCTATTCCTTCACTGTAGGGGGGGTCGGGCAAAATCCAGTGTCACAATATTAATTTATGAGCCTGGAACAGCCTATGGCCTGTTTTGGAATATCCTCCACTGGGAAATCACCCAAAATCACACAAAATACCCAACAAACCAAACTTTTGGTTCCTTAGGCAGCTGTACCTGAAAGACCTTATTCAGTGTAGAGATACCGTCCTTCCAGTAAAGATGGAGCTTCGGACACCTCCATAACAGGTGAATTAAATCACAATGGTCCCTGCTGCACTGTATACAAACAGAGCTTTCCCTCCTGGCCATACGATATAGTCTAGCAGGGGTATAGTGCACCCTAAGGAGCAGATATAGTTGGGAGAGGCACTAAGCTACATTCAGAGAGCACTGTTGGACTGCCTGTAGGGCCTCCTCCCATTGCCCCTCCTTGAATGCCCCCAGGTCCCTCTCCCAGTGAGAGCGCACAGTCATAGTGTGGTCTTTAACCTCCCTGGCGGTATGATTAATTCAGATTTAAGGTGCTGAAAGCGGTACCATTATTTTGCATGGAAATTTGGCGTTTTATATTGTAGGCCTGTTATTCTTAGAAATACGGTAACTCACTTTAATCTGTCCAAACAAGAGTCTGGTATACATCCCGGGTATAATAAAATTTGAGATGGTGTAAATGAATCTGCGCAATGAACACAAATATAAATATTGCCTGTGAGTGAGTGGGGTTTACACCCTTAATTAATGAATTAATTTAAGTAGCTGCCTCTACTTCATTTATTTCACCTAAGTGAGATAATGATATGAGTAAGGAGTGAAGGTAGAAATGGCGCTTGCTTGTTTACATAAATGTAAAAATATAAATATATAAAAATATATAAAGTGCAGTGCTAATATGACGGGTAATGGGTTTATCCTATTAGTGTAAAGAACTTCTGTGTTTTATGTGAAAAAATCACTGTGACAAATAATCAAATCCAAATAAAAGTAAATATAAACAATGCACATTGATATAATCCTTATGCCAAAAAATGCTTGTGATATCCAGTCCAAACCATGTGCATAAAATAAACCAACAAAGAGAGTGAAGATATATTAATAGGTGAAGATAAATAAATAAATAAATTAAAAATAGGAATAAATATTAGGAATAAATATTGATTAAAACATTTGGGTACTCACACTTTGGTTGTTTTAAAAGAGCATATCTCTTTGCATGCAAAAACGGAAGTGTTGTGGCATTCTATCGGATCACTCGACCGGTTTCGTCGCCCTGACGTCATCTGGAGCGTCCTGAATGCCACAACCACCTCCTCTTTTATCCCAGACACTGCGTCCTGTATACGGCGGCCATGTTTGGTGTGATCTGGGGACAGAAGTCCATACGCCCTAGTGGATACAAACGGCGGCCAGTTTTGGTTGGATATTGAGGACCGAAGTCCAAGTGTTAATATGAATGTGAGCGGAAGGTGATATGGTCACCGTCGCCATTTTGCCTAGGTCTTAGAAGACTGTAGTATGAATCCCCTTTATCCCTATACTATAATTCCCACAGGACGCAGTGTGTTTGATATTACAAATTAAACCAATGCATTAAATGAAGAGAACAAATTAACATATGAATAAATATGTATGCTATTAAAATATGTGTTTTTAAACTAAGTTATTAAAAACGGGAATGTGTGCTAAAATGACATCTTGCTGTGAGGAACTTTTTGTGTTAAAACCGAAGGAGGTAGATAGGTGGAACTATATAAGAAGCGCTGATTGTACAATGAATGGGGGCAAATAATTTTATGTTAAAAATTTATCAAAATAAAGATAAATTATATGTATATATATATAAATGGTAGTCTGGGTATTTCGGTGTAGTGCCCCTAGTGGTGAATATACATATTGTACTTATTTTAAAATTAGGACATTTAGAATTAAATTTAAAATAAAATAACATTTTTAAATAAATGATAATAATAATACAAGGGGTAAAATATATACGTATGGTTGGGAATGAAATTATGGCTTGATTTTAGATTATTATAGTTATTCCAAATACTTAAAAAATTTTGATTAAAATAAAAAAATAAAGGTTCTTATTAGAAATTAGTCAAAAAACAGTTGAGATCTAGGTCTATGTTCAAGCCTGAGGGCTGGAGGGTCTCAAGTTCAAAAATCCATCGGGTTTCGTTTTGTGATATCTTAATCTTCTTATTTTCTCCCCTCCAGTGTCCCTTAATCTTGTCTATTCCGTAAAAAGTCATACATGTGGGATCTCTATTGTGGTAGTCTCTGAAGTGTCTTGAGACACTATGTTTATTGAAACCCTTTTTATGTTTGAAATATGTTCCCGAATCCTAACATATAACTCTCTGGTTGTTCTTCCAACATATTGTTTCTGACAGGGACACTCTAAAACATACATTACATGCGTGCTGTTACATGTTATTAGTTCCTTTATGTTATAACTGGATCCATTTGCCGTGGAGATTACATTTTATTTTTTCTTATTGGTCTTTTTTACTCACCCTGCATAGGAGACATGTTCCACACTTATGGAAACCTTTAAGATTTTTAAAAATTCTAATCTGTTTTGGGGGGTCCAGGGCATTGTGTACAAGACGGTTTCTAAGGCTAGGGGCCTTTCTGTAGATAAAAGAGGGCTTGTTAGGTATTATAGTTTTTAAGATTTTGTCCGATTGGAGAATGGGCCAATACTTCTTCACTATGTTTTCTAGGGCTTTATGTTGTATATTATATCCTGTTAGGAAGGCCATGTTCATATGTTTTTGTTCTTTTTCGGTATTTCCATTATCATGTGTTCTCTATCCATACGTTTTACTTTTTCTTTTAGTGCTTCCATCTCTTTTTTGTTTTAACCTTTTTCTACAAACTTATTTATAATGGATGAAAAGAGGGTGTGAGTAGGAATGGCGCTAGCTTTGTGGAATACAGTGCTGATATTTTGGGTATTATTACAGGCACAATAATAGATATTCAAATATTAGTGTTAATTAATAAATAAGGTCTCAATTTTAAAAGAACAATACTAGTGATATATATAAAAATGTAAAAAAAAAAAAAAATTATAAAAAAAACTATGTGAAAATAAATTAGCAGCTGCGATGTACGCAGTCCCAAGTGATCCAAATAAATAGAATCTTAGTGCAACATTACTTGTTATATCCACTCCAAATGTGTGAACAATGACAAAGAAAGATTAAATAAGTGTCACCATTAAGTTAATTAAATGATTAAAAAATAAATAAAGTTATTAGAGAAAGTGCTTTGTGCTGTTATGAACATCTAGTTATATGCTTCACACGGTGATCCACTCCAATCTGTGCTCTTATATGGACCGCACTCACCAGATTTGTACCCCCTCTTGGGGTTTACAGCGTTCACAGTGTATGCCACTGTGCAGCACTCTGGCAAAAACACGTCCTGCTGTGGTCCTGGGGGTGCTGTCAGTAGTTATCTCATATGCAGGAAAGAGAAAAGGGGTCCAAACATAGTGTAGTTCCATTTAAAAATCTGTTTTTATTAGTAAAACAAATGGGTACTCACAATATTGTTGAATCAACAGAGCATTGATTTAGCATGCAGAAAACGGAAGTGTTAGTGGCTTTCTGTCGGATCGCTCGACCGGTTTCGTCGTTCTGGCCTTAGCCCTTCAATGATATACCGTATCTGTTCTTCTTTCATATTGGTCTGGTTGTGTAAAGCCCACTCCACACTTTGTATCCCATCCTCCTGTACTACTTTTGTGTATAATGAGTTCACATCAATTGTGACCAATATGTCATTTTCTGTTACCTCCACATTTTTTAGTTCATTAATTAGTTGTTTACTGTCCTTTAGATAGGATTTTCCTTCTTTTACTAGTGGTTGCAAGAACCCATCTATGTACACCCCTAATCTTGAAAATAGCGAATCTATGCCGCTTATTATTGGCCTCCCTGGTGGTTTATTCTGGTCTTATTCTTATGGATTTTGGGAACATAGTATATGACTGGTGTTTTTGACATCTCTGGAGTGAGGAACCTGGCCCCTTTCTTTGTAAGAATACCAATATCTTCTCCTTTTTTTAACAAACGACTTTAGTTTATTCTCATATTCTTCTTTAGGATTCCCTTTTTGTTTTTTATACGTATCTTGTTCAAAAGTCTGGTCATTTCTGTTTCGTAGTCTTGTTTGTTTAAGATTACCCGACCCCCCCCCCCCTTTTCGGCGGGTCTGATAATTAAATTCTTCTTTTTTTTTAATTTCCTTAATTGTCTTCCAGATGTTATTCCGTTTAGACTTATTTACTTTTAATTTCCTAATTTCCATTTTCTTAAAAACTGTTAAACTTTCATTTTGCTGTGTTTTTGGATTAAAAGTTGAATTGTTCCTCAGATTGTAATGCTGATAGGTTGTGACGCTAATTCCCTGTTTAATTTAATTATTTGCAAAAAAATTCTTTATATTCATCTTTCTTACAAATTTCTGTAGGTCAATGTACATTTCAAACTTATCTTGTTCCTTATCTGGAGCATATTTTAATCCTAGGTCTAGGACTTTGAGTTCTTCTTTGTTAAAAACTACTTCACTAAGATTAAAAATGCCTCCCCCTAATATTCGCGCCTTCTTTTTCTTGATGCCCCCTCATTTTTCTCTGGTCCGCTTCCTCTTTCCCATCTCTGGGGTCGTTGATCCCTCTTCCCATATTTCTGGTTACTCTTGGGTTCCATCCTTGTTGCCCTTGTTTCTCATCATATTTATTCCTATTTTTAATTAATTTATTTATTTATCTTCACCTATTAATATATCTTCACTCTCTTTGATGGTCTTTTTTATGCACATGGTTTGGACTGGATATCACAAGCATTTTCTGGCATAAGGATTATATCAATGTGCATTGTTTATATTTATTTTTATTTGGATTTGATTATTTGTCACAGTGATTTTTTTTTACATAAAACACAGAAGTTCCTTACACTAATAGGATAAACCCATTACCCGTCATATTAGCACTGCACTTTATATATTTTTATATATTTATATTTTTACATTTATGTAAACAAGCAAGCACCATTTCTACCTTCACTCTTCACTCATATCATTATCTCACTTAGGTGATATAAATGAAGTAGAGGCAGCAAGTTAAATTAATTAATTAATTAAGGGTGTAAACCCCACTCACTCAGAGGCAATATTTATATTTGTGTTCATTGCGTGGATTCATTTACACCATCTCATACTTTCTTGTAACTCTTTCGAATGCAAGTAGAAACTGCAGCAATGGATATCTTCAAATATATGCACAGTATGGCCATAAACCTGGTTGAAGTATTTAATCAGGAACAGGTAGTCAATAAACAGGACACTGATGGCCTCTTCAAACAGCTTCGACATTGTATGGAAAAACAGCTTAGGGTATGGTGGGACGTGGCAACATTGGAAATGTATGCCACAGAAAAAATAACACCAAGGAGGCTCAGATGGGACATCTCACCCAACGATGCTGTGAATGACAAATGTCTAATGGATGGTATAGATTTTTTAATCAAAGTGAAAATGATTTATTACAAAAAATCATAATACGGAGACAACACAAACTTAAAAGCATAGAATCTGAGATTCTCCGGCTAAGTGATCAACTCACACCGTTCATTGAAACAAAAGAATACAAAGACAAGGAGACAATCCCACAAGAAGCTGTCAAAAAATATGACAAAGAAACACAACAAAAGAAACAAAAGAAATTCAAGAGAGATATGCTAGACTACCAAAACCAGCAAGTCTACAAATGGCAGACGAATGAAATGAACATGAAACTTACAATGAATCAGATCACAATATCTCTATGACAGAAGAATCTAGAGAAAATTCCCCAGAAAGAGAGGAACCAATATGGCAAACTACTTGAACAGAAAGTAGCAGACCAATTAGGAACGTACAGGTGGAAAATACCTCAGTACCCCAAAGAAGGGAAGAAAGGAGCCCAATACACTGCACCTATAGGCAACCAGAGCAAAATGAAAACAGAAGACAACACATTCCATTTACACCAAGAATACCCAGACATCGGAACAGATTCTCCCCACCACAAAGTTCATATCAAGGTGGGCAACAAGGATGAAACCCAAGAGTGACCAGAAATATGGGAAGAGGGATGAACGACTGGGAACAAGGAGAGAACGAATGGGAAGAGAGGAGAGAACAGACATACCCCAGACCTCAGAGATGGTAAAGAGGAAACGGACCAGAGAAAAACAAGGGGGCATCAAGAAAAAGAAGGCGCGAATATTAGGGGGAGGCATTTTTAATCTTAGTGAAGTCGTTTTTAACAAAGAAAAACTCAAAGTCCTAGACCTTGGATTAAAATATGCTCCAGATAAGGAACTAGATAAGTTTGAAACGTACATTGACCTACAGAAATTTGTAAGAAAGATGAATATAAAGATTTTTTTTTGCAAATAAGGAAATTAAACAGGGAATTAGCGTCACAACCTATCAGCATTCCAATCTGAGGTACAATTCAACTTTTAATCCAAAAACACAGCAAAATTAAAGTTTAACAGTTTTTAAGAAAATGGTGGAAGAAGACATTAGGAAATTAAAAGTAAAGAAGTCTAAATGGAATTACATCTGGAAGACAATTAAGGAAATTGAAAAAAGGAAGAATATAATTATCAGACCCGCCGACAAGTGGGGGGGGTCTAGTAATCTTAAACAAACAAGACTACAAAACAGAAATGACCAGACTTTTGAACATACAAGATACGTATAAAAAACTAAAAGGGAATCCTAAAGAAGAATAAGAGAAGAAACTAAAGGCTTTTGGTAAAAAAGGAGAAGATATTGGTATTCTTACAAAGAAAGAGGCCAGGTTCCTCACTCCAGAGATGTCAAAAACACCAGTCATATACTATGTTCCCAAAATCCATAAGGACCAGAATAAACCACCAGGGAGGCCAATAATAAGCGGCATAGATTCGCTATTTTCCAGATTAGGAGCATACATAGACGGGTTCTTGCAACCACTAGAAAAATAAGGAAAATCCTACCTAAAGGACAGTAAACAACTAATTAATGAACTAAAAAATGTGGAGGTAACAGAAAATTACATATTGGTCACAATTGATGTGAACTCGTTATACACAAACGTAGTACAGGATGATGGGATACAAAGTGTGGAGTGGGCTTTACACAACCAGACCAATATGAAAGAAGAACAGATACGGTATATCATTGAAGGGCTAAGGCTAGCTATTAGCCATAATTATTTTTGGAATAAGGGGGAGTACTTCACCCAAACTAAGGGAGTAGCAATGGGGGCCAAGTATGCCGCTAGCGTAGCCAATATATTTTTAAACCACTGGGAAGAAGAACAAATTTAAAGTGTGGAAAGGGCTAATCTCAAAATGTACCGCAGATACATTGATGATATTATAATCATTTGGAGAGGCACTGAAGAAGAACTCCAAAACATCTTCAATGAAATTAACCATAATGCTTATGGAATTACTTTTTCAGGTACTTGGAATAAAGAGACAAGTGACTATCTAGACCAGCCTTTCCCAACCAGTGTGCCGCGGCACACTGGTGTGCCGTCAGAGGTTCTTAGGTGTTCTTAGGTGTGCTGTGGGGTCAGTGGAGAGAAGGCTGTCAGATGAGCCTGCTCTCCTGCCGAGCTGTGAGTCGGCTTCAAAAGTGAAAGTAAAGTGCAGAGGAGTGTGCTGTGCTCTCTGCTTCCCCCTAGAGTGCAGTACCCAGCTGAATGAGGAATTTGGAAAGGTACTGAGCTAGAAGCTAGATTCATGTTAAAATGGCTTTATACATGTATGTGTGTGTGTGTGTGTGTGTGCACATGTGACTGTCTGTCTGCATGTGTGTGTGTGTGTGTGAATGTGTATGTATGTATGTGTGTGTATGCGTGTGTAGGCATGTGTCTGTATGTATGTGTGTGTTACTTTTAATCCTGACCCCCCCATTCCTGTACCATCAGAATGGCTTATATGATAGCAGCAAGGACTGCTGCTCCTGTGAAAAGCAATCCATGCACAGATCGCTTTTCAGAGGCATTTGACAGGCGGTAAAGAGGCATTATTTTTCCTCTTTACCACCTGTTTTAAGCCCGTAAATGCAGCATCACTACACCGCAACCGTGCAATGCACACAGTTGCGGGGTAGTTGCAGTGCAGCCCCATTCACCCTCGGTATACCTCCAGTTGCAGCCACAGCATGTGAACACCCCCAGCTGCTGCCTCTGCAGCGAAAGGTGGAGAAGTTGGGGGTGGTAAAAACATCTCAATGAAGTGGTTTTACTGCCCCTATGACATGTGAACAAGCCCTTGGTTCACATCTGTATAGCTGCATGTAGGGCAGCTCATTCATTTCAATGGGCTTCTGTACCCACAAAAATGCAGGGAAACCACTCCCCAACCTTCTTTTTTTTTAATTGCACTGCAGCAAAAGCACCCCACGTTTTCCAATGTTTGGGGGTACCATTAACAATTAATGATACCCCTAAAGAGCAGAGCATTTGTCTGTGTGTCAGGAATGAGCGTAATTTTGCTCGTGTTCTGCGACACACCGTAATGTAAACCACGCCTTGGACTGGGGTGCCTCAAGACTGAAAATAATTTTTAAGGGTGCCCCGACTGGAAAAAGGTTGACAAACACTGATCTAGACTTACAATTATTTAGGGAGAATGGGTGTATCAAAACCAGGACTTTTAAAAAAAAAACAGACAGGAATGGATACATCCCAACTAATAGCTGCCATCACAGACAATGGATAACCAACATCCCGAAAGGGCAGCTAATGCGAGTCTATAGAAATTGCAGTAACGTCAAAGATTATGAAATTCAAGCAAATTCCATTATAAATAAGTTTGTAGAAAAAGGTTACAACAAAAAAGAGATGAAAGCACTTAAAGAAAAAGTAAAACGTATGGATAGAGAACACATGATAATGGAAATACCAAAAAATAACAAAAATCTAAAACATATGGACATGGCCTTCCGAACAGGATATAATATACAACATAAAGCCCTAGAAAACATAGTGAAGAAGTATTGGCCCATTCTCCAATCGGACAAAATCTTAAAAACTATAATACCTAACAAGCCCTCTTTTATCTACAGAAAGGCCCCTATCCTTAGAAACCGTCTTGGACACAATTCCCTGGACCCCCCCAAAACAGATTTGAATTTTTAAAAATCTTAAAGGTTTCCATAAGTGTGGAACACGTCTCCCATGCAGGGTGAGTAAAAAGACCGATAGGAACAAAGAAAATTTAATCTCCATGGCAAATGGATCCAGTTATAACATAAAGGAACTAATAACATGTTACAGCACGCATGTAACGTATGTTTTAGAGTGCCCCTGTCAGAAACAATATGTTGGAAGAACAACCAGAGAGTTACATGTTAGGATTCGGAAACATATTTCACAGACACTTCCTGAATGCGCACCCTAGGAGGTGTGTGAGAAACACATTCTAGGGCCCAGTACACACGGGAGGATTTATCCGCGGATAAGGTCCAGCGGACCGTTTCCACGGATAAATCCTCTCGAGGATTTGCGCGGATTTTGATGCGATGGAGTGTACTCACCATCGAATCGAAATCCGCGCCGAAATCCTCTGGCGATGACGTGTCGCGCCGTTGCGGCGATGATAACGCGGCGACGTGCGCGACGCAGTCATATAAGGAATTCCATGCATGCGTCGAATCATTACGACGCATGCGGGGGATCCCTTTGGACGGATTGGTCCGGTGAGTCTGTACAGACCAGCGGATCAATCCGTTGGGATGGATTCCAGCGGATAGATTTGAAGACATGTCTTCAAATATTTATCTGCTGGAAATCCATCGCATGGGAGAAAAATCCGCGGAAACAGATCAGCTGGATTGTACACACCATAGAATCTATCCGCTGAAACCCATCCGCTGAATCTATTCGCTGGGATTTTTCAGCGGATGGATTCTATCGTGTGTATGGGGCCTTAGAAGGATGTCCAGGAATGCCCTCCCAGAACTGGATAGTCGTGTTGTAGCCGTATATCGGCTATAGCACGGTATTAAAGTGGTTAAAGGAAACCTGTACTGAGAGCAATATGCAGGCTTTTACTAGACTACTTCTTCTAAAAATTCTCATTGCCTGATTGCCATGCTGATCCAAAGGTGCTTCACTAACTTGGAAGTATGTACATCATGTATTGCTGAACTGTGACTCAGAGTAATGAAATAATGGACAGATAAACAATAGGCATTTTTACAATGAAAAAAAAGGGGCTAAGTTCCAGGCTCTAATCAGAGAAAAAAGCTCATAATGCAATATATGCCCAGCTGAACCGTGCTGCTGTCTGATGGCATGGGATCAGATGCTGAAATGCCTAAGACAAAATAGGGCTGACAGCGCTCAGGAACTGATGCTGAACTTGATGAATGATAGCTGAAATTAACCACATGTGTGCTCAAAAAAAGTTCCTAGCAGTTTATTTAAAAAAATGAAAACAGTGACTACCTGTTTTGCACGCATGCATGCTTTGTCAAGTCACTGAAGAGTGGCTAACAGGGGCAATATAACTCCTTTGTGGGGCAGGGCTCTTTTCCCTTACTGTGGCTACGACACTTCCGCCCTTCTATGGGCATGTTCAATCCGTGCCTAAGACGCACACTATGCTGAGCGCTAATAGGTCCTGCCCCACAACAGAGTTATATTGCCCCTGTTAACTGTTCTTCAATGACTTGCATGCAAAACCGGTAGTCACCATGCTCTACGTTGGCTGCGGCTGGTTCCTTCTCTGACATTTCAGTTCCAGCTTACCTTCGCCACTCACCACAAAGCTCTACTGGACACATTCGGCTGCGTGGCTCCATCCACAGTGATACCACCTTCACATGTCAGTGGGTCAGGCACATCACACCACACACCGCAGCTGGCAAGTCATTGCGGCTTTCTTGGTCAGTGTTCCTCGGTTGGTTGTTCCGGTCGGTCCAAGTGTTCCATCAGTGCCTGAGCCAGCCCTTCAGCCAATGTGGTGAAGTTGTCATTCAGACTTGTACTGTTTTATTTTTTTTAAATAAACTGGCAGTAACTTTTTTTGAGCACACATGTGGTTAATTTCAGCTATCATTCATCAATTTCAGCTCAGTTCCTGAGCGCTGTCAACCCTATTTTTTCATAGGCATTTTTAGAAGCAGCTGCCTGTGTGTCTAAAAAAACACAAGAAAATTACTTGCCAGGCTTCACAAGTTTGTTGCACACTTGCAGCAAGTCCACATTGCATGGCTCCAGATCAATTTTTTTTGCAAACATTCTGCAAGTCTGTTGCAAGTTCTGGTTCAGTTATGTTGTGCAATTGTCATCCTGCCACAGGGGTCACTGTGGCTAAATTGTCATGCTGTAAACTTGCAGAGCTCTTGCTGTAGACTTACCACTGCAACTTTGCTCTTGCTAAAGACTTGCCATGCAAATTTGTTACAAATCGGAAAAGTGTCAACTAGAACTTGTGCTTTAAGTGCTCTGCAAGTGCAGCAATTTAACAGACATGTAATTCAACACTGCCACTAATTTATGGCACGTTATCCTTGCTATCCGGGTGGGGAATAATAATGATATTGAAAGAAGATGGTTGAATGTGTTGATGACCATGAATTTGCCGAAAATGTTCTTCAATGTTCACTTTAACCCTGTTCAGAAACTGGAGATGCTCAGTATATGGCCCAATAAAATCCCTTGGGAACTGATTGCACAGGCATGGCTAGGATGGAGAACTTTTTGCCAAAGGCTGTAAACATTACAGTGGGCTGTAGCCGTGGGATGGAGGTAAGCGGTATGTTCATTGAAATCAATGGGAAAGCGCGGTAATTTGCGAGCCGTATTAACCCTTTTTCGGCCGCTAGCGGGGGTTAAAACCTCAACGCTAGCGCCCGAATATCGCGGTAAACACGACGGTATAGCCACGCTACAAATAGCGCGGCTATACCGTCACCGCGGCTGCACGCCTCAATGTGAAAGCAGCCTAACTCTTCCTGTGTCTAGTCTAAACTAAATTACCAAAATCTTCTAGCTAAAGCAGTGATTTAAAACTGTGATCCACCAGTAAAAATTATTTAGACAGATTTGTCAGCATACCAAAACATTAATGCTTGGTAAGCTATAAGAACATTTATTTATATTTATACAAGTGGTAATTTAGTCTCAATAATTACTATTTTGATGTTATAGTAAAATGGACATACCTTAAGCTAAGTACTGAAAGTACTTATTTCATGAATTGACGTCTTAGAGACAGTTCCAATCGGTTTTCCAGCCAAGACACTTTTCAGCCAACTTTTGATCTTTTGTTCTGCAACAGCTGTAACAGAAATATGTATTGCTTGAACCATGACACTGGAAATATATTACTAAAGCATACTAAATACAAGATCTAATTACCTTATTTGACCCTTAGAAAAGAAGGCATTTACTGTCTCATTGGTAAAATGTCTGGGTTCCTTGGAGAAAGTGATTTAGGGTAATTATTAAAAGTAAAACAGAAATTGGATTGCTAGTTTTGGCCAGCAATCAATTATGAGGGAAACTGTTAGAGTTTTATTTTATTATTAGGTTCATATCATAGGCATGCGCAATCCTGAGGTTGGCAAACCGTCAATCATGATCTACCTGCCGATTGTGGGCAGGTGACAGGTAAACCACGATCCTTCCTTGCCGAGCCTCAGAATCTGGACAGAAAGGGCAGCGTGGGGTGGGATAAAGTGGAACTGATCTGTATTTTTCTGCAGCAGCTGAAAGTAAGCTTCTCCTCCTCTCCCGGACATTCAGCTGCTACAGGAGCAAAATACAGGGGATCGGTACCAATATATGCCACTGCCGCCACCCCCCCTGTCCCTATTTCATCTCCTTATCCATCCCTTGCTCCCTCCCAGGATGGATAGTGGGGAAGAGGCCAGTAAATATGTCGCACATGCATATGTGTTGGAGCCTTGAGGTGCACACCCTAATGCAATAGGCTGCGCACGCCCATGGTTCATATAGAATGCTATAAAATATAGTGTAAAATTGGTGGCAAAAGAAGGTACTTTGCATGATACATACTGGAAGGTTGGAAAAAAAGACACTGATCCATCCAGTTTAACCTGAGTGTGTGTATAGGTTAGGTGTGCGCTTCCTGGGCACAGAAGTATGAGAACTGTATTTTAGGACTTCAGGGAATCTTCTGTTAATTTCATTGATGCTATTTTAGCCATTATGTTTTTCCCATTTTAGCCCTATGCAAATTAGAGAACACATGGGCTTTGACAATAGTGCTAGATCTACAGTATCTCTATATTCTTGCACTTGTGATTACCAAATGTTACCGTTCATACATTTCACATAATAAACAATATGTATACATTTTAACATAGGACTTTTGCCAAGAAGGTCATGAAGATAAATGTCGTAAATTACTTTTAGGTATGTTTCTCATACATGTACCAATTAAAAAAAAAGTTTTACTAATTTAATTCAGCCAGGAGCTAAAAATGCACAATTTCTTTAAATAACATGCCTGGGGGTGCCTAAACCTGTCTGTGAAGGGGCACATCTCTGTGATGTACAGAGAATGCTGCAGCAGCATGGACATTTACAAAGTAAAACAGTATTTAACCACTTAAGCCCCAGACCATATTGCTGGTCAATGACCAGGCCACTTTTTGCGATTCGGCACTGCGTCGCTTTAACTGACAATTGCGCGGTCGTGCGACGTGGCTCCCAAACAAAATTGGCGTCATTTTTTTCCCACAAATAGAGCTTTCTTTTGGTGGTATTTGATCACCTCTGCGGTTTTTAGTTTTTGCGCTATAAACAAAAATACAGCGACAATTTTGAAAAAAATGAATATTTTGTACTTTTTGCTATAATAAATATCCCCCAAAAATATATAAAAAAATATGTTTTCCTCAGTTTAGGCCGATACGTATTCTTCTACATATTTTTCATTAAAAAATCGCAATAAGCGTTTATTGATTGGTTTGCGCAAAAGTTATAGCGTTTACAAAATAGGGGATAGTTTAATGGCATTTTTCTTAATATTTTTTTTTTACTAGTAATGGCGGCGATCAGCGATTTTTATCAGTACTGCGACATTATGGCGGACACATTTTTGGGACCATTGGCATTTTTATAGCGATCAGTGACCACTGGCAGGGAAGGGGTTAACACTAGGGGGCAAGGAAGGGGTTAAGTATGTTCCCTGGGTGTGTTCTAACTGAACTTAGGGAAATGACATTGTATGAACAGACAATCAGGCATTTCTCCCCCTGACAGGACCGGGAGCTGTGTGTTTACACACAGCTCCCGGTTCTCGCTCTGTAACGAGCAATCGCGGGTGCCCGGCGGCTGCTCAGCAAGATGACGTATAGCTACGTGATCTCACCCAGCAGAGCGGACCTGCCGCCGTATAACTGTGGCGACTGGTCGGCAAGCAGTTAAAATCGTCAGTAAATGACATTTCATTGCCAGCTTCTTAAAAAAAAGAAGCACACAGCGCTAAATGTGTTCTCCCTGGAGAAGAGACGCTTGAGAGGAGATTTGATAGGGACATACAAATATTTCAACGGTGAGCGTAAGTATGAAACTTCCCAGTCCCAGGGAGTGTAAAAGGACACGGGGGGCCACACGATGAGACTAGAAAAGAAGTGGCTTAATCTTAATCTGGATAGGGGGTTTTTCACTGTCAGGGCAATAAGGATGTAAAAACTCTCTTCCACAATCGGTGGTGTCAGCAGGAAGTATAGATAGTTTTAAAAGACTCTTGGATGTGCTTCTTAGCGAAAACAATGTAAGGGTATATGGGAAAAAAACATTTCTCTCCAAGAGCATGCTATGCTTTTTGAGGGACCTTTGGAGGGGTCTGTGTGCTGTTTTTCTTTTTAAAAAGAAGTTGGCAATGGATGTCAACTGGTGGGAATTTAAACTGTATATTTTTTTTTCACTGTAAACGCCACTTGCAGTAGCACATCATAAAGAAATAATGAAAAAAAAATTGCATAGCATTCCCCCCCCCCCCAAAATGCATATCTGAGCATGCAACCTGGCTGGTCAGGAAAGAGGATAATGAGCCTGTGACCCCCCCCTTATAAATCATACCAGGCAACATGCCCAACACAGGGGAGGGGGTCCCATACAGAATTCACAAGGTGCGTAAGCTTCGGTGGCGCCTTGTATGGTCCAGGAGGGTTGATGCATGCTCACTCCTACCCCACTTTTTTGGATAGCCAGTTTGCATTCTTTAATAAGGGCCAGGTAGGGAATTTTTAGGTGACCTCGTGCTTTCTGTTCTTGATTTTTTTCATGGGGTTCAACCTTAAAATCCATACCAGACTCAAATGTCTGGTAAAGCATTTGCATAAACATAATTTTTTTTTTTTGTAGGGTGCTCTTAAAATTAATTAATTTGGGGGTAACCTCATTTTATTTTGTGTGGGGTGTCCATCATTAACATCTATTTGCGACCCTCAATTAAGGATAAGGCTGTGGTATAGATAAAGGGAAGTTTTCCTGTAAAAGGTTGTATACATTGCACAGGTGAGCCACTTCATAGACATTGTTAGGTAATCCTAGGCATGTTATTTAATAGTTTCAGTTAAAGCAGTTTAAGGTTAGCCCTATGTACATATACCACGGCAGGGGGCCCTTAAGCGCAAAATCACGTACCTGTACGTGATTCCTTTTAAGTATTATAATAGATATTGTGAATGATGCATGTTTTCATTAAAACATGTGATGGCAGCTATTGTGTGCATAAAAGTGCAACTGACCCCAGTGATGATCATTCTCAGCTTATTGGCACTTATGCCGCGTACACACGATCGGTTTTCGGCATGAAAAAAAAACTTAGTTTTTCAGCATGTCCAAAAAACGAAGTTTTTCCAACATCATCATTAAAAACGATGTTGCCCACACACCATCCTTTTTGAAAAATGATGAACAAAGCGCGGTGACGTACAACACGTACGACGGCACTATAAAGGGGAAGTTCTATTCGCCTTTGGGCTGCTTTTAGTTGATTCCTTGTTAGTAAAAGACGATTCACGCTTTTTTTGTCTGTTACAGCGTGATGAATGTGCTTACTCCATTATGAATGGGAGTTTTACCTGAACAAATGCTCCCGTCTCATAACTTGCTTCTGGGCATGCGCGGGTTTAAAATGTCGTTTTTGCCCACACACGATCATTTTAAATTACGTTTTTAAAAACGTCATTTTTTTAATGCCGAAAAATTATCGCGTGTACGCGGCATTAGATTGTGTGACCGGGAAATCTTGTGCAGGATGAGGCTGAAAGTGTCATGATTATATAAATACAGGTATATATATATATACTGTATATCAGTGGTGTATTTAAGTTTTGTGCTGCCCTAGACTTGACTAAACACGTGCAACCCCTAATTTAAATATGATCCACCCCTTCCTGTCAAGGTCACACACCTTCCTGTTTAAGACCTGCCCAGAAATGTTTCCAGTGGGGGGGGGGGGGTATTACCTTAATCTGCAAAGACTTCCTCTCACTTCCTGTTTGGCTATGGGGCAGGAAATGAAGGGAAATAAACGGATGTAAAAAAAAAAAAAATAACAGAGGAGATAACCATCCCTTACTCTATCGAAAATGGAAGAAAAAGTGTTGTCTATAGTTCTACTTTAAGCACAAATTTCTGCTGAATTTATGGAGGACTAAGTGGATATAACCATTCCAGTGGTGGAGCAGAAAACATATAGTACAGTGATGGGGGTATGTGGTCCAGGCAGTGAGCAAAGGAAGGATTGGGGGCTGTTTATTTTTCCCAGCAGCAATCAACAGAAATAAAATTAAGATTCCTTAATATGTACAACTGATACAAACAAAGGATTGCAGTAGAGTCCTACTACTTAACTGACAGGTATAGGTGACCATGTCAGTGTCCCTTGTGTCTGAACCATCCCTATCATACCAGCAGCAGTGCGGCCCGCTTTATGGGGACGCCAGACCGGTTTGTCTTGCAGCCCAGGCCAACTCATAAGATTGGCGCTACACTAAAAGTGTAGTTCAAGCTGGGGGGGGGGACTCTTTTCATGCTGCCCCCCTGCAAAGTGCTGCCCTAGGCCTTGGCCTTGTTGACTTAGGCCAAGATACAGCGTTGCTGTAGATACTGGATGTGTGTTTGCGTGCAGGGCATCACCTTGATGAAGAAGAGCGAAGGAAAATGATTTAATGTAATATACATTTATAAGATTATGTACATTTATAAGAACCTCTGTGCTTTGTTGTTTTTTTGATTCTGTGGTAAAGAACAGTGGACCAAGTGAGGGTTGAGATGAGTAACAATCAATGTTTTTTTTTGCTAAAAAAACTTTTAATGGGTGGCTGTTTTTGATATTCCTGGATTACCAGCCTGACACATTTTCAATGTTATAATCAGTTTAATCAATTAATTAAATTCCAATTAAATATATAGTATTTTATATCTGCGTATCAGTGGTGATTACTGTATATGGAGATTCTAAATGGTGTATTTATTGAGGAAGGATTTAAAATCTTGTAATTGGCTGATCAGGCCTAATTAATATATTCTGAATGAGAGTCCATTGCTTATGTGTTACCCATATGCCACGCTAACATTAATTTTCAAATGAGGGAGGGTCAACAAATCTTAGTAATTTTATTTGGAGTTCATAAAGCACATGGCTGGGTTTAAGTGAAGAGCAGTACTCATTGGTCAAGTTACCTGACAGAATGTTACAAGGTTACAATAACTATTGTATCACTTGTATTAACTTTCTACTGTGTATAAAACATTCAGGGTCACTTAACAGAAGATAGAAAAATAATAGTGATCAGCAGTTCTGGGCAGTGGGCCAAAGGTTCACAATGTTCTTTACATTTTGTCATGTCCCCTAAGATATTGGTCATATCATTTTATCATTTTATAGAGTGGAATCACGCAATTTACTTCTGATGACTCAGAAACAGTGATGCTGTTGCAGTCCTATAATCCAATTTCAATCAGCTGCTTACACTGTTAAGAAAATGATATTATCATCCTCTCTGGAAAACTAGTTTAAATGTAATATGTCACCAATGTGTTTGCCTTCAGGACTGGAAAAACACAGCGACAATACAAATGATAAATTTGGATTCATTGTGACATTTGTCTAGGAAGCTAATCACAAACAATGAAGTGAACAATGGTGTAATATGTGGTAAACAAGAATTTATATTAGCATACAGTGTCACAGTTGATTATTATTCATCATGATAATTGCAATTTTTTTTTAAAGCCTGTGATGGGTACGCAAAAACGAAACACCAGTGAGTGAACAAAAAATGTATGTGAACACACATAAGAAAGTGCACTTAGGGTGTGTCTCTGATCCACCTCCCAAAAAAGTAGAACTTTTTGCTGACCCTTCAGGGCACAAGCCTCTAATGGAAAAAAGGCACACTTAGGTCACCATGGGCTATCTTTCTTCCCAGCCCATGATTAGACCAGGCAGCACCATTCAAATCAGGAGGCACTGGGCCCATTTGAACCCATCTTTACCCATCTGGAAGGTCAATCAAGACTCCCCAGCAGGGGCACAATACAATAGCCATCCTGTTTATAAGGACTGGATGAACCATGGAGCGCCCTAACTTGATACTGATAAGAACAAATACTAAACTTGATCTTCAATACAGTATATGCAGATGTCAAATCAGATGTTTCATGCCAGGAAAGCCCTGCAGTATTTGAATTATTTCTGAATGCTTTATTAATACATGGCCACGAGTAAAAGCAACATTTATATTTTCAAAACCATGAAAATAGTTAGGGACAGTTTAAAGAGAACCTATGGCCAGACTAATTAATTAAATTAAAATGCTGTGCTGAAAATAAGAGAGACCAAATAGCACAAAGTGAGATGAGCCTCAATGTGCAAAAAGTGAGACATAAATAAATAAGTCCACATAAAGTCCTTTTTGCAAAGGAGTAAGGGAGAATACTCTTACCGAAACCGGTGGATCTACTTATTAGGCAGAGCATGTGAAATCCCGATGGCAATTTGCATCAACTGGTATGAAGACTCTGGATAAACCACACAAATCGCAGATGGCAACTAATTTAAAGGAAATGCCGGCCTCGAAGGGACTGTTCACTGGATATCCCTGTGGTCCTCAGATAATGATGAAGTGACCTCCAATCTAGGAATCCTTTTCAGGACTGAAGGATGGAGCCTAGGTTCACACTGCTGCGAATTCAAAATCGCGGTAAAATGCGCGATTTTACCGCGATTTCGCGGCCACGATTTTGCCGCGATTTTGCCGCGATTTTGCCGCGATTTCGGCCGCAATTTAATGTAAATCGCGGCCCGAAATCGCAAAAAGTAGTACAGGAACTACTTTTTGAAATCGCAGATGCGGAGTCGCACTGATTAGGACAGTGCCATTGCCGACAATTGCCGCCGATTTGAGATGCGATTTGACATGTCAAATCGCATCTCAAATCGTTCCAAATCGTACCCAGTGTGAACCAGGGCGGAATGATGGAAAAAACCTTCAAACAGCAACTCAATCAACCACAACATGGAAGAAAGGGGAAAAAAGAGGAGGTGTTCCGATAGTGCAGGTAAATGTGGATTTATTGAAAAACCAACAAAACTTAAAAGTGATCACAATACAAAATATGTTTAAAAACGGCAATAAGTGGAGTGGTGTACCAAGTTGAATATAGTAGTGAAGAAGCAAACAGAAGGTAAATGGAATGTGCTGCTGGGTAGGATAGCATTAAATCAAACCTGTTGCTTTATTCTACATGGACAAAGCAAAGGTTTGCTTTAAAGAATAAGAAAGTTGCGTTTCAATTAATCCACTTGCACCCGGAAAGGAACAATATTGAGAGAACTTACCTTTTACATTATAATAAAATGTGACAATTTATGACAAGAACACAGACATTTGGCATGATGCTAACTGATTTTTTCCTATGAAGTTGAAAACACAGTAAATATTAAACATAACTGGAAAACTACAGAATGTTTTCAGCCATTTTACCTTGCATAATGTAAAGCGTCTTTGCTCAATTTAAAGCATTTTTTTCTTAAATTGTACATTGAGCATTACTTATAGTGTAAGTGCCCCATTAGCCTAAACAGCCTTAGCCATTTCTTTTATATTAATTTGACTGTGAATTGCCACATAAAGCATATCAGCACAATACAAAGAATGACCACAGAGATTAGGCCTTTGACTTCTATTTTATAGCTGGAAATGCAATTGCAAATCACAATGCATAACGATTAACTGTCCAAGCTGTTCTTCTGTTGCTTATAAAGAAGAAAAATAGAAAGTTAATACCGCTAACACACAATAATAACAAAGCCATTGATGCAATGATTGGATTTGCAGAAGCAGTGGTCATTGAGTGATTACACACTGCCAAATGACCACATTTATTACAGAAAACATCAATTGGTCCACAGACATGAATACAACTAAGGGTCATTTTATTTTACATGTGGAGAACGAACGTAAAGTAGACATAGGTATGTTTTCAAGTGTATTTGTACGATACTATTGGACACTTTCAATGGCAGAAAATACTGTACATCATTTCAATAACTTCACAATTTGTTAGGATAGTTTTACATTTATATTTAGTTCATATATATAGTTGTATGATTTAATAAGGCAGAACTTGATATAGAGATTACAAATATAAAGGGAATAATGAATGGTTATGTTCAGCTGGACACCACTGGTATTTTCTGCTTATGACTAGTTATTTTTATTCCTAATTTTTAAAGCTTGGAAAACGAAGCAATGAAAGTAGAAAAAAATTAAAATAAAAGAGAAAAGCAAACAATAAAATACAATTTTACTTGCCAAAGTCCATTATTTGCAATAGATTCATGTTGGGTAAGGTTTGGCAATTTTTCTGTTATGTTACAGGAGGAATGTCCCTCAAGCGGGGGTTCAGCCTAGAAACGATTTTCTAACATTACATCCAGCTCACTCTCTACATTGACAGTATGCCGTTTGTTTTTTTGTTTTTTTGTTTTTGCTGTACATACCTCGTACAGCTATTTTCTTCCCCCGGCTTCCGGGTAGGGCCTCCCGCGGTAGTGGGCGCGAGAGAAGCCTGCGCACCGATGTTCGGCTTCTTTCGGCAACTCGTGACGCTCCTTATGCGACGGGGGAGGTCGTTTTTGTCATTACGTCAATCACCTGCTGGATAGGAACACCCACTCCCGCGGGAGGCCCTACCCGGAAGCCAGGGAAGAAAATGGCTGTACGAGGTATGTACAGCAAAAAAAAAGATGGCATAATGTCAATGTAGAGAGTGAGCTGGATGTAATGTTAGAAAATCCTTCGATTTTGCTTTTAAATGTCCTTATTTCTTTTGAGAAATCTTCACTTCCTGTTCTTCTGTCTGTAACTCCACACAGTAATGCGAGGCTTCCTCCCTGGTGTGGAGTGTCGTGCTCGCCCCCTCCCTTGGACTACAGGAGAGTCAGGACACCCACTAACACACAGCTCCTTTCTCTATCTGTAATGTAGAGATCGTCCTGACTCTCCTGTAGTACAAGGGAGGGGGCGAGCACAACACTCCACACCAGAGAGAAAGCCTTGCATTACTGTGTGGAGTTACAGACAGAAGAACAGGAACTGAGGATTTCTCAGAAGAAATAAGGACATTTAAAAGCAAAATCGAAGGATGAGGTAAGTAAAGGAGGACTGCACTAAGGTAAAGGAAGCTACTTAGGGAAAAAAATTGTACCTTTACAACCGCTTTAAGGACGGAGCCTCTTTCTGAGATTTTGTGTTTACAAGATAAAAACATTTTTTTTGATAGAAAATGACGTAGAACCCCCAAACAATATATGTATATAAATATATTTTTCTAACGCCCTAGAGAATAAAATGGCAGTCGTTGCAATACTTGTCACACTATTTGCACAGCGGTCTTACAAGTGCACTTTTTTGGGAAAAAAATCACTTTTTTGAATTAAAAAAAGACCCACAGTAAAGTTATGCCCCAGTAGAAGTCCTAGTCGGACGAAACGCATAGGAATTGGTTCACCACTCCCCATATTTCTTTTATCCTGTTACCCGTGATCACTTTTATTTTTTTGTTCTGTTGGTTTTATTACATTAAAACCCACCTTTTGACCTGCACTATGGGAGCACCGTTTTTCTTTCTCCTTCCATGTTTGGCAGATTATGTTTTTTGGGTTGTTCCATCGTGTTCCATCAAGGAGTTTCCCCACCTGGAGTTGTCTTAGCACCTTCTTAAAACAGGGGGGATACCCTGTGAGCTCTGAGTCTTCCACAAGTCCAGGATACCATTCTCCAAGGATTTCCAGCCGCAGACTTTCGGGTCCAGGGGCTACGTTTGTGGTCTTTATCATCCAGAGCCTTCAGACAAGCCGAGCCTACCAGCTGTTGGGATTTCATATGCCTGAATGATCTGCTGTCATTGACAAGAAGATCTACTCATTCCAGTAAGCGTATTTAGAATTTTCTTATCCATTTGAAAGAAAGTTCTATGTGACGATCTACACGGTTACGCGTTTATTTTTTCCTGGGATTCTTCAGTTTATCCTTATGGACTTTTTACATTTGTGTTTTATCTTTTTTGTTATGTGGACGTATTAGCACATATTTTTACTGCACCAACTGAGTGGGTCACACTTCACCCAGTGAGATAGCAATATCTCTCCTACAATTTAGCGCTACATTTTTTTTTTCTAACAGTAAAGTTAGCCCAATTTTTATATTGTGAAAGATAATGTTATGCTGAGTAAATTGATACCCAACATGTCACGCTTCAAAGTTGCGCCCGCTCGTGGAAAGGCGACAAACTTTTACCCTTAAAAATCTCCATATGCAACGTTTAAAAAATTCTACAGGTTGCATGT